>NC_138881.1:31692872-32222163 GCF_965194805.1 Balaenoptera borealis | reverse complement strand
GCATAGAAAAATTACTTCAAAATATTCCACGCTTTTGCTGAGTAGTATAAAATGCTTTAATAACATAAACGGCATTATCTTTTTTCTGAATATGAAGCTCAATTTTATACAGAAATCACTTCTCTCTAAATTTTTTATTAATTTAATGCAACACAAACCAAAATTACCATAGAGGTTTTAGCTATAAACTCGGGAAAAAGATTCTAAAGTTCATCAAGAAAAATGGCCAATGATATTTTAAAAGGAAAAGAATATAGTTATCCTACCAGAGAATTAAAAGAATTTTAATAGTACCAACCAGAACAAATTGTTAGCAAATAAATCATTACCTTTGTATGGTGGCTTGTTATGCAAGAAGAATCAAAGAATTTTAAGTTCAATTTAAAATTCATCTTTCACCTCTGAGGTTGGCAGAATATTACATATACATACATATATAATGGATGCAACCTAGTTATACAAAGAAAGGCGACAGTAAGCAACATTTTACACTGTTACTAGTGGCTAATACTACCGGTATAACTTTTTTGAAGAGCAGTTTGACAACGCATATCAATAGCCTAAAATATGTGCATAGAGTTTGACCCAATTATTCTACTTCTAGGATGATATAATGAACACCTATAATGTGAAAACAAACAGTTATTTACAAGGATGTTTCTTACAGAATCATTTATAGAGTCAAAAAATGGAAAAATCTTAAGTGTACAGTAAGAAGGATTAGTTTAATAACTATAACAGTAGAGCCATAAAATATTATCCCTAAAAAATTAAATTGCATTTAGAATACTTAATGACACAAAAAGCAATTGATAACATTTAAATGAATACACTCAGCAAAAAAAAAAATGCAGGTTAAAAATGTTCATAAAGTATTATTTCATTATAATTATAGATATAGAAATATAAGTATAGAGATAGAAGGAGAAAAAACAAAGATACCCCAAAATATAAACAGAGGTCATTGTTATGTATTAGGATTTATTTATTGTTTATTCTTTCTTTCTGCTCTTCTAAACTTCCCATTTAATTTTGACAATAGACTTTAATAATCGGGAGGAGAATATCACTGATATGCAAGATTGAAATATAAGATGATGCTGAGAAAACTTGCAAATCGTTAGGATATGTGGGAGTTGAGTAGGCTTTGAAAGATATTAAAATACTGTAAAAATTAAAAAGATAAACATCCTCTGAATCTCTTCAAATAACTTTTTAATTATGCTTTTGTCTGGAGTAGAAAGACAAGTCACAGATTGTATTATTCAACAAGTAACTGTAATACCTTGACAATATTTCATGCACTTCAAAATCCTTTGCTGAAAAGATAAAAGGAAAATGTAAATAATACGTGTAGTTTGATATTATCTGATAGCCCAAATTAGGCCAAAGGAAATTATTCCTAAAATGACTTTCAAAAAAAGGCAAAGATGTTCTCTCTCTTCTGGATAACCTTGCTAAATAAAGAGTATCTATCTAAATGTCACTGGTTCATGAATGTAGATGAATAATTATTACACACTAAACCTGCAGAAATCAAATATAGTATGTTTTACATCTTAATGTTGTATAATACAACTTAATGTTGTATATAAAATTAAAATTTTTCATTTTCTTTAATATCGGAAGAGTAACCTTTGATATCTCATCCACTACGCTTGTCAAAAACTAGAACAGACAAAAGAGTGAACTCTGTAGACAATATCATTCCATGTGAACCATATGTGCACAAAACCCACAAAATACATCCCAACTAATGTACTGCACCTAAGAAGGCAAAATTAATCTTTAGCATTTTCTTAAATCTGAATGTGTCCTTAAATTTTCTTGACTTTTTCCTCCTGAAAGCTAAATAACAGTTATTATTGTTCCTAAAATAAGATTTTAATCTCAGTAAACTCTGTAGTTTAGTAACATTACTAAAAAATGGATTATTAAAGACGTACTTTGTTAGCATTCAATACACCTTCTTGTTGTGTTTTAATTCCTTTCATTTAGTTGATTCTATTCTACACCTACTGGGTACAAGGCCTCATGCTAGTTATGCTGGAATATAAAAAATGTTTTGACAAAAGAGTCTCATACTCTAATTGCCATTTAGCAGTTTGATTCTCGTTCGGGAGGACGCGGCGACACGCCTTTCCATATCATAGGTAGCAAGATGCTCTCTCTTTGGCACGTCTATCACTTTCAAAGCAAAAGCATATCAGAGATTGCCCCTGAAATTTTGCCAGTGGTATCCCTTCCTCCTGGGCACATTCTAGGAAAGGTTTTTTTCTTTGATTTTCTTTGTTTGTTGTTTTTGTTGGTGTTTTAAAATCACCAAACATCGAGGGACACTACCCAAGAACCAGTGTCATAGCAACCCCTCTTAAATCTTCACAGCATGTCTTTGGTGATTTCAGGTGATGATTCTAAGAATGTCAAGCGTACCCCACTCAAATATAAGTAGAAAGCACATGCTGGCTCAAATATAAGCGATTTTGGGGTTAGCCTCAACTTTCCTCTTCTTCACATGTCATATCTTGAATTTTCTAGAGAGCATAACTGAAACCATGAGACCACATAGGTTCCGTGTGTGTGCCCTCTGCACCTCTTGAGATATACTGCAAGCATGAAGCCAGACACCTCCAGCGATCATTTTACTGAATTAAAGGGTATACCCAGACATGCTCACAGGTAGAAAAAGACCCACTACAAAAAGAACTTAGGTGATCTTTGATAGCTTCTTAGTTAGGATTATCTTAACTCCACAACTCTCCAGTAATGTGAGTAATAGAAAGCTTAACTTACTTCTTTGGGAGAAAATGCTAGGCCACACTCCAGAGATGTCTCTCTCTCTAACTCCAAGGAACATATGTCAGGAAATGCAGGGTCTGTGAATTCCCCTATAAAACCAGAAAAAGGACACTTTTTTATTTATTTATTTTTTAAGCCAGATACATATCTATGATGCTATCGTTAACTGTGGAAATGAAACTTTGAGAAACCTCATCAAAATGTTCACAACAATCAAAAAACAGTTGCTAAAACATCTGTGCAGGGCTGCATAAGGTTGCTAGGCTAAGGAATCACTCTTAATGCCAAGATGCTAATCAGCAAAACTGGTATCCAAAAATGGAACAAACATATATTCAATCAGCAAAACAGAGAGGGTAAACCTATTTTTTAAAATCTCCAAAGTTCAAGAATGATATCACAGTCATATTCAGATGAATATAAAAAGGTATAAAGGTCAAGGTCAAATAATTGACTGAATCTTAGGTCTGAGAAAATTGAGACTCCCTCTCCAGTGAAGATGGAACAGGGAGAACCCAGACCTCCTCTGATGCCTTACGGAATTCACAAAGAAGATAAACACAATTTTGTACAAGACAACTTTTCAACAAAGTGGTATCACTCCAGATACAAAGGCACTGGGTGGAGATACAGAAACAATTGTCAAATAGTAACACAAACTTCAGGATCAAAAATTATAAGCACTTAAATACACTTCTAAAATAAGTTCCTGCAAGATCAAATGTTAGCTACAATAGAACCTCTGCCCTCATCTAAACAATTCTAAAAATCCTTTTTTCTCCCTAAAGTTTTCTGATTAATCCAAGGAACGATAATAATTTCAATTACCCTGTCTCAAAATAAACTTAAATAACTCATTTCATTCTCCTTCACCCTACTCAATTTCTCTCAGCTTGATGTATGATATAAAAACCTTTAAACAAATGAACAAAAAGGATCCATTAAGTGTTTATTAACACAAACATGTTTGTGGTGTGGGAAAAAATACACATACAGCAAAGAATATCCACCTAGAATGGATATATATCTCTAATACATAAAATATAATAAAAATAGATAATCTTAAATATATTTGAAGTATATATAAACATATAGATTGTGAAATGCAATAATCCAAGACAGCATCAATAAATATTTCTTGAGCACCTATAATGTGCAGAGAACTATATCACACAACTCTAGCAGAAAACAAAAATTGGAACTATAGTCCTTGACCTCATGGAGCTCACAGCATAGTAAGGGAGACAAACAAGTACAAAGCTCTTTTTGATACAAGGTACAATTTGGTTAGTGCTATAATAAAACTTACCTAATGTCCTAAAGGAGCAAAGGCAAAAAAATAATTTCAACCGATTGGATAGGGGTACGAATGGGGCTAATGATTTATAGGATGCAGGAGGTTGATGCTAATTTATAAAAGAGGGTGGAATCGCAGGCAGTAGGGACAGAAGAGGAGGAACTAGCCTAGGAGGAGGGAAGCCCAGTGCCAGAGGAAATGTGTAACACAATCTGGTTGCAGTAGAGACAGCTGATGGAGCCTACAATGGGAGAGGTGACTGGAAAGAAAAGGTGGCGTCATAGCTAAATGGATCTCAGTATTTCCTCCCCCTTAAGTCATTCTTGTCCTGAAACGATAATGTGAAAAACCAAGTCTACCTTGTCACAGAAGGACATCTATGTTTTAACATACTCATAAAATACATTTTCAGTATAAACTTTATTGCAAATTGTTAATAATCGTTAAGATCAACTTATATACATCCTAGACTGTGTCAGCAGCCTGCTGTTGAGACCCACTGCTACTGGTAACAGGAAACCAGCAAAGCTTTTCAAGCAGAGGGCAGATGGGATAAGATCTTTGCTTGAAGGAGATCACTCTCTGGTATAGGCATATGAGGATAAAGGCTTGGAAGCAGGGAAAGCATTTTAAAAGATGATCCAGTGACCTAGAAGGGAAGCTTGAGCTAGGGCTAAGGCAGAATCGTGGAAAGAAATGCATCTTGCCGAGTAGCTCTGCAGAATAACCAGGAAGAGTCTGTGATCCATTAACAAGGTACATGAATGCATATGAGGCAGTCAGAGTAAAGTGTTAAGGCAACTAAAGTTTCAACATCCAGATTTTCCAAAAATGAATATAAATCTCATATGGATTTCCAACTGCCTACTGTTATGATTCCTGGGCTATTCCACAGTCCCCTCAAACATAGCATGCTCTCCTAGATCTATTCCTTCCCTCACATTATATCAACTATGAATTGTCCCTCCCATCACCTACCTCTTAGAGTCAAAAACTGGGAGCGATCCAAGACTTCCTCCTCTTCCCTAATACTGATGTCCACTTGGTAACCACATCGAAGCATTTCTAATTTCTCAGCACCTCTGTACTCTCCTCCTTCCCGTCCCTGGTATCAATGTCTGAGCTCAGGCTGTCATCACTTCTCACCTCTATGGCCACCACACCTAACTGATCTCCCTGTCTCCGTTTTTGCCCTTCCCATAACCACCTTTTCCCCCAGCCCATTTTCAACTTTCCTCCAAAAGGAAAATTAGTGAAGGGCAAGCCTACTCACACCATTGCCTGGATATCAATCCTTTAATTGTGCTGCCTAACCTCTAGGATAAATGTCCAGAAAAAACTATTAGTTACCTGGGTCTCACTTGCCCCTCTAGTCCTGTCCCTCTATACTCTAGACAGTCCAAACTACTTGCCATATTGACTCATTTCTAGGCCTTTACTTGCATTCTTTCATATCCCCTTCTCTGTTTCTCTCCTTATTCTTCTAAATCTAGATTAGGCATCAACTTCTCCAAGAAATCTTTCCTATTGGTGATTCTCAGCTAGTTTCCCTTAGCATATGCTTCCTTAGCACCAGGTACGGACCTGTCTTGTAGTATCCACATGCTATATGGTAATAACCCAATTCTTTGTCTCTCTCTCCTACTGTTATATAGGTGGTCTCCATTTGTCATTTAGATCCAATAGCCATCTTTCTCTGCTCTCCTCTGTCCCGACCTCTACAGACTGATTCATCTAGGTCCCTTGCTCTTCTGTCTCTGATTTGGTTCAACCACAGGGAAATGCCAGTAAGATATCAGAGAGTAGGAGGTATTTATGCCCTCACGTCTCCCCTGCCTTGGCTACAATTCTGGCAAGGACATCATTTTTTTTTTTTTTTTTTTTTTTTTTTTTTTTACAGTTATAGCTTTTATTAGATGGCCTCTCTTCCAGAGTTTCACCACTCTCAGGGCTTCAATAATATCTTGCCTCCTCTTGCTCCTTCAGGCCTAGAGGTAGAAGCAGCTTCCATCCCTTGTCAGTTTTCTTTTAACCTGGCTCCCAGGTCCATACATAATTCCTTCATTAAATCATCTTCAGTTAAATGCTTTGAGTCATTTGTTTACTACTAAGACCCTGACTGATAAACTTACTGTTAACTTTTGGAGAACAAGTAAGATGTCTTATTATCTTTATAGATTCAAAGTCTAGTATCTGGCCTATAATTGGTATTCAACAAGTATGTACTGAAGAAGAAATGACTAAACCAATGGTTGGCAAACATTTTTCTGTACGGGTTTAGATAGTAAATATTTTAGGCTTTGCAAGCCATAAGGTTTCTATCACAACTATTCAACTCTGCCATTATAGCATGAAAGCATACAGAAACAATATACAAACAAATGAGTGTGACTGTGTTCTAATAAAACCTTATTTATAAAATAACAGGTGTCAGGCCAGATTTGGCCCATAGACCTTAGTTTGCCGACACCTGGAGTAAACAAATGAAATACATTTATAAAAGTGCATTTTTTTCAAACTTAATTTAACATAAAGATACCTAGGGCTTCCCTGGTGGCGCAGTGGTTGAGAATGTGCCTGCCAATGCAGGGGACACGGGTTCGAGCCCTGGTCTGGGAAGATCCCACATGCCGCGGAGCGACTGGGCCCGTGAGCCACAATTACTGAGCCTGCGCGTCTGGAGCCTGTGCTCCGCTACAAGAGAGGCCGTGATAGTGAGAGGCCCGCGCACCGCGATGAAGAGCGGCCCCCGCTTGCCGCAACTGGAGAAAGCCCTCGCACAGAAACTAAGACCCAACACAGCCATAAATTAATTAATTAATTAATTAATTTTTTTAAAAAAAAACAAACAAAAAAAACCCCAATAAACTACTGGCTTTGATACAGAAAATAGATTATCCTTAAAAAAAAAAAAAAAAAAAAAAAGATACCTAATATATAGGTAAACACAGAGAACCCTCCAAAACATTTACCTGAAATTCTTAAGCAATTAAAACTAGCAATTAATTTTATTTTAATTTATAGTATATACTTATGTATAACATACTTAACCTACTATATTATATCAGTTAATAAGCACAGTTATATGTCATGCATTATCAAAGTCTTCTGATATTAACATACATGTATTTCTAGAAATAGAACCATGATGGTTTATAGGATATAAGAACAATATGCACTGAGTCATTAAAAATACTTAAGAATAATTGCCCTTGACTTACAGTATTTGCTTAACATTATTCCTTAGAGCAAACTTAAAACTGTTTTACTTTTACAATAATATCATAATGGTATAAAATATATACCTGATTTGTCTTTAAAATCCACAGAAAAACCTTCAAAGTCTTCCAGATTAAACTCTACTCCGGCACGTGTTATACCTTTGTTTTTTTACTAAAAATGGAATAATCTGGGTAGCACCAACATAGGTGCCACTGAAATTAAATACATCCTAAAATATAAAAAAAGAAATCATAATTAGAAGGTAGAGTAACAATTTATGAAAATAATGTAAACTAAAAATTACATTGCAAGACAGTAGATCTTAAAAGTCCTCATTATGAGAAAAAAATCTGTATGTTTGGTGACTGATGATAACTAGACTTACCGTGGTGAACATTTCACAATATATACAAACATTGAATCATTATATTGTACACCTGAAACTAACAATGATATATGTCAATTATACCTCAATAAAAAATTATACTCATGTTTATCAAGGACATTATTACAGTAGTATTCTATACAAATTAGTTACATTTTCCTTCTTCCCCCTCCCTCCTGCATGTAATCAGTTACCAAATCCCATTAATTCTGACTCCTTCACCTCTTATCTTTATTGTAATTGTATAAAGTTAGTAACTCATCACTTTTCATTTCATTGCTAGATTTGACTTTCTCCAATTCTCCCTTCCACACCTAAGTCACAATTAAACTAATTAAAAATCTGACCACATCACTTGCTGTCTTAAAATTTGATGATTCTCCTCTACAGGAGATCTACAGGACAATGTCAAGTTTGTTAGCAGGGCTCATAAAGTTCACCATGACCTTCCCCTGCCTCATGTTCCAGCCTCATCTAGCTCCACTCTTACCCCTATGACTTCATATTTCAGCAAGCTGTATGACTTGTCATTTCCAACCAATACCTGACGCTTTTCCCTTCTGTGTCTTTATCAAGGTGTCTCTTCTGTCAGAAGGCCCTTCTCTAACTTGTAATTGCCTGATAAAATACTATGCATCCTTCAAACGCCAGTTGGATAAGCCACAATTAATTACAGTACGATCAGGACTACTTCTGTTCCTTATGTTTACTCACATTATGACATCATAAAGTCCATTTATTTGTCTATTTATGTCTCTTCTAGTGGACCTTAAGTCTAATTCATTGTTACATCTCTAGCACCTATCTGACATCTAGCTTAAATATATAAGAAATGTTTATTGAATGTATCTTAACTTTAGCTTATATGCCAGGCATGTGTACACCACAAAGCTCTGCAGGATTCCTCTTCTGGCAGAGTAGCTATATATACTCTACAGTTCCTTAGTAAAAGAATCACATACACCATTAAAAGAGAAAGAGGCAACAGTATCCTAATGCTGAGAAAAACATGGCATTAAGGTCAACTGTCCACTATTTGCTTCACTTAAAATATCAACCCAGTTCTACAGGTGAAATTTGTGAAATCCAAAACAGGTAGTGAAAGTTTGATGCTTCATATGCAAAAAATCACTCCTCTTATCCCATTTCTGGTCTTTCCCATAGGTTCATTTGGATAAAATTTCCTAATTGTTATTAAGACACACAGTCAACGCCACACAGTTATTAGATATATTGCTAACAATATCTGGTAATACTAGAATATTGTTTTTAAAAGGTAACTAGGCAGCAATGTTTAAAAATCCAACATAATTAAGAAATATTGATAAATACATATTAAAGTCCTATAAATTACTCAGTTGTACCATAACATGCAAAGCCTGCCACAAATATCTTTAGGACTAGGAAATGCAATATTTAAAGTCTCCATCTTTGTCTAACAGTGTTCAAGGAGGGACACCATATCAATTGAAAAAAAGCACTCTGGATACTACAGGAATCACCATTGTCTTAGATAAGCTAGCTTAGTATCCATCAGTCTATCTGGACTTACCATGCCTTCAACACTGAATAAAAGAAAGGTTAGAAAATTGTAACTTAAAGCCTAGATTTGTGGTGATGCCGTTAAAGTGCAGACTAGTGGTAAGGCCCTACCTGAGGCAACCAGCAGCCTTATCAATTTCTACTCAATTTAGTTCAGCACCAGAATGGTACTAGGTACTGGGGATAGAAAAACAAAAGGGCAGATAACCTGAAAATAATATGACAATTGCTACAATGGAGATGTTCCCAGAGTTTAAGATGTTTGTGACATCTAATAAAAGTCACAAGAGAGGGGCATATGGGCTTGCTTTGAAGGATCAGGGAAAGTTTCTTTAGGTAGGTAAAACCAGATCTAACTCTGAAAGCCTGAACAGGAAAAAAAAAAAAAAAAAAAAGAAAAGCATGTATGTGCGCTCTATCAACTGTAGAACAAAATTTTATTAGGGTACAGAACAATAATTCAAAAAATAAATTTGATTATAGTTCAGAAAATGTAAATCAAGACCACAGTGAGGTATTTTATACTCAATAGATTGGCAAACATTGTGTCTTATAATACAACTTACGGAGCAACAGAATGTGGATCAATGGAAACTTGAGAAGAAAATATGGAAATAATCTTGTGAAGTCAAATATGTACATAATCTGCATCTCAGCAACTCCATTCCTAAAGAAACTCTTTCATAAGTACCTTAGAAGATATGTACATGAATGTTCATAGCTATAGTATTTGTAATACCAAAAAAACAGACACTAATTGGATGGACAATGGAATGAGTCTACAAATTACAGTATGTCTACATAATGGACTATTAAGCAGCAGGGAAAATGAATAACATAAAGCTACACATAACCTAGATGAAGTTTAAAAACATAATATTCAATTAAAAGTAACCCATCAAAGATAATATATCTTTGTTATAAAGCTCAGAAATGAACAAACTAAACTAAATAAGGAACCGTTAAGGAATTCATACATATGTGGTAACCTAATTAGAAAAAGTAAAGGGAGAAAAATGACAAAATTCAGGAAAGTAGTTATCTCTTAAGAGGGGTAGGACCATGATGAAGCCTACAGATAATTTAACGGTACTGGTACTGTTCTGCTACTTAAGTTCAGTGGTGAATTCTTAAACCTTCATTAATTGGCTTAACACTCTGCTTCATCACTTATATTTATATTACATATATTAATTTCTATGTGACAAATTACTACATAATAAAAATTTTTTAACCTAAATGGGTTGACTAGGGACACATAAATAAAAATCACCACACTCATAAATTGATTATACAAATAGGTAACATACTCACCGGATTGATTTCGACATCAGCAATCTCAACAGATACACCCAACCTAAGGTCTATGTCTTCTGCATGGCGAATAGCAATCTATTTAAGAAAAACATAAAACTCTGTAGAAACCACACTAAAATATACTCAGGTACTGCTGAAGTATTACCTGGCATTTATATAACATTTTATAATTTAAATAATCATAACTTATTATAAATGTCACAAGATTTATTCTGGCAGTTATCATCTCATTTCTTGTGATGTAGAATTGATATTCCTAAAGGAGTGAATTTTCAACTCTTAAAAACTTCCATCACAAAGGGGACCAGCTGACAGCTTGTGAATTTGACTGAAGAGTTCTACCCATTTGCCTTGACATTATTCCTTCAAACTCTGTGTGAGCCTTTTGTATTTACCTAATTCCAAAGGAATATTCAAAATTAAAACAAGCAAGAAACTGAGTGCAAACATAGAAAGATACTAATATCCAAAACAACCATAATTCTAATGAGAGCAGCTAAAAATTGCTGAGTATATGGGCCAAGTATACTGCTAAATACATTATCTCCTTTTTAATCTTCAGTATTCTGTTAATACTCTAATTTCCAAGTGAGGAAAACTGGGGCTTGAGGTCACAAAACTTGAAAGCAGCAGTGGCTAAACTTGAACCAAGAACCGCCTGAGCACTCAATTTCTTCCAAGAAATTTAAGACAGTGAAATAAGAATTTAGTCATATAACTCCTACAAAATAAGAACTATAGATTACATGAACATATAATTGTCTAATCAAAATCTCAGAAGCACAAAAATATCATTCCCTGAAAGCCCTACCTGTATAAGAATAGGTTAGCAGTCAACTTCGAGATTTAAATCTAAATGTATATTAAAGAAAGATATATGAGTGTATTTCACTCTTTCGATAGAATCAGTGACATTGTTTATAGGTAAAGAAACCATAAAATACCATTTTTTCAGAATTATTAAGGAAAGTGAGTGCCATCTAGACAATCTTATTAACCGAACTGCTTAATTCATACTACTATATGATTTCTATATTTTATTTACAGAATATATAGTACCTAAAATACTTGACTAAAATCATAAGAAGCGTAACTCAATGCTTCAGAAGTAATTACAAATCAATATATGCTTCACTGATGAACACCGTATGTAAGTCTCAACACCCCCATGGCTGCCTTTTACTCACTTCTCCTTTCGTGGGTAACTGAAGATTCCAGGCTGCCATAACCTATTTACTACCCTCACCAACTGCTCACTTGACCTTTTCATCTCCTGAGACTTAATCTGTACCCTGGACAATATCATCCGTCACAAATCCATGGCCTCAGAAACCATACATTCATCCATCCTTCTCTTTCTCACAACCCTCTCTCATCCCTGCTTTCTCACCCATTTTCAGAGACAAGAGTTCCACGATGTCACATGTGTGATGTTTTCCTGATCAGCCCCAATTTACCTGTCTCCATTTTCTCCTTTATTCAACAAAGTTTATCATTCCAACTTCTCATCAATATATTCGATCCACTTATACTCATCTTGATTTTCACAGGGGTAACAGAAATAACCTCTATCATCTCTAAGATTAATCCTTAGCCTTCAGACCAACATGTATAAGCAATGGCCTCTTTACTAGACATCTCTACATAGGGATGCAAAAGGTGCCTCAAACTCATGATTTCCCTCTAAAATCTGCTACTCATCCTCTAATCTTTCTTCGAATGTTGTTACCACCTGTCTCACACCTGACTTACCTGTTTTATTTATATGTGAGCCCTTTCAACCATCAAACCCTAAATATTCATCTCCTAAATTTGACTAGAATTTGTCTAGAATCCTACCTCCTGAGAACACAATCTTCTCCTGCCTGGACATCATCAGCAGACTAATAACTCTGCACCGGTCCCAGTTTAACACTGCTCTATAACCAAAGTGATGTCTGAAAAATGCAAATCTGATTGTGAAACTCTCCATCCTTAAAAACTCCAAGCTCTTAAGATGAAATTTTGACTTCCTAAGTTGTTGCTAAGGACCTGTATGACTAAAATTTATACAGGTCTCTAAATACATCTTTCCCCACTATCATCCATTCAATCTATAACCAAGTCATGTTAAACTAAGTTTTTCATATCTGCCTTGTAGCTCTCTCTCTCCTCCCATGCCTGAACACATTCAATTTTGTCTTCCTTGAATACTCTTTCCTCCTCTCCTCCCTCACCCCACTACTATCCCTTTCCTCTGGCTGATTCTTAACTCTGGTGTCTTTTAGATGTATCTTCCCCTAGGAAACTGCCCCTGACCATTTAAGCATGGGTTGCAAACCTCTCCCGTGTACGCCCTCAGCCTACTGTATTTCTCCATCATAGTACTTATTACACTATCTTTTAATTTTGAGTTGTTTGCATCCCCCATCATATTGTACACTCTTAGAGACCAAGGACCCTAGTTATCTTGTTCAATTTTGCATTCCTAGCAACTGCAGCAGAGCCTAACACATAATATGTGCCCAGTAAGTACGCATGGAATGGATGAATAAAGGAATCTCATTATAGTATACTGTTAAAAAGGTAAGCTTTGTAAAAACAGCATGGTTCTCTAAAATACAGTGGAAACTAATCTCAGTAAAACCTATATTTTAGGGGCTATGTTTTTTATTTATTCCAAAATAATATACAAAAATTCTGCCCAAATATCAGACCGTATACCACAATATACACTTTATAAATATCTTTCAATATATACTTTTTTTTTGTAATTTATTTATTTTATTTATTTATTTTTGGCTGTGCTGGGTCTTCATTGCTGCGCACGGGCTTTCTCTAGCTGTGGCGAGCGGGGGCTACTCTTCGTTGTGGTGCACGGGCTTCTCATCGCAGTGGCCTCTCTTGTTGTGGGGCAGGGGCTCTAGGCGCATGGGCTTCAGTAGTTGTGACGCGCGGGGTCTAGAGCACAGGCTCAGTAGCTGTGGCGCACGGGCTTAGTTGCTCTGAGGCTTGTGGGATCTTCCCGGACCAGGGCTCGAACCCGTGTCCCCTGCATTGGCAGGCAGATTCGTAACCACTGCGTCACCAGGAAAGCCCCCTATACTTCTTTATAAAAGTAAGATATAATTATTAGGTTGTTTATTTGGGGGCCAGGCAAATTGGTGTTTATTATATTAAGCTAAATGTTATTTAAGAACTAATGGTTATGGGAAATTGAAGGATAAAATGGAGGATACGTCTTAAGCCGTTCATTTTGATCTGATGATAGTGCACATATTACTTTTTTAATGTGAGTGAATGCACACAGTTGATCATCAAATTGAAGATTAAGAGCATTCCATTCCATGAGTTTATAATAAGTAAAATTTACTACAGACTGGTCTTACATGTTTTATTTATTCTGTTTAATGAACACTTAGAGAAGTCCCTAAAATCAAGGTAATATCTTTTCATTTACATAATTCCCAGAACATAAAATAGTAAAACATTTTATGTGTGCTATACAGATATTAACCTCATATACAATTTGCCTATAATTCCTATAGTCATTAAAGCTATTTAAAATTAGCATTCCAAAACTGATTATTTTTTCCTTAGGTATCTAATTAACACCATGGAAAAAACAATCCTTTGCTCTGTGACTAGTGAGGGCTTGTCACAAGTTAGAGATGCCAAATAGTCCAAGTTCATGTGAAAAATGCCTCATATCAATGAAATGTATCCATTTCAACTTAGTAGAAACTTCCATTAGCAACTTCCACCAAAAATATTTTCTACAAATCCTCTTGCCAAGTTCTGCTAACCATTTTTACAACAGATGTATAAGTAAGGTTGTTCATTTTTTAGATTTCTAAAAACTGCACCTCTTTAGAGCTAACTCAATTAGAAGTTTAGAATAGAAAAATAACAGAAATTTTAAAAATTCCTCTTTAGTGTCATAATATTAAAACCCATCCCCATTAGAAGAAATCATTAAAACAACCTTTCTAAGAATAAACATGTATTTAACATTTTATAGCATTATACCTACTATTATAAATATCATAACCAAACAAATCCACAGATACATATATAAAGAGCGAACACACCTATGCATAAACATACCTTTGCTCCTGTATCAAATTTTCCTGCTACGGTAGGAGTACAGGAGATATTGAGAACAGTTAGCCCCCGCAATGGAATGATTCCTTGTGATGGAACGTCAATCACAGACAAAAGACTCTGGTCACAAACCTATAATCAAAAATGTGCAGAAATGCCACATTATCCTTTAAAGTTATTGTTCCAAAGCTTTCATAGGAAAACTTCCAGACCACTACATAGAGAGAGGACCTATAGGCACATAGCATGAGATGATTTTGAAATAGATTTTCAAACACCAGACAAACAATTTGAACTTCAACAAGGATTTGCACCCCTAACCCAGCAAACAGAACTTTTGGCAATGGCATCTTCCAATTCAAACAGGACGATGAAGCTTCTTATCTGAAGTGTTTTCAAGACTTTGCAAAACTTACAAGGAAAGGATGAGATGTATCTCTTGGAGAGATGCCAAAATTCTAGATACTATTTTGATAGCCTGTCTTTTCCCTGATCCTAAAAAACTGAAAGCAAAGTTAGTGGGGAGGCAAGATGATAAAGCAACCTACTCTTCTTTATTATTTCCTTTATAGCCTAATGTCTAAGATATCATTTTGACCTTCAAAAAAGTAACTTACCAAAAGAGTTAAGGTGTGGTTTGTCAGAGGCCAATTTAGGCTTATCTATCATGCCTTAAGTCAGAATAATTTGAAGGGAAATTGGTTAACATATTTTAGGGGATGAGGGAACAAACAGACTTCAGAACTAATTCTGAAGCAACAGAGTAGAAAAGGGTATCCTCCTTTGCTTGTTTGGGCAGCAGACATGTAAATACAAGCTTGAAAGAAAGATCTCAAATGCTAACCTCTACTGTCACTATTAGGAGATCTTAATGTTTCTCAGTTAAAAAAAAAAAAACAACCTCTATCACCAATTTAAACACCACCCGCCCCACAATTTAAATCAGGAGTAACAACTATAAATAGAATATCTTTAGAATGGCCTTGATCTAGGTCCCAGTTGCTACCATAACAGTCTTGATGACAGAGTGAAAATGAGGAAAAAAAGGAAAAGCATGTAATTAAATACTGAATGTAACATAAACAATGTATATTTTTTAAATGTTAGTTTTTTTGAAATCATCTTTTTTTTTCCAATAAAACAAAATAACAGAAAGAAAGAAAAAGAGGGGTAAGAGGAGAAGGAAGGGAGAGATTAAGGAAGGAAGGGAGAGATAGAGACAAATTTTATGGGAAATTAAAAGGATAAAGTAGATGAAATGTATTCAGATAAATCTGCTATGAAATACCTAAATATTAGCATTAGTCAATCTATAAAGACTAAAGTATTAACGGCATAGAACTCATGGCAATAAATAGTTCAAATTATAATGTGATCTGATCCAAGTAAGATTTCCAGATTCTACATTACCTTGAAATAAGCATGGTTTTGTCCTACATTGTGAAGAATGGCTTTCCTCCAAGTTGTTAAACCTTGAGGGCTATCACTGAAGAGTATCCTTGGCTCTAAAAGAACGACCTTGGTGTGACCAAGCTAATAAGAGGAAGAAAGGGAACATGAAATTGAAATAACAGTAAACATTTTTTTATCCCCCACCAGACAACTCAAACTTCGTCAGCTTCATAGAAATTTCTAAAATACGAAGCGTTATCAGATTTTATGGTGTGCTTAAGAGAAAGGAAAAGAGTGGAATATTTACAATGTACTCCTAAACTGAGGAAGGCAGAGAGAGTAAGATAACTCTAAGGAGGAAGTAAATCCATGACTGAGAATCATGTAGATTAGTCACTGAAGGGGATATTAGAGATCATCTGCCCCACTACGTACAAGGTGTTACCATGTGCTACACAAAAGGAAAAAGTTCAAGGGTCATGTAAGTATGGGAAATAACATGCCAAAAGAGATTATCCAGGCATGTTTCTACTAGAAGTCTTCTCATAGGGCTTAATATGCTGATAATGTACACTTTGCTTATCTGAGAATGGGGAGGTAGTACACTGTGATTCACAGAATTACTTAGGCACAGGACTCCCTCGTCCCGTCCTACACAAACCACTTCACAGAACAACGGCAACATAGAACACTTTTTGGAAATGTTGATATTATCCACCTCTCCCATTTTACAGGAAAGCAAACAGTAACCAAGGTGAACTAGAACCCAAGATTTCTAATTCCTCATTCAGTGCTCTTTACAATAGACCCTACTATAAATAATACATATTACTTCTTATTGTCTTAGGAGATTTTAATACATTCGTATAATTTGTTGAAGAACATGATTCGGATAACTGGAAAAATAAACTTTCAAACAAAGCTAACAAAAGATAAAATGGTCAATTAGGTCCTTCATAATTAATGAAAAACCTTAAATGAACATTTTATTTAATTGTTTCACATTCCTCCTTCTTTACTTTCTTAAGAGTAACACTTCACTTACTCTTAAGTAAGTTCACTTAACCTCAAGGGCTTGAAAAATTGGCCAGAAATAATCTAGTTCAGTATACTGATATCTCAGAGTTTAATTCTTAACCAATCCTAGTGTAGGGAAAGCGGAAAACAAATTTTATGAGAGGGTAACGGCAAAGGCTGTGGAGGCAGATCACTTTGGATGTAAATTCCAATAGGGCATTTACTGCACGTGTGAACTTGTACTAGATAATTAACCATTCTAATGCTCCATTTCCTCACCCATCAATTGAGTTATTAATACATTCTTTATAGAGTTGTTGTAAGGATTAAATGAGATAATACAAGAACGCCATTTTGCATCGTACCTGAGACACAATATTAAATGATACCTTATGGTTATCAGGGGATAAGGGGGGGGAGGGATAAATTGGGAGATTGGGACTGACATATACACACTACTACATATAAAACAGATAACTAATAAGAACCTGCTGCATAGTGCAAGGAACTCTACTCAATACTCCGTAATGGCCTATATGGAAAAAGAATCTTAAAAAAAAAAAGACTGGATACATGTATACGTATAACTGATTCACTTTGCTGTACACCTGAAACTTATACAACATTGTAAATCAACTATACTCCAATAAATTTTTTTTAAAAATGATACTTATTATTAATGCTAAGTCTACATTACTAAATTGCTCATCTTTTATCTGTTAGAAAAAATACACATGGGGTGAGTATATGAGCAAATTTATATTAGTAAACTTGTCAAACACAGTTATGTAAATAACAGTTAAAGAACTGTATACATATGTTCACCAAAAGACAGAAGAATGTTAACAGAAACACTATTACATTAGCCAAAAATCTGAAACAATCCAAACCCTCATCAGCTGTGTGATGGAAAACTGACTGTACAGTCTAACCAAATGGAATGCTATTCAGGAGTGAGAATGAATAATCTATCACCACATGTATCAGCATAGATGCATCCCACAAACCTAATGATGAACAAAAGAAGCCAGGCATAGAAGAGAACATATGGTGTGATGACATTTATATAAACTTTAAAACCAAAATTAATCTATGCTCTTAGAAGTAAGGATTGTGATGATCCTGGGAGGGACACACAGTGACTAGAAGTGTGGACTAGGGGGGTTCTTTCGTGATGCTAGTCATGTTCTGTTTCTTGATCAGGTTGATCTGGGTGTGAGTTACAAGGGTGTTACTAGTTTGTAAAAAATAATTGAGTGATACATACTTTATAATATGTGCACCTTTCTGCAGTATACTATACTTCAATACAAAGTTTTAAAAAGAATTAATAAGTGATTTAAACATAGTGAAAGCAGTAGCTTATTTCAAGCCTGGGGCAAAGGAAAGACCCTACTGATTTCTGACTGCCACTTGCCATCATAAAAGTGGATGGATCTCTTATATCTTAAGGCTATAAGCTTCTTCATAGCTAAAATATGTAAGAACATGATCATGGCCTGGAGACAGAGATGGGATTTAGTAAAACAGCACTGGGTTGTGTTAAATTACTAAGAATGTTGGGAAGGGAATTTGGTACACATGTAAAGCATATCCTTGGTAATTAAAAGCCATGAAGTTAAGGTCTTCTGGGTTCTACCACAGAAAGAAAATTAAAATTACATATTGCAGCCTTCACTTTACTTACATTTTTATTATAAGTATATTCCATATGGAATATGGAAGAATTTTCTATATTTCCTTGCTATATAAATCACATGATCCATTCCATACTGAATTATTAATTACAACTAAATATGAAAAATGCAATAATATAATTTTCTCTATTTTTCTTTGGCATTTATTAAAGAAATAATTTAATTTCAAGTGGCTCCCATGGTATTATATATTTATAGAGTCTCTAATAACAATGTAGTATTGTTGGCACAAAAGCCTTGGATTTCTGAGTTAATTCTAGATAATACAACACATTTTTTAGCAAAGTCTTCATTTATGGTAGAGAAGTGGCTCCAAGAAGATGCTAAGACAGTTTAGTTAACTAAGTATTACATGTCAAATCAGTTTTTACTAACATAGTATATATACGCAACTATATACACATATGCATACTCAACCAATTTATAGCCCTCAAAATAAAAATAATATTCAAGGGAAATCATTACATGTGCAAGACATTTCAGTGTCAGTGTGCTTCCTTCATTGATGTGAAGAATAAATTCTCCCCTTTCTGGAGAATCAAAACCCGGCTGCCATGTCACTTCACATTCCAATAGGGAGTATGGTTCAACAGCGCCTACAGAGAATTTAGAGAGGACAAGAAATTTACCGCATTTTAACTATATTTATTTTTTAATATCCAAAATAAGAGATGGCATAAAAATGTAATGACATTTTATAACAAATTATTTAAATTAAACAAAATACAGGGAATACCTTATGCTCCAACTTTAATAGGCAGATCAAAATATCTGACAAAAAGTATGCCAACATATAGCAAAAAATTTAAAATTTATCAATGAAGCGACACTCTAGGATTAGAGATGACTTTACATCTAGACAGTAGAAAACCATCTGCGATCCCTGATCAAATGTCCCCTCCACATTTCTCAACACTCTGAAACACACCAGACACTCATTCAGTTTTTGGAGGAAGGAATTATCATTACCAGAGGCTTTTTTTTGTTTTAATGTTCACATCCCTAGAGATATAACTTCTGATGTAGCTATTAGTAATTAACACATTTCTATAATTCAAATGTACTTAGAACCCAGGGGGGTATAAGGCACATTTGCTGTGAGCTGCTTTACCTGTTTAAATTCATCATCTCCTTTGGTCTAAGAAAATAATACTTGATGGAAAGAATGACTTAGAAGCTCTTCCATCAGGAAGAGAGGATCATCTGAGATTCAAAGGCACAGGATACTGAACAGAGAGATGCATGACCATCACAACAAACTTTGCCTTGAAAAAGGTATAGTGCCTACCTCCTAGTTTTGCAGTGGCCAGGTAGGGAGATAACAACACACATAAAGGAATTAACATAGTGTGTAATGCCCAGAAAGCACCCAGTGTCAGATATTATTATTAATACTCTTGAATGCCAATATTATGGTTGGCACAATAATTTATAAAAAGAAGAGAAACTATTCATGAAAGAGCTAACAGTCTAGTTGGGATCCATCAGAATTATATTTGTCTATAAGTAACAATAAGTCCTGTTACAGTGGGTTAGGTAGATACGAGTTTATTTATGTTATGCAATCAGAAGTCCATGGGCAGGTATTCCAGGGCTGCCTTAACAGGTTGACAATGCCTTCAAGGAGCAATGCTCCTAGCTTCCCACACTGCCATTCCTTATCACATGGCCTTCCTCAGTGTGGAAAGGTATCAAAGCACAGTAGTTAAAAAGAGCACAAATTCTCCGGTCAGACTCCCTGGTTCAAATTTCAGCTCTGACGCTTACTAGCTGAGACTTTGGACGATTTACTAAACCTATGTAACACAGATTCCTCATACATAAAGTGGGGATAACAACTGTTTCTTAGAGAATTGATGTAGGGATTAAATAAGCTAATATAAGCAGAAGTACTTCAAACAGTACCTGGCATATAGAAGGGGGATGAAGCTAAAAGAAATTTCTGTCCATATCTCATTGGCAAGAAAGGCTGGGGAAAAGAGATATGTAAATAAGAACATTGCTTCCCCAAACAAAATGAGGGTCCCATAAGGAAGGGGAATGGATATCAGATATGGGCTTAGTAACATCTAACACAACAGGAGATGGACATAAACAAATAACTGTAGGTGACGTAACAAATACACAATGGGAGTGGAAAAGAGGTTGGGTGGGGAGTTCTAAATTAGTCCAAGAAAGTGGAGGAAACTTCATCATAAGGAGATGGCATTTGAGTTGTGACTGAAGAATGAGCAGGAACTCTGCAGGAGAACAAAGTCTGCAGGAAATGTCGAAGTCAAATGATGGTACTAGAAGAGAGTGATGTGTAGAGAAGACTGTGATGGGAAGTAAATCTGACAAAGAAGAGTCAATGCTATTTATAAAGACACCTAAGCTTTCAGAGAAGAGTTGAGAGCAGCACAAGGATTATAGATCCATGTTGAGAGGGTTAGCTTGAGGTCAATATTTTCCCTTCAACCAGCATGGCTATATATTTTTATATAGGAATAGTATGTATATCATGGGACAGGAGAAATAAATTGGATGGCTGAATTGAGCACGGCTGGGATTGGCAGGGAAGGTACTACAAATGGCCAAGGAGTGACAGAATTGAGAAAGACAATGAGAGTGAACCGACTGAAGACAAGTCTGAGGATTGAGTGGACTCAAGAGTTCAGTATGGTTAAAGACAACAAGGATGAACACATAACAAAACAAGCAGAAACATAAACAATATATAATGAAAAAGTCAAATGAGAAACCAATTCTATCTTAGAAAACATCAATCCACTCTTCCATTCTCCCCTTATAATATCCACTATCCAAATACAAATCCAAAATGTATCATGCCTCAGGAAGAAAGGACAATCACAACATAAAACTTAAATTATAACTATTCACTTTAGTTTACAAAAATATAGAGAGGGATATGATTAAATGCATTATGTAGTATGTAAAACCAATTCAAGGGGCACAAAAATTTGCCACCCCAAGATGTGTCTCTTTGGCATGAGGATTAATTTAAGCTGATTATTTTTTAAGAAACAGAAGACTCAGAAAGTTTTTTCTTGTTACCTCTTCCTTAATTGCCTAAAAGAATTTAGATAAAGGGCTAGTTCCCAGAATAGAGCTATCACTAGAGATACATGCAAGGAATATGGGCAGGCTGTGATAGGGGAGACTCAGCTGGGCCTAGAGATCAAGTCCATTCTGTGTACCATGACCCAGCAAACATCTGTTTACCAAACATTTGCTTTTCCATCTGCATGTGAATTCCCTTTCTCACCTTTGAAGCCCCAATCCACTACCCCCAACACCCTCTTTTGTCTTTAGCTGAGGATGACATTTAAGGTGAGGATTTTGCCACTCTGGCAAGTTACTGGGTTTTCCTGTGTCTGTCTCATGGATACATGTTATTAAACTTTTGTTTGATTTTCTCCTGTTAATCTGTCCCATGTCAGTTTAATTCTTACACCAACTAGAAGAACCTAAGGGTAGAAGAAAACTTCTTTTCCAACACAATATAACAAAAGGGATGTAAGAAAAATAACTCAATAAAAAGATTTAAACAGGAGACCTTCAAGATGGCAGAGGAGTAAGACGTGGAGATCACCTTCCTCCCCACAAATACATCAGAAATACATCTACAAGTGGAACAACTCCTACAGAACACCTACTGAACGCTGGAAGAAGACCTCAGACCTCCCAAAAGTTATATATATATATTTTTCCATTTTCTCTTTTTTGGAGTATGTATACGTATGCTTCGTTGTGCGATTTTGTCTGTATAGCTTTGCTTTTACCATTTGTCCTAGGGGGCTGTCTGTCCGTGTTTTGTTGTTTTATTTCTTTAGTATAGTTTTTAGAGCTTGTTATCATTGGTGGACTTTTTATTGGTTTGGCTGCTCTCTTCTTTCTTCTTCTTTTAATGACTTCTTAATTTTTTAAAATATTTTATTTTAATAACTTTATTTTATTTTATTCTTTCTTTCTTTTCTCTCATCCCTTTCCTTCTGAGCCGTGAGGCTGACAGGGTCTTGGTGCCCTAGCCGGGTGTCAGGCCTGTGCCTCTGAGGTGGGAGAGCCAAGTTCAGGACACTGGTTCACCAAAGACCTCCCGGCTCCACATAATATCAAATGGCGAAAGTTCTCCCAGAGATCTCCAGCTCAATGCTAAGACCCAGCTCCACTAAACAAACAGCAAGCTACAGTGCTAGACACCCTATGCCAAACAACTAGCAAGACAGGAACACAAACCCTCCCAATACCAGAGAAGCTGCCTAAAATCATAATAAGGTCAGAGACACCCCAAAACACACCACCGGATGTGGTCCTGCCCACCAGAAAGACAAGATCCAGCCTCATCCACCAGAACGTAGGCACCAGTCCCCTCCAGCAGGAAGCCTACAAAACCAACTGAACCAACCTTAGCCACTGGGGGCAAACACCAAAAACAACGGGAACGACGAACCTGCAGCCTGTGAAAAGGAGAACCCAAACATAGTAAGTTAAGCAAAACGAGGAGACAGAGAAACACATAGCAGATGAAGGAGCAAGGTAAAAACCCACCAGATTAAACAAATGAAGAGAAAATAGGCAGTCTACCTGAAAAAGAATTCAGAGTAATGAGAGTAAAGATGATCCAAAATCTTGGAAATAGAATGGAGAAAATACAAGAAACGTTTAATAAGGACTTACAAGAACTAAAGAGCAAATAAACAATGATGAACAACACAATAAACGAAATTAAAAATTCTCTAGAAGGAATCAATAGCAGAATAACTGAGGCAGAAAAATGGATAAGTGACCTGGAAGATAAAATAGTGGAAATAACTACTACAGAGCAGAATAAAGAAAAAAGAATGAAAAGAATTGAGGACAGTCTCAGAGACTTCTGGGACAACATTAAACGCACCAACATTCGAATTGTAGGGGTTCCCAAAGAAGAAGAGAAAAAGAAAGGGACTGAGAAAATATTTGAAGAGATTACAGTTGAAAACTTCTGTAATATGGGAAAGGAAATAGTCAATCAAGTCCAGGAAGCACAGAGACTCCCAAAAGGGATAAATCCAAGGAGAAACACACCAAGACACATATTATTCAAACTATCAAAATTTAAATACAAAGAAAAAATACTAAAAGCATCAAGGGAAAAACAACAAATAACATACAAGGGAATCCCCATAAGGTTAACAGCTGATCTTTCAGCAGACACTCTGCAAGCCAGAAGGGAGTGGCAGGACATATTTAAAGTGATGAAAGGGAAAAAACCTACAACCAAGATTACTCTACCCAGAAAGGATCTCATTCAGATTCGATGGAGAAATTAAAACCTTTACAGACAAACAAAAGCTAAGAGAATTCAGCAGCACCAAACCAGCTTTACAACAAATGCTAAAGGAACTTCTCTAGGCAGGAAACACAAGAAAAGAAAAGACCAAAAATAACAAACCCAAAATAATTAAGAAAATGGTAATAGGAACATACATATTGATAACTACCTTAAATGTAAATGGATTAAATGCTCCAACCAAAAGATACAGACTGGCTGAATGCATACAAAAACAAGACCCGTATATACGCTATCTAAAAAAGACCCACTTCAGACCTAGGGGCACATACAGACTGAAAGTGAGGGGATGGAAAAAGATACTCCATGCAAATGGAAATCAAAAGAAAGCTGGAGTAGCAATTCTGACAAAATAGACTTTAAAATAAAGACTATTACAAGAGACAAAGAAGGACACTACATAATGATCAAGGGATCAGTCCAAGAAGAAGATATAACAGTTGTAAATATTTATGCACCCAACAGAGGAGAACCTCAATACATAAGGCAAGTGCTAACAGCCACAAAAGGGGAAATCGACAGTAACACAATCATAGTAGGGGACTTTAACACCCCACTTTCACAAAAGGACAGATCATCCAAAATGAAAATAAATAAGGAAACACAAGCTCTAAATGATACGTTAAACAAGATGGACTTAATTGATATTTAGAGGACATTCCATCCAAAAACAACAGAATACAATTTCTTCTCAAATGCTCAAGGAACATTCTCCAGGATAGATCATATATTGGGTCACAAATGAAGCCTTGGTAAATTTAGGAAAATTGAAATCGAATCAAGTATCATTTCTGACCACAACGCTATGAGACTAGATATCAATTACAGGAAAAAAATCTGTAAAAAATACAAACACATGGAAGCTAAACAATACACTACTAAATAACCAAGAGATTACTGAAGAAATCAAAGAGGAAATCAAAAAATACCTAGAAACAAATGACAATGAAAATACGACAACCCAAAACCTATGGGATGTAGCAAAAGCAGTTCTAAGAGGGAAGTTTATAGCAATAAAATCCTACCTCAAGAAACAAGAAACATCTCAAATAAACAACCTAACCTTACAGCTAAAGCAATTAGAGAAAGAAGAACAATAAAGCCCCAAAGTTAGCAGAAGGAAAGAAATCATAAAGATCAGATCAGAGAGAAATGAAGGAAACAATAGCAAAGATCAATAAAACTAAAAGCTGGTTCTTTGAGAAGATAAACAAAATTGACAAACCTTTAGCCAGACTTATCAAGAAAAAAAGGGAAAAGACTCAAATCAATAGAATTAGAAAAGAAAAAGGAGAAGTAACAACTGAGGCTGCAGAAATACAAACAATCATGAGAGATTACTACAAGCAACTATATGCCAATAAAATAGACAACCTGGAAGAACACAATCTTCCAAGACTGAACCAGGAAGAAAGAGAAAATATAAACAGACCAATCACAAGAACTCAAATTGAGACTGTGATTAAAAATCTTCTAGCAAACAAAAGCCCAGGAGCAGATGGCTTCACAGGCAAATTCTATCAAACATTTAGAGAAGAGCTAACACCTATCCTTCTCAAACTCTTCCAAAATATAGCAGAGGGAGGAACACTCCCAAACTCACTCTACGAGGCCATCATCACCCTGATACCAAAACCAGACAAAGATGTCACAAAGAAAGAAAACTACAGGCCAACATCACTGATGAACATAGATGCAAAAATCCTCAACAAAATACTAGCAAACAGAATTCAATAGCACATTAAAAGGATCATATACCATGATCAAGTGGGGCTTATCCCAGGAATGCAAGGATTCTTCAATATACACAAATCAATGTGATAAACCATATTAACAAATTGAAGGAGAAAAACCATATGTTCATCTCAGTAGATGCAGAAAAAGCTTTTGACAAAACTCAACCCCCATTTATGATAAAAACCCTCCAGAAAGCAGGCACAGAGGGAATTTACCTCAACATAATAAATGCCATATATGACAAACCCACAGCCAACATCATTCTCACTGGTGAAAAACTGAAACCATTTCCTCTAAGTTCAGGAAGAAGACAAGGTTGCCCACTCTCACCACTATTATTCAACATAGTTTTGGAAGTTTAAGCCACAGCAATCAGAGAAGAAAAAGTAATAAAAGGAATCCAAATCAGAAAAGAAGAAGTAAAGCTGTCACTGTTTGCAGATGACATGATACTATACATAGAGAATCCTAAAGATGCTACCAGAAAACAACTAGAGCTATTCAATGAATTTGGTAAAGTAGCAGGATACAAAATTAATGCACAGAAATCTCTTGCATTCCTATATACTAATGATGAAAAACCTGAAAGAGAAATCAGGGAAACACTCCCATTTACCATTGCAACAAAAATAATAAAATATCTAGGAATAAACCTACCTAAGGAGACAAAAGACCTGTATGCAGAAAATTATAAGACACTGATGAAAGAAATTAAAGATGATACAAACAGATGGAGAGATACACCATGTTCTTCGATTGGAAGAATCAACATTGTGAAAATGACTATACTACCCAAAGCAATCTACAGATTCAATGCAATCTCTATCAACCTATCTATGGCATTTTCCACAGAACTAGATCAAAAAATTTCACAATTTGTTTGGAAACACAAAAGACCCCGAATAGCCAAAGCAATCTTGAGAAAGAAAAACGGAGCTGGAGGAATCAGGCTCCCTGGCTTCAGACTATACTACAAAGCTACAGTAATCAAGACAGTATGGCACTGGCACAAAAACAGAAATATAGATCAATGGAACAGGATAGAAAGCCCAGAGATAAACCCACACACATATGGTCACCTTATTTTTGATAAAGGAGGCAAGACTATACAATGGGGAAAAGACAGCCTCTTCAATAAGTGGTGCTGGGAAAACTGGACAGCTACATGTAAAAGAATGAAATTAGAACACTCCCTAACACCATACACAAAAATAAACTCAAAATGGATTAAAGACCTATATGTAAGGCCAGACACCATCAAACTCTTAAAGGAAAACATAGGGAGAACACTCTATGAAATCACAGCAAGATCCTTTTTGACCCACCTCCTAGAGAAATGGAAATAAAACCAAAAATAAACAAATGGGACCTAATGAAACTTCAAAGCTTTTGCACAGCAAAGGAAACCATAAATAAGACCAAAAGACAACCCTCAGAATAGGAGAAAATATTTGCAAATGAAGCAACTGACAAAGGATTAATCTCCAAAATTTACAAGCAGCTCATGCAGCTCAATATCAAAAAAACAAATAACCCAATCCAAAAATGGGCAGAAGACCTAAATAGACATTTCTCCAAAGAAGATATACAGATTGCCAACAAACACATGAAAGGATGCTCAACATTATTAATCATTAGAGAAATGCAAATCAAAACTACAGCGAGGTATCACCTCACACCAGTCAGAATGGCCATCATCAAAAAATCTACAAACAATAAATGCTGGAGAGGGTGTGGAGAAAAGGGAACCCTCTTGCGCCGTTGGTGGGAATGTAAATTGATACAGCCACTATGGAGAACAGTACGGAGGTTCCTTAAAAAACTAAAAATAGAACTACCATACAACCCAGCAATCCTACTACTGGGCATATACCCTGAGAAAACCATAATTCAAAAAGGGTCAGGGACCACAAATGTTCATTGCAGCTCTATTTACAATAGCCAGGACATGGAAGCAACCTAAGTGTCCATCAACAGATGAATGGATAAAGAAGATGTGGCACGTATATTCAATGGAATATTACTCAGCCATAGAAAGAAACAAAACTGAGTTATTTGTAGTGAGGTGGATGGACCTAGCGTTTGTCATACAGAGTGAAGTAAGTCAGAAAGAGAAAAACAAATACCGTAAGCTAACACATATATATGGAATCTAAAAAAAATAAAATAAAAATGGTTCAGAAGAACCTAAGGGCAGGACAGAAATAAAGACGCAGACATAGAGAATGGACTTGAGGGCGTGGGGAGGGGGAAGGGTAAGCTGGGACGAAGTGAGAGAGTAGCATTGACATATATATACACTACCAAATGTAAAATAGATAGCTAGTGGGAAGCAGCCACATAGCACAGGGAGATCAGCTCCGTGCTTTGTGACCACCTAGAGGGGTGGGATAGTGAGGGTGGGAGGGAGACGCAAGAGGGAGGAGATATGGGGATATATGTATATGTATAGCTGATTCACTTTGTTATCAAGCAGAAACTAACACACCATTGTAAAGCAATTATACTCCAATCAAGATGTTAAAAACAAAAAGATTTATACAAAGAGGCAAAAACAAAAGTGAGTAATTATTGTATGAATATTCTGAGCAGCAGAAGGAAAATGACATTAGAGAAATCTAGGTATATAATATAAATTATGCATACTTTCCTCGATGCTATATCAAATAGATTCAAGTATTGTATCATTTGTGTTCTAAAAAAATTACAAGTACTTAAAGGCTAATGGTATTATTCATGTTAACACTGTATTTGGAATTAAATGTCTCTGTGTTTTTTGCTTTGATTTAACAAAATGTAAGAGGTGTTATGAGCAACCCAAAGAAAAGAAAATACTAAAACCTCCCTGTAAAAATAGAGTACTAAAAACCATGAGAAGTTTATAACATTGTAATTCCACTTTTGACAAATGAAGCAGTTTCACAGCATTTCCATGGCAGCCACAAGCCCAGCCACTCAACACTGGCTAGGATGCAGAAATACAAGGAAAAGTACCTGGGCACTGTGCTTTTCTGACACCCTTAGTGCCATATCACGTGCTTGATCAGAACCTATAGCTGGAATGCAGATAATATAACTACAATTGATATCTGTTCAAAAAGACTGGAGAAGGTTTATCTAGAATCTCTGAAATCTGCAGAAATATTTTCTTTTTCTTCTCTGATCATTTACTCCACTTTTTTCTAGTTTGGGGCAGGACCCAGTATTTCCAGTATTAATAACAACAACAACAAAAAAGAGCTTGGTCAAATGAATCTGCTAAATATTGATAGAAGTATACCTCGAATGCTTAATAAATTATAATCTGGGATTGTGCTAAATCTATCCAGATTAATAAAAAGATTAAATATGGTTATATCAATGATCTCCAGCCATAATAAAGGGACAGTCCTCCTCTTCCACTTGTTAAATTTGTCAACATCTCCACCTATATCTGCACTAAGATTAAGTGAACTTAAATTAATACTCGAGCTTGTTTATAACACTCCCTGTTACCAACACTGGTAGAGTTATATAGAAGTCATGATTTGGGAATGACTGATATTCACAGGAAAAGCACCTAAGGCAAGAATTCAACAAACCAGGACTCCTCTGTGACCTGAAGTATAGTCTACTTAGATCGCAAATGAAGACTATTTCTAAATTAGAGATAAAGAGGGAGGGAGGGGGAGAGGAAGGGAAGGATGTAAGGAAGGAAGGAGGAAAGGAATGTCCCATTGTCCCAAGACCATTTGTGATTTACTTCTACGTTCTTATCACCGTTATACAGTACACACTCCAGATATGATTAATGCCTGAATACATGAATAAATGAATGTCTAAATCAAACAAACAGAATAAACTATCACCTTTAGCTGGACGAATGGAAAATGCCATCCCTTTTCCTGTATTTATCGGTTGCCATTCAAATTGGACAAAATAATTCTGAGGATTATACAACCTAACCATCCCCCTAAAACATGTTTTCACCAAGAAACCTTGTGGTCTCAGTACTAGCTCATTAGCAGATAGCTCAAGTTTTACTGGCAAGACAACTGCCATCACTAGGATGTGCCCACCAGGCATATTGTTCACTATAAAGGTGAAAGACCTGTAACACAGCAAAGGCATCCAAATTTAACTGATAACACCTCTTAACTGAATGGTAGAATTCAGTTACATGTAAAAATGCATATATTATTGATTGACATCAACAATTCTTAGTAAACAATATCAAAATAATTATGAAAGGTAATTAGACTACCATTGAAATATGAATCTACAAATCTACAAATTGCTGCACATGTAGTTTCTATGTTTGGGGACCAAACATAATATATACTACAATAATTGGGGTAAATATACAAAAGGACATTTTGATTCTAGCAAACAGAAATTTGAAAATAAATCCTACTTCCAAAATTTTCCAATAGTGGGAGATTCAAATATCACTGAAACATAAGTACTAGCTGTAGGTGGAATCACATATGAAAATTGGTTGGTTTTCTGAAGTTCTTGCAAACTAACATCTAACTGGATCAAAATATGAATAGGTAGCATATTAATAACATGTAGTAGATGAGTATTTGTTGAGTTCACACAAACATCACCAAAGTTAAGGACAGAGGGCCTTGAAAAAATGAAAAGTTACTAAGTTTAATGTTGACAAATGTGTTCATTGACTTATTTAAGTTTCCATACTATATGCTGATCGATTAATTCGTTAAAAATAGTACTTAAAATATTTACTATAATATCAGAAATTATTAACAGAGCTTTTTATCTAAATGTCCATAATTTGAGGTGATTGGCCAAAATTCAATACATATTGTGATTATATGGAAAATTACATGACAAAATTATTAGCACTAATTATAACTCAGTACATGAATTTGCATTTTCCTACACCCTCTCCACTCCCATAAATGCATTTATGTTCACTTATCCAGAATTTACAGAAATTGGTAACTTCCCATGACTCACTGTTTAAATTTTAAGTTTTCCCCTTTAAATGCTAGAAGTTTTTACATCATAACAATCTTCATTATGTCTTATCCTGCTTTTTTAACAGCTTAATTTTAACTGGTATACAGCAAACTGTACATATTTAAAGTACAGAATTCCGTAAGTGTTGACATATATATACACCTGTATACAGGTAAAATACCTGAAACGATCACCACAATGAAGAGAGTGAACATCCATCACTCCAAAAAGTATTCTTGGCCCCTTTATAGTTTCTCCCTACCACCATCCTCTGTATTCCCCCTTTCCAGACAACCACTCATCTGCTTTATGTCACTATAGATCACTTTGCATCTTCTAGACTTTAATATGAGTGGAATAATACAGCATGTATGGTTTTTCCCTGATTTCTTTCACTCAGCAAACTCTCTGGAGATCCATTTAAGATGTTTCGTGTGTCAACAGTCCATTCCTTTATATTACTAAGTAGTAGTCCATTATAGGTGAATGTTTATATATCACCTGTTAACACTTCGATTCTTCCCAGGTATGGCCTATTAAAATTAAGGATGCTAAAACATTTGCGAACAAGTATTTGTTTGAAAATATGCCCTCATTTCTTTTAGATAAATATCTAGGAGTATAATGGATGGGTAATATGGTACATGTGTGTTTAAATGTTTAAGAAACTGCCAAACTGCTTTAAAGTGGTTGTATAATTTCACATTCCCACTAGCAGTGTACAAGAGTCCCAGTTCCCTCACATCTTCAGCAACAATTGAAATGGTAAGTTTTTCAGCCATTCTAATAGAATAATAGCAGTATCTCATTGTGGTTTTATTTTGTGTTTCCCTTACAATGAACAATGTTGGGCATCTTTCCATGTGCTTATTTGTCATATCTTCTATAAGGAAGGAAGCACATGGCTTATGATCTATTTTGATTTAGTTTCGGCACATGATATAAGGTATGGCTACAAACTCCTTTTTTTTCTTTTTTTTTGGTGTGTGACTTTCATGTTCTAGCACTACTTTTTTTTTTTTTTAATCACAGCCATACTAACACATGTGATGTGGTTTCTCACTGGTTTTGATTTGTATTTCACTAATGACTAATGATATTGAGCATCTTTTCATGTGCTTACAGAGCATTTGTATGTCTTCTTGGGAGAAATGTCTATTCAAGTCTTGTGCATTTTTAATTGTGTTTCTTGTTGTTGAGTTGTAGGAGTTCTTTATACATCCTGGACATTAATCACTTATCAAATATATTATTTGCAAATACTTTTTCATATTATGAAGGTTGTCTTTTCACTCTATTGTGTCCTTTGATGCACAAAAAAGTTTTTCATTTTGATGAAATCTGGTTTATTTTTTCCTTTGTTGCCTATGCTTTTGGTGTCATATCCAAGAAATGATTGCCAAACCCAATGCCATGAAAAATTTCACCTGTTTTCTTCTAAGAGTTTTATAGTTTTAGCTCTTAAGTTTAGGTCTTTGATCCATATTGAGTTAATTTTTGTATATGGTCACATTCTTTTTTTTTTTTTTTTAAACGTCTTTATTGGAGTATAACTGCTTTACAATGGTGTGTTAGTTTCTGCTTTATAACAAAGTGAATCAGTTATACATATACATATGTTCCCATATCTCTTCCCTCTTGCATCTCCCTCCCTCCCACCCTCCCTATCCCACCCCTCTAGGTGGTCACAAAGCACCGAGCTGATCTCCCTGTGCTATGCAGCTGCTTCCCACTAGCTATCTATTTTACGTTTGGTAGTGTATATATGTCCATGCCACTCTCTCACTTTGTCACAGCTTGCCCTTCCCCCTCCCCATATCCTCAAGTCCGTTCTCTAGTAGGTCTGTAGCACTACTTATTGAAAAGACTATGCTTTCTGCACCTTTTTGAACCTCAATGCCTTTTACCTTTGTCAAAATTCAATTATCCAATATATATAGGTCTATTTCTGAACCTTACTTATGTTTCATTGGTCTATATTTATGCCAATAACATACAGTTTGGCTTACTATAGCTTTATAATAAATCTTGAAATCAAGCAGTGTTTTATCTCCAACATGTTTTCCTTTTTCAAAACTGTTTTGACTCTTCTAATTACATTGCATTTCCATGTGAATTTTAAAATGAGCCTGTCAATTTCTACAAAAGATCCTGATGGGATTTTGGTTGGAACTGTGGTGAATCTGTAGATTATATGGATCGTTTTTGCATATCTTCTATGTCTCTGCATAACTTTTTGAAGAAATGGAATACAGGTACAATAACTGTTTTAGTGTCATTGTCTGATAATTCTAACCTACGTATCAGTATTAATCAGATTTAACTGATTAATAATTCTCTTTATTATGGGTTGTATTTTCCTGCTTCTTCTTATGTATTGTAATCTTTGTTTGGATGTCAATATAGTAAATTTTACCTCATTAGGTACTGGATACTTTTTCATATTTCTATAATGTTCTTGAGCTCTGCTCTGGAAGGAAGTTACCTTAAAACAGACTGGTCTGGGACTCCCCTGGTGGCGCAGTGGTTAGGAACCCGCCTGCCAATGCAGGGGACTCGGGTTCGAGCCCTGGTCTGGGAAGATCCCACATGCCGCGGAGCAACTAGACCCATGCGCCACAGCTGCTGAGCCTGCACTCTGGAGCCCGTGAGCCACAACTACTGAGCCTGTGTGCCACAACTACTGAAGCCCGTGCACCTAGAGCCCACGCTCCACAACAGGAGAAGCCACTGCAATGAGAAGCCCGTGCACCTCAACGAAAACCCAACACCTCCAATAAATAAATAAATAAATAAAAAACAAAAAAAAAAAACAGACTGGTCCTTCCAGATCTTTCTTTTATGAATGTTACCCGGGTCCAGAGCAGTGCTTTAAAGAGTAATAATTATTCTCCACTACTGAGGTAAGAACTTCCTGAGTACTCTGCCTCAATGTCCCATGAATTATGAGGTTTCAGTACTGGTTGAGGCAAGCAATACAGAGGTGAGCCAGAAATATTAAGACAGAAATACAAGAACAAGACAGACAAAGTGGGTCTAATAAGATCCTATTTATACCTAGAATAACCAAAGCAATCCTGAAAAAGAAGAGCAAATTTGGAGGACGTGCACTTACTGATTTCAAAACTTACCATAAAGCTACTTATCGACAGTATAGAATTGTCATTGGGATAGACATACAGATCAATGGACCAGAATTAAGAATCCAGAAACAAACCTTGACACATTTGGTCATTTGATTTTCGACAAAGGTGTCAAGGCATTCAATGAGAAATGATAGTATTTTCAACAAATGGTGCTGGGACCATTGAATATCCATATATAACAATATGAATTTAGACGCAACTCATACCATAAACAAAAATTTTTAAAACATAAAAAGGAATTGCAGTGCTAAACATAAGATCTAAAAATCTTATGGCGGATATCACAAAAAAAAGAAAATTACAGACCAATATCACTGATGAACATAGATGCAAAATCCTCAACAAAATACTAGCAAACAGAATCCAACAACACATTAAAAGGATCATACCCACCTAGAGGGGTGGGATGGGGAGGGTGGGAGGGAGGGAGATGCAAGAGGGAAGAGATATGGGAACATATTGTATGTGTATAACTGATTCACTTTGTTATAAAGCAGAAGCTAACACACCATTGTAAGGCAATTATACTTCAATAAAGATGTTTAAAATAAATAAATAAATAAATAAAATAAAATAAAATAAAAGGATCATACACCACGATCAAGTGGGATTTATCCCAGGGATGCAAGGATTCTTCAATATACGCAAATCAATCAATGTGACACACCATGTTAACAAACTGAAGAATAAAAACCATATGATCATCTCAATACATGCAGAAAAAGCTTTTGACAAAATTCAACACCCACTTATTATAAAAACTCTCCAGAAAGTGGGCACAGAGGGAACCTACCTCAACATAATAAAGGCCATATACGACAAACCCACAGCAAACATCACTCCCAACGGTGAAAAACTGAAAGCATTTCCTCTAAGATCAGGAATGAGACAAGGATGTCCACTCTCACCACTATTATTCAACATAGTTTTGGAAGTCCTAGCCACAGCAATCAGAGAAGAAAAAGAAACAAAGGAATACAAATTGGAAAAGAAGTAAAACTGTCACTGTTTGCAAATGACATGATACTATACATAGAGAATCCTAAAACTGCCACCAGAAAACTGCTAGAGCTAATTAATGAATTTGGTAAAGTTGCAGGATACAAAATTAATGCACAGAAATCTCTTGCATTCCTATACACTAATGATGAAAAACCTGAAAGAGAAATTAGGGAAACACTCCCATTTACCATTGCAACAAAAAGAATAAAATACCTAGGAATAAACCTACCTAGGGAGACAAAAGACCTGTATGCAGAAAACTATAAGACACTGATGAAAGAAATTAAAGATGATACCAACAGATGGAGAGATATACCATGTTCTTGGATTGGAAGAATCAGTACTGTGAAAATGACTATACTACCCAAAGCAATCTACAGATTCAATGCAATCCCTATCAAATTACCAATGGCATTTTTTACAGAACTAGAACAAATCATCTTAAAATTTGTATGGAGACACAAAAGACCCTGAATAGCCAAAGCAGTCTTGAGGGGAAAAAACGGAGCTGGAGGAATCAGACTCCCTGACTTCAGACTATACTACAAAGCTACAGTAATCAAGACAATATGGTACTGGCACAAAAACAGAAACATAGATCAATGGAACAAGATAGAAAGCCCAGAGATAAACCCACGCACCTATGGTCAACTAATCTATGACAAAGGAGGCAAAGATATACAATGGAGAAAAGACAGTCTCTTCAATAAATGGTGCTGGGAAAACTGGACAGCTACATGTAAAAGAATGAAATTAGAATACTCCCTAACACCATACACAAAAATAAACTCAAAATGGATTCGAGACCTAAATGTAAGACTGGACACTATAAAACTCTTAGAGGAAAACATAGGAAGAACACTCTTTGACATAAATCGCAGCAAGATCTTTTTTGATCCACCTCCTAGAGTAATGGAAATAAAAACAAAAATAAACAAATGGGACCTAATGAAACTTCAAAGCTTTTGCACAGCAAAGGAAACCATAAACAAGACGAAAAGACAACCCTCAGAATGGGAGAAAATATTTGCAAACGAATCAACGGACAAAGGATTAATCTCCAAAATATATAAACAGCTCATTCAGCTCAATATTAAAGAAACAAACAACCCAATCCAAAAAGGGGCAGAAGACCTAAATAGACATTTCTCCAAAGAAGACATACAGACGGCCAAGAAGCACATGAAAAGATGCTCAACATCACTAACCATTAGACAAATGCAAATCAAAACTACAATGAGGTATCACCTCACACCAGTTAGAATGGGCATCATCAGAAAATCTACAAACAACAAATGCTGGAGAGGGTGTGGAGAAAAGGGAACCCTCTTGCACTTTTGGTGGGGATGTAAATTGATACAGCCACTATGGAGAACAGTATGGAGGTTCCTTAAAAAACTAAAAATAGAATTACCATATGACCCAGCAATCCCACTACTGCGCATATACCCTGAGAAAACCATAATTCAAACAGACACATACACCCCAATGTTCATTGCAGCACTATTTACAATAGCCAGGTCATGGAAGCAACCTAAATGCCCATCAACAGACGAATGGATAAAGAAGTTGTGGTACATATATACAATGGAATATTACTCAGCCATAAAAAGAACGAAATTGAGTCATTTGTTGAGACGTGGATCGATCTAGAGACTGTCATACAGAGTGAAGTAAGTCAGAAAGAGAAAAACAAATATCGTATATTAACGCATGTATGTGGCACCTAGAAAAATGGTACAGATGAACCGGTTTGCAGGGCAGAAGTTGAGACACAGATGTAGAGAACAAACGTATGGACACCAAGGGGGGAAAACTGCGGTGGGGTGGGGATGGTGGTGTGCTGAATTGGGCGATTGGGATTGACATGTATACACTGATATGTATAAAACTGATGACTGATTTAAAAATAAATAAATAATAATTTTAAAAAAAGTTATCAGAGGATAAATAAATTGTGATATATTCAAACAATGGATTACAACTCAGGAAGCAAAAAGAATGAAGTACTGAAAAAATATATATATATATAAAATGTTTAAAAGGAAATAGGAGAAAATATTTGTGACCTTGAGCTAGCTAAAGATTGTTGGGCATGATATGAAAAGCATGATCTGTAAAAGTAAAAAATTTAGTAAATTCAATTTCATTTAAATTAAAAATTTCTGTGCTTTAAACAACATTATTAAGAAAATGAAAAGAAAAAAAAAAAAAAACACCAAGCCACAGACTTAGGGAAAATATTTGGAAATCATATATCTGATAAAAAACTTGTATTCAGAATACATAAACAATTCCTACAACTCTATAATGAGAAGGTAAATATTCAAGTTAAAAATTGGGCAAAGACATTTCTCCAAATAAGATATACAATTTAAATAGTTGTACCTCTAAGTAAATGCATGAAAATATATTCAACATCTTAGTCAAAAAGGAAATGCAAATCAAAATCACAATGAGAGAACATTTTGCACCTGCTAGGATGGCTGTAATCAAAAAGACAGAAAATAACAATTGCTGGTGAAAATGTGGAGAAACTGTAACCCTAATACACTGTTGGAGGGATTGTAACTTGATGCAGTCACTGTGGAAAATTTTTGGCAATTTCTTTAAAAGTTAGACACAAACTTACCATATGACTCAGCAATTCTACTCCTAGGAATCTAACCAAAAGAAATAAAAACATATGTTCACTCGAAGAATTATATGTGAGTGTTTATAGCAGAAATATTCACAATAGCCTCAAACTGGAAATAGCTCAATGTCCATCAACTGGTAAATGGATAAACAAAATGTGGTATTCCTAATAAAATGAGATACTATTTAGATACAAAAAGGAACAAAATATTTATACCTACTACCACATGGATGAACCTTACCAACATTATGCTAAGCTAAAGAAACAATATAAGGGAAACCACATATTATATGATTCTTTTTACATGAAATGTTCAGAATAGGCAAATCTATAGAGATAGAAAGCTAATTAATGGTTGCCTGGGGCTAGGGCTGGGAATTGGGAGTAACTTGCATATAGACATGAGGGTGATGGCAGCACTGTAAAACTGAATTGTGATGACGGTTGCATAAACCTGTAAATTCACTGAAATTCATTGATTTTCATGCTTTGACCTGGTGAATTTTATGTAATATAAATTATACTTCAATAAATCTGTTAAAAAAAATTGTTCAGTAGTTTTTTATAGATTCTTACCAACAATTACTTGATGAATTTGCTTTGGTGTCAAGATTAAGCTGCAATCATGTTTTTCATGGGGTGAGGATGGGTCTGCTTTAAGTCCTTTGAGAACCTGTGAGAAATCACATTATTCCAAAATTAATTGTTCAATATTAGCAAAAGATATTTTAAGAATTCTCATGGTATAATAAAATGTAAAATATTGCACATGCCTTTCTTCTCAAAGACTCTGTCTCTGTGGATGCTATATTTCTGGTACTTAGCAATTGGTTACATTTGATCCGACGCTGTGCTGAAGATAACTCTTCTATTTCCGCTTCTGAGAGTGTGGGTGACTTTAGACCCGATGCTGGCTGTAATCCTATGTCTGTATCATTATATGAGTACATGTGTTTCCTAGTGAAATCATAATAATAATTAACTGAGGCTAAGTCTTTTAGAAAATACATCAGTAAATCCAAATACTCCCCATAGTACATGCTGTTACTGACCCACTCAGATCCACTGAAGCAGACAGAAGCACTAACCTGCATAAAATTGCCCTCTGTTGAGGGGACCCCATTCTCAAACACCTCCTCAAGGAAGCTACGCCCACCCTACCATACCCAAGGACAGCTCACAGTCAATGACTCAAGGCAGGAACAACAACATGGTATAATTTATGCTCAAAAGACCCTAGGTATCAGGCTGAGAGTAAACTTTATTTGAAACACATTATTTCTGAGTTCTCTCTTCTGCCCTCTCCTGCTTTCCTCATATTGTGCAGGTGTCTCCCAAAAGAACATGCTCCAAAAATCACATGTGCTGGAATTCCTGTCTCAGAATCTGCTTCTGGGGAAGTCCACCCAAGACATTCCCAAATCAAAAGTAGAAAAGGAAATAAATGCAGTTAAAGTAGTTCAATGTTTTGCTATTTTCATACATGAAAAGTCATTTAAATCACTAAAAACAACCTAAAGAGTAAAGAAAAAAATTCTGGCTCTACAGGCACCATGCTCTGTTCCACACTGTTTGAGGAAGTGAACTTTACCTCTGTTCTTCTTTCTGCAGGCGCACATTTCTTAAATATTTAATGTATCCTGCATAATGCTTTTCATGTGCTTTCTTTTCTATTTTTTCAAATTTAGTATATGCAGAATCAGGATCCACATAGTTATATCTTGGAATCTTTGTGAAAATCGTCCTACAATATGAGCAAGACATGTTAATATTTAGGTGTATATATATGCATTTATTCAATCAGTATTTACTGAGTGCCTCCTATGCCAGGAGTTGGGCACAGAATGGTGAACAGGACAGATTCTAGTCCTTTTATATACCAAGACATTATTACATGTAGAAATAGAATGATATCTAATTTTCTTCTTAACCTAATCACAGGAAATCCCTAAGGTCATTGGGAAGAAGTAGCACCTACCCTAAACCCACTCTTGGAGTATTAGTCAAGTAGGCAGTTTGGGCAGTTCTAGATTACAGATGCAACTAGATCTGAAGCTGATTAGTGTTTCCTAACAGTTAATTACTTTTAGATCACTGTGATCAAAATCAGAAAAGAATATATAGAATAATGAATCCTTTTGTTAAATCATGCTTTCTTAGTATCTCAGAGCTTATGAAATAACCATCAGCAATAAATCTATACAGAGAAAAAAAAATCAAAAGAAGAACTGCAAACTACTCTACATCTCACATTCACTCAACTGGATGCATGCACTTCCTTTCACCTACCACATATTTTCCATAAAAAGAAAAAGTACAATTATTCACATCTTTTGGCCTTAGGCTACCTCAGTCTTCAGCAAGTTTTAGTAATCATTGAGATTCTCACCCTTAATAATTAACTCCTAAGTATAAACCTAGTAGTCATATACAGTCAAATGAAATTTAATCCAGTATCGAATATTTCTTCCTGTTTTTGATAATTCCTCAGTGGTAACAGTAATACAGCTTGAACTGAGTTAAAGTCTTTAAGAGAGTGAGGCAATAAGAGAGAAACAAATGCTTTGTTACTCAGATAGTTGTTGATATATTCAAATCTCCCTTCAGGCTCTGGGATCCTTAACCACCTTTAGAACCTAGAAATAATTCCTATATCTGAAGTCCCTATCTCTGTAACAAGGAGAAAAGGAGGGACTTAAAAAGAAGTAGTACAGGAGGTGCCTGAAGTGACAAAGAGCTGGTTACTAACATATCTAAATGCTTATCAGCTCCTTAAAGAATAAACTTTAAGAAATACCTCTGCAACTTTGAGTAGGTGATTTTTTTTTAATGTGCAAAGTACAGACAACAAAAATTACTATGTAAATAAAGCATTTTTCCTCATTTATTAAAAAAATTTTTACTGAATGCCTACTATACACTAAACACAAGACATATACTGCATTAAATAAAACTAGACAAAAATTCTTACCTTATTTTCTTCTCAAAAATTGAAAAGGTAAAAAGCATTAAAAAATAAAACAGCAATTATAATTACCAACAACTTAATACACTATAAAATTTCATTACTTAAATTTTCATTACTATTTGCTAGCCAGAAAATAACTGGACTAAATTTTGTATTTCTGTTAGCATGGAAAAGAGTAAATTGAGAAAAATAATTATGGCCATGGGACACTTACGTTAGCCTTCTTCAAAAAAATCCTGGCATTTTGAGATCATCTGATTAATACTTAGACAGGAACAAAATGTTACTGTTAAATTAACACATTATATCTCTATATAGATATATTTGTATAAGCATAGGAAAGAACTGAAAATGATACATTTAAAAATTATTTCCAGCAGCTACCTCTGCAGGGTGGGATGAGTTTTCCTTTTTTATATTGTATAATTATTTAAAATGGAGTCTGCATAATTTTTATGCTTGTGTGTTTTATGGTACTTGTCAAGTAAAAAAAGAGATATAAAGACTGCTGTGGATGGAATTTGTAAAATAAAATCATAAAATAGACTATATAAAAACCCAGAATTTTCCAATTGTGGATAATAAAACAATTATGGACTAAAAAATCAAATGGTATTTTAAGAAAATGACTATAAAAGTAAGTGAACTTGAAGACTCACCAAAGGTAAAGAGACAAGTAGAGAAAGCCCAGGGACATGGTCAAGTATAGACAGTTAAACAAGTAGGCAGAAAAGAAACCCAGTTCATCCTCAAATGTGTAAAAACCATTCCTGAGCTAATGGCCCAAATAAAGATGTCAGGTTGACTGGGTTTATTCTCACTAAGCATTGACATGGTAGTAATTTCTTGAAAATGGGGTAATTTTTAAATTGAGGCTTACTATCACTCATAGTCCTTATAATTGGGGAGGTTTTAGTTCACTTTGGGAAAGGTTATTGGAAATGTGACTTTGAGGGGATTGAACAAAGATGATAGCATAGGGATGAAGATAATGACAATGAAGACGAGAACAACTTGTTTATCACAGTTTAAAATTTTTCATCTTAGATAAATTCAGGCTCTTAGCCATAATTAATGAACATGACTACTCTGAGGACTGTATACATTTCCAAAAGTGATTATTTCTATTATTCTTCTCTACTTGTTAACAGCATATTTTAAGAATCATCTGGTAAACCATTCACAAGTCCTGGCAAGTACGCAATAGAGATGAGAGGTTAGATAATAGCATTCAGCAACCACTCCTCTGATGTAAAAGAGAAAAAAAAAAAAGAGAGAAAATTTAATTTTACTACTATTATTATTATTACCATCACTAATTTGTTACAGCAGGATCTGGTAAGATCTCTGCATGTCATGCTGGTTATTGTATCTTACAAAATTTCAGGTTTTTAATATAGCACATTACCTGAAATGTTTATGCTCTTCTCCAGACCGGATACTTGCAGCTCGGTCATTGGGAAAGGCTATCAGAGCATCCTTTATTAACTCCTTACTTGTGTTATGATTGTGAATGTGTGCCGTGGTTGATTGAAGCATTGCGACAGGTGCATGGTCCTTGTATTTTGCCAAGTCTTTCACCACAAACTGTCCCATAGGATTACTGATCAAAGGGGATATACCTTTTAGAGAATTGAATATTAAGTGTAAATATGGTTTTTTTTGAATTTCCATGAATTAATTACTACACTAGACCACTGGTTCCAACTTAAAGCTAAATCCCTAAGCAAATTCAGAAAATATGAATAATTCATTTAATAAATGGATCTACATAAAACAATTTAGCAAAATAATGCATGCATAAGTAATAAAAATGCATGCAAAAAAACTAAAACATGGTAACTTGAAGGACTGGGTTGGCACACATGAAACTGAAATTTTTATACGTTAAAGAGAGTTGAGTATCAACAATTTCATATGGTTCAATGTATAAGAGATAACTGAGAATTAGTTGGAACAGCAGCAACCAGAAAATCCATGGAATGGTCAAAACCAGTTAACATTACAGACTCAAACAAAGAAGTAAAAGAATAAAATATAAAAACCATTAAAATATTTAATAAATTTTATAGATCACTAAACCAGTGCTAGTCAAAGTGAGAGCCTCAAAATGGCAGCATCAGCATCTACTGGAAACATGTAAGAAATACAAATCTTTGGGCTCCAACAAAGACCTACTTAATAATCAACGCTGGGACATAGGACAGTGATATGTCTTAACAGGCCTAGATGCACGCAAAAGTTGAGAACCATTAGATTAGACCACATTTGATATATACAGCTAAGCATTAGTATGTTAAGATAATCCTGTATTAACCAAAAATAGATAAATAAATGGTAAGCACCCCCAGTAGCATACCAGGATTAATTTTCATCACAACTTTCTTGGTGGAAGGTTTGCAGACACTACTGAAATATAAACATATCTGATGGAAAGGCTTCAGGGACGAAGACTGCAAATTTTCATCTGTCACTGAGCCAATAATCTCTATAAATTGCTTCACTTTAAAGACTCCAACTTGATGTGGAATGAATAAACATGTCACATTCTGAAAAAAGAAAAGTGACCAATTGCTATAGGCTGAATGTTTGTGAACACCTAAAACTCATATTTTTTTTTTTGTTTTTTGCCTTTTTTTTGCCACACCACGCAGCACACAGGATCTTAGCTCCCCAACAAGGGATTGAACCCGCACCCCCTGAAGTGGAACTGTGGAGTCTTAACCACTGGACTGCCAGGGAAATCCCTGAAACTCATATGTTAATAACTCATATGTTAATGCCCTATGGCAGGGGTCCCCAACCCCTGGGCCGCAGACCAGTACTGGTCCCAGTCCGGTCCACAGCCTGTTAGGAACCGGACCGCACAGCAGGAAGTGAGCGTTGGGCAAGCAAGCGAAGCTTCATTTGTATTTACAGCTGCTCCTCATCACTCGCATTACCGCCTGAGCTCCGCCTCCTGTCAGATCAGCAGCAGCATTAGATTCTCATAGGGGCCCGAACTCTACAGTACACTGCACATGTGAGGGATCTAGGTTGCACGCTTCTTATGAGAATCTAATGCTTGATGATCTGAGGTGGAGCTGAGGTGGTGATGCTAGCGCTGGGGAGCGGCTGCAAATACAGATCATCATTAGCAGAGAGGTTTGACTGCACAGAGACCATAATAAATTAATTGCTTGCAGACTCATATCGAAACCCTATCAGTGAGTGGCAAGTGAAAACAAGCTCAGGGCTCCCACTGATTCTGCATTATGATGAGTTGTATAATTATTTCATTATATATTACAACATAATAATAACAGAAATAAAGTACACAATAAATGCGCTTGAATCATCCCGAAACCATCCCCCCCCCCACCCTGATCTGTGGAAAAATTATCTTCCATGAAACCGGTCCCTGGTGCCAAAAAGGTTGGGGACCACTGCCCTATAGGATAGAACTAGGAGATCAGAGCCCTTATTAAAGAGGGTCCACAGAGCTCCCTAGCCCCTTCCACCATGTGAGGATACCACAAGAAGTCGGTGACCAGGAAGAGGGCCCACACCTGACCATGCTGGCACCCCAATCTGGGACGTCCAGCCTCCAGAACTGTTAGAAATAAATTTCTGTTGCTTATAAATTGTGCAGTCTATGGTATTTTCTTACAGCAGCCCAAATGGATTAAGAAAAACTATTGTACTGTTAGGACAAAATAAAAAGCAGATCAAAAAATACTGCTTATAAAACTTTAAGGAAAGGTAGTTTATCGTGGTGATATGAAAGTCTTTAGAAATATCCTATACAGCATTGACAAACCTTTAAGATACACATTATTGGAAAATTATCTAAGAAAAAATTAAGATAAATGGTACTGAAGCACTTCCAGAACAGCAGATTAAAGACCTCCAAATAGTTACTCATCCACAAACAGAAAGAGAACACTAGGAAAATTGTCAAAATCAACTTCTGGGATATTTGAAAATTACCTAAAATATTGCTAAAGTCCAAAGAGTATTTATTTTTTTTTAAATGGCTGAATTCTAAACAAGTAACAGGCTTTGTGGCATTTTTACCTACTGTAATCACATCCTCTTATTCCAGCTTCGTGCTCTCCTTGAAAAACAACAGCCTTGCAACTATGGTAACTGTGAAAATGATTAGCCTAGCAGCCATCGAGGGAGAATGGGTTTAAAACTCTCCAAAAACCCCATCCCCAGAGAAGTGCTCATATGTGTTCTGTCTGAAAGCTAGCTGAAAAGCCTAGTTTGAGAACATGGCTTTAACTGACCTGATTCAGAGCTCACTCTGTATGAACAACTCTCTCCCTAGGGTTTTGATACCCTCCCCTTGAAAAAGAATCAGCTGCAATTGTTGAACATCACAGCAACCTGAGACAGCATTAGCATTTAAGGCTAATAAGAAATAACAGGATAAACAAACAAAGCCAAAAATGTTCAGAGGGTATTAGAAAAGCTCTGACATATTCCTGGCAATCTAGATTACCACACACATGTGCAAGAGAGTGTATATCCCCAGGAAAGATTTGAGAAAGATCTAATCTGTCACCTCTGGCTGACTTTGGGACTCTGTACAAGGAGGACTTGAAGCCAGAAAGAGTTGCAAACTACCTGGTAGAAGACAGAAGTCATGGCCCACCCAACACATTTATACAGAGGTACTCAGCAAAGGCTGTGAGACATATGGAGTCAAGGAATTTAAGGGAGTCTCTGCCCAATCATTAGCTGACCACTAAATTAATTGAGCAACACTTGATTGTCTGCACACAGCAAAGAAAACAACCTTTACAGAATTAGTCTAGAAAGTCACTAAACAAATAAAACAACAACAACAAAGAGTAAAAATCCTGTGGGAGATCTGATTTCCAGAGGCGTCAAATTATATTATTTAAAATGCTCAGTTTTCAACAAAAAATTACTGGACACTCAAAGAAGTAGGAAGTTATGGCCAATACACAAGAGAGAGGCAGTAAACAGAAACTGTCCCTGAGGAAAAACAACTGTTGGACCTATTAAACAAAGACAGTAAGTACACTACTATAAATATGTTCAAAGGACTGAAGAAAAACATGTCTGAAGACTTAAAGGAAATATGAGAACAACATCTCACAAAATAGAGCACATCAATAAAGTACAGAAATTGTTAAAAGGAACAAATAAAGACAAGGGAATGTAAGGAAACTCACAAATATGTGGAAATTAAACACTACACTCCTAAGCAACTAATGGGTCAAAGAAGAAATCTCGAAGGAAATTAGAAAATACTTTGAGATGAAGAAAAACTAAAACTCAACATACCAAAACTCATGGAATGAAGCAAAAGCAGTGATTAGAAGTAAATTTATAGCAGTAAGCACCTATATTAAAAAAGACAAAGGCCTTTGTCATATAATACATGAAATAGAGAATAGAAAACAACAGAGAAAATCAACAAACCTGAAGCTATGGCTCTGAAATGATTAATGAGATTGAAAAAAAAACTTGAGCTAGACACACCAAGCCAACAACAACAATAAAAACTCAATTTCTTAAAATCAGGAATAAAAGAGAGGACATCTTTACCAACTCTACATCAATAAAAAGGAGTATGAAGGAATACAATGAACAATCATATGCCAACCAATTAGATAACCTATATGACATGGACAAATCCTCAGAAAGACACAAACTTCTGAAAATGGTTCTAGAAGAAACAGAAAATCTGAATAGCCTAGGATAACAAGTAAAGAGATTAAAGTAGGAATTTTTAAACTTCTGACAAAGAGAAGTCCAGAACCAGATGGCTTTGATGGTGAATTTTTCTGAACATTTAAAGACTTAGCACCAATTCTACAAAAACTATTCCAAAAATTAAAGGGAACGCTTTCCAAATCCTTCCATGATACCAGTTTTACTCTAATGTAAAAAGTAAAGACATCCAAGAAAAAAAAACTACAGACTAATGTCCTTTATGAATATATATGCAAAACTCTACCAAATATTATCAAATTGAATTCAGCAACACATACAAAGGATTATTCACACTATGTACCACTAAGTAAAACTCCTTTGCCATGTAACATCACATATTCGGTCTTGGGAACAATTTTTTGCATTAGACTTCAAAAGCACATACAACAAAAGTGAAAACTAGACAAGACTGCATCAAACTAAAAACCTTCTGTTCAGCAAAATAAACAGTCAACATAGTGAAGAGACATCCTACAGAATGGGAAAAATACTTGTGAACCATCTAACTGATATAGGGTTAATATGCAAAATATATAAGGAACTCATACAAATCAAAAGCAAACTAATAACCCGATTAAAAAAATGGGCAGGTGCAGCGGAAACATGGTGGCGGGCAGGGAGTGAGCCGCTCCGTGTTGCCGCTGCACCTGCAGTGTGCCTCGGTAGTGGTGAGTCCTGGCACAAGACCACAGTTTGATAAGCTATCTCCTACTGCATAAGGATAGCCAACCTCAGCATGAGATAGACCTCTGGACACTGATGGCTTAAGGTCTTTCTATAAAAATCTACTACTGGACAGACCTTCAAGATGGCGGAAAAGTAAGAGGTGGAGATCACCTTCCTCCCCACAAATACATCAGAAATACATCTACACGTGGAACTGCTCCTATAGAACACCCACTGAACGCTGGCAGAAGACCTCAGGCCTCCCAAAAGGCAAGAAACTCCCCACGTACTTGGGTAGGGCAAAAGAAAAAAGAAAACACAGAGACAAAAGAATAAGGACGGAACCTGCACCACTGGGAAGGAACTGTGAAGGAGGAAAGGTTTCCACACACTAGGAAGCCCCTTCGCGGGCAGAGACTGCGGGTGGCGGAGGGGGGAAGCTTCGGACCCATGGAAGAGAGCACAGCCACAGGGGTGCGGAGGGCAAAGCAGAGAGACTCCCGCACAGAGGAGCGGTGCCGACCAGCACTCACCAGCCCGAGAGGCTTGTCTGCTCACCCGCCGGGGCGGACGGGGCTGGGAGCTGAGGCTCGGGCTTCGGTCGGATCGCAGGAAGAGGACTGGGGTTGGCGGCGTGAACACAGCCTGAAGGGGTTAGTGCACCACAGCTAGCCGGGAGGGAGTCCGGGAAAAGGTCTGGAGCTGCCGAAGAGGCAAGAGACTTTCTCCTCCCTCTTTGTTTCCTGGTGCGGGAGGAGAGGGGATTAAGAGCGCTGCTTAAACGAGCTCCAGAGACGAGCGTGAGCCACGGCTAACATCACGGACCCCAAAGACGGGCATGAGACGCTAAGGCTGCTGCAGCCACCAAGAAGCCTGTGTGCGAGCACAGCTCACTATCCACACCACCCCTCCCGGGAGCCTGTGCAGCCCGCCACTGCCAGCGTCCCGTAATCCAGGGACAATTTACCCGGGAGAACACACGGCGCGCCTCAGGCTGCTGCAACGTCACGCCGGCTTCTGCCGCCGCAGGCTCACCCCGCATCCATACCCCTCCCTCCCCCCGGCCTGAGTGAGCCACAGCCCCCTAAGCAGCTGCTCCTTTAACCCCGTCCTGTCTGGGCAAAAACAGATGCCCTCACGCGACCTACACACAAAGGCGGGGCCAAATCCAAAGCTGAACACCAGCAGCTGTGCAAACAAAGAAGAGAAAGGGAAGTTTCTCCCAGCAACCTCAGGAGCACCGGATTAAATCCCCACAATCAACTTGATGTACCCTGCATCTGTGGAATACGTGAATAGAAAACGAATCACCCCAAACTGAGGCGGGGGATTTGGGGAGCAACAATATATATATATTTTTCCTTTTTCTCTTTTTGTGAGTGTGTATGTGTATGCTTCTGTGAATAATTTTGTCTGTATACCTTTGCTTTTACCACTTGTCCTAGGGTTCTGTCTGCCCGTTTTTGTTTTTTTAGTATAGCTTTTAGCACTTCTTATCATTGGTGGACTTGTTTTTTGGTTTGGTTGCTCTCTTCTTTCTTTCTTTGTATTACTTTTTAATTTTTTATTTTTAATAATTTTTATTTTAATAACTTTATTTAATTTAATTTTTTTTAATTTTTTGTTCTTTCTTTCCTTCTTTTTTTCTCCCTTTTATTCTGAGCCATGTGGCTGATAGGATCTTGGTGCTCTGGCCAGGTGTCAGGCCTGTGCCTCTGAGATGCGAGAGTCAAGTTCAGGACATTGATCCAGCAGGGCAAAGGTAATATAAAACACCAGCTCCACCAGCTGGACGTGGTCCACCAGCTCCACGTAATATCAAACAGAAAAAATCTCCCAGAGATCTCCATCTCAACGCCAAGACCCAGCTCCACTCAATGACCAGCAAGCTACAGTGCTGGACACCCTATGCCAAACAACTAGCAAGACAGGGACACAACCCCACCCACTAGCAGAGAGGCTACCTAAAATCATAAAAAGGTCACAGACACCCCAAAACACACCACTGGACACAGACCTGCCCACCAGGAAGACAAGATCCAGCCTCATCTACCAGAACACAGGTATTAGTCCCCTCCACCAAGAAGCCTACACAACACACTGAACCAACCTTAGCCACTGGGGACAGACACCAAAAACAACGGGAACTACGAACCTGCAGCCTGTGAAAAGGAAACCCCAAACACAGTAAGTTAAGCAAAATGAGAAGACAGAGAAACACACAGCAGATGAAGGAGCAAGGTAAAAACCCACCAAACCAACCAAATGAAGAGGAAACAGGCAGTCTACCTGAAAAAGAATTCAGAGTAATGAGAGTAAAGATGATCCAAAATCCTGGAAATAGAATGGAGAAAATACAAGAAACGTTTAACAAGGACCTAGAAGAACTAAAGAGCAAACAAACAATGATGGACAACACTATAAATAAAATTAAAATTTCTCTGGAAGGAATCAATAGCAGAATAACTGAGGCAGAAGAACGGATAAGTGACCTGGAAGATAAAATAGTGAAAATAACTACGACAGAGTAGAATAAAGAAAAAAGAATGAAAAGAACTGAGGAGAGTCACAGAGACCTCTAGGACAACATTAAATGCACCAATATTCGAATTATAGGGGTCCCAGAAGAAGAAGAGAAAAAGAAAGGGACTGAGAAAATATTTGAAGAGATTATAGTTGAAAACTTCGCTAATATGGGAACGGAAATAGTTAATCAAGCCCAGGAAGTACAGAGAGTCCCATACAGGATAAATCCAAGGAGAAACACGACAAGACACATATTAATAAAACTATCAAAAATTAAATACAAAGAAAAATATTAAAAGCAGCAAGGGAAAAACAACAAATAACATACAAGGGAATCCCCATAAGGTTAACAGCTGATCTTTCAACAGAAACTCTGCAAACCAGAAGGGAGCGGCAGGACATATTTAAAGGGATGAAAGGGAAAAAACCTACAACCAAGATTACTCTACCCAGCAAGGATCTCATTCAGATTCGATGGAGAAATTAAAACCTTTACAGACAAACAAAAGCTAAGAGAATTCAGCAGCACCAAACCAGCTTTACAACAAATGCTAAAGGAACTTCTCTAGGTGAGAAACACAAGAGAAGCAAAACACCTACAATAACAAACTCCGAACAACTAAGAAAATGGTAACTGGAACAAACATATCGATAATTACCTTAAATGTAAATGGATTAAATGCTCCAACCAAAAGACATAGACTGGCTGAAGGGATACAAAAAAAAGACCCGTACATATGTTGTCTACAAGAGATCCACTTCAGACCTAGGAACACATACAGACTGAAAGTGAGGGGATGGAAAAAAATACTCCATGCAAATGGAAATCAAAAGGAAGCTGGAGTAGCAATTCTCATACCAGACAAAATAGACTTTAAAATACAGACTATTACAAGAGACAAACAAGGACACTTCATAATGATAAAGGGATCAATCCAAGAAAATATAACAACTGTCAATATTTATGCACCCAACATAGGAGAACTGCAATATATAAGGCAAATGCTAACAGCCACAAAAGGGGAAATCGACAGTAACACAATCATAGTAGGGGACTTTAACACCAACAGACCAATCACAAGCACTGAAATTGAAACTGTGATTAACAATCTTCCAACAACCAAAAGCCCAGAACCAGACGGCTTCACAGGCAAATTCTATCAAACATTTAGAGAAGAGTTAACACCTATCCTTCTCAAACTCTTCCAAAATACAGCAGAGGGAGGAACACTCCTGAACTCATTCTACAAGGCCACCATCACCCTGATACCAAAACCAGGCAAAGATGTCACAAAGAAAGAAAATGACAGACCAATATCACTGATGAACATAAATGCAAAAATCCTCAACAAAATACTAGCAAACAGAATGCAACAGCACATTAAAAGGATCATACACCATGATCAAGTGGGGTTTATCCCAGGAATGCACGGATTCTTCAATATATGCAAATCAATCAATTTGATACACCATATTAACAAATTGAGGAAAACCACATGATCATCTCAATAGATGCAGAGAAAGCTTTCGACAAAATTCAACACCCATTTATGATAAAAACCCTCCAGAAAGTAGGCATAGAGGGAACTTACCTCAACATAATAAAGGCCATATATGAAAAACCCACAGCCAACATCATCCTCAACGGTGAAAACCTGAAACCATTTCCACTAAGATCAGAAACAAGACAAGGTTGCCCACTCTCACCACTATTATTCAACACTGTTTTGGAAGTTTTAGCGACAGCAATCAGAGAAGAAAAAGAAATAAAAGGAATCCAAATTGGAAAAGAAGAAGTAAAGCTGTCACTGTTTGCAGATGACATGATACTATACATAGAGAATCCTAAAGATGCTACCAGAAAACTACTAGAGCTAATCAATGAAGTTGGTAAAGTAGCAGGATACAAAATTAATGCACAGAAATCTCTTGCATTCCTATACACTAATGATGAAAAATCTGAAAGAGAAATTAGGGAAACACTCCCATTTACCATTGCAACAAAGTCTAAAATACCTAGGAATAAACCAACCTCAGGAGAAAAAAGACCTTTATGCAGAAAACTATAAGACACTGATGAAAGAAATTAAAGATGATACAAATAGATGGAGAGATATACCATGTTCTTGGATTGGAAGAATCAACACTGTGAAAATGACTATACTACCCAAAGCAATCTACAGATTCAACGCAATCCCTATCAAACTACCATTGGCATTTTTCACAGAACTAGAACAAAAAATTTCACAATTTGTATGGAAACACAAAAGACCCCGAACAGCCAAAGCAATCTTGAGAAAGAAAAATGGAAATGGAGGAATCAGGCTCCCTGAATTCAGACTATATTACAAAGCTACAGTAACCAAGACAGTATGGTACTGGCACAAAAACAGAAATATAGATCAATGGAACAGGATAGAAAGCCCAAAGATAAACCCATGCACTTATGGTCACTTTATCTTTGATAAAGGAGGCAAGAATATACAGTGGACAGAAGACAGCCTCTTCAATAAGTGGTGCTGGGAAAAATGGACAGCTACATGTAAAAGAATGAAATTAGAACACTCCCTAACACCATACACAAAAATAAACTCAAAATGGATTAAAGACCTAAATGTAAGGTCAGACACTGTCAAACTCTTAGAGGAAAACATAGGCAGAACACTCTATGACATAAATCACAGCAAGATCCTTTTTGACCCACCTCCTAGAGAAATGGAAATAAAAACAAAAATAAACAAATGGGATGTAATGAAACCTAAAAGCTTTTGCACAGCAAAGGAAACCATAAATAAGACGAAAAAGATGACCCTCAGAAGGGGAGAAAATATTTGCAAATGAAGCAACTGAGAAAGGATTAATCTCCAAAATTTACAAGCAGCTCATGCAGCTCAGTATCAAAAAAACAAACAACCCAATCCAAAAATGGGCAGAAGACCTAAATAGCCATTTCTCCAAAGAAGATATACAGATTGCCAACAAACACATGAAAGGATGCTCAACATCACTAATTATTAGAGAAATGCAAATCAAAACTACAATGAGGTATCACCTCACACCAGTCAGAATGGCCATCATCAAAAAATCTACAAACAATAAATGCTGGAGAGGGTGTGGAGAAAAGGGAACCCTCTTGCACTGTTGGTGGGAATGTAAATTGATACAGCCACTATGAAGAACAGTATGGAGGTTCCTTAAAAAACTAAATATAGAACTACCATATGATCCAGCAATCCCACTACTGGGCATATACCCTGAGAAAACCATAATTCAAAAAAAAGCCACGAAAAAAAAAAAAAAAAAGAGCCATGGACCACAATGTTCTTTGCAGCTCTGTTTACAATAGCCAGGACATGGAAGCAACCTAAGTGTCTATCGACACATGAATGGATAAAGAAGATGTGGCACATATATACAATGGAATATTACTGAGTCACAAAAAGAAACAAAATTGAGTTATTTGTAGTGAGGTGGATGGACCTAGAGTCTGTCATACAAAGTGAAGTAAGTCAGAAAGAGGAAAACAAATACCGTATGCTAACACATATATATGGAATCTAAAAAAAAAAAAAAAAATGGTTCTGATGAACCTAGGGTCAGGATGGGAATAAAGACGCAGACCTACTACAGAATGGACTTGAGGACACGGGGATGGGGAAGGTTAAGGGGGGACAAAGTGAGAGAGTGTCATGGACATATATACACTACCAAATGTAAAATCGATAGCTAGGGGGAAGCAGCCACATAGTACAGGGAGATCAGCTCAGTGCTTTGTGACCACCTAGAGGGGTGGGATAGGGAGGGTGGGAGGGAGGGAGATGCAAGAGTGAAGATATATGGGGATATATGTATATGTATAGCTGATTCACTTTGTTATACAGCAGGAACTAACACACCATTGTAAAGCAATTATACTCCAAAAAAGATGTTAAAAAAAAAAAAATCTACTAAAAAAAAGTGGGCAGAGGACCTGAATAGACATTTCTCTGAAGTAGACATATGAATGACAAACAGGTATATGAAAAGGTGCTCAATATCACTAAGCATCAGGGAAATGCAAATCAAAACCTCAGTGAGCTATTACTTCACACCTGTTGAAATGGTCATTTATTGAAAAAATAAGATAACAAAGGTTGGTGAGGTTATGGAGAAAAGGGAAACTCTTATTTACTGTTGTTGGGAATGTAAACTGATACAGCAATTAGGGAAAATAGTATGAAGACTCCTCAAAAAATTAGAAATAGAACTACCATATGATCCAGCAATCCCCCTTTTGAGTATATAACCAAAGGAAATGAAATCAGTATCTCCAAGATATATCTGCATTCCCATGTTCATTGCAGCATTATTTGCCATAGCCAAGAGTGAAAAACAATCTCAATGTTCACCAATGAATGAATATAGATAATATTGTACACACACAATGGAATATTGTTCCACCTTAAAAAAGAAGGAAATCCTGCCATTTGTGACAACGTGGATGAACCTGGAGGACATTATGCTGAGTGAAACAAGCCAGACACAGAAAGACAAATAGTACATGAATCTTATATGTGGCATATACGTGGAATCTAAAATAGTCAAACTCATAGAAGGAGAGAGTAGAATGTTGGCTGACGGGGCGGGGAGGGGGCGGAAATTGGGAGATGTTGGTCAAAAGAGTACAAAGTTTCAGTTATTCAAGATGAGTAAATTTTGGAGATCTAATGTACAGCATGATGACTATAGTTAACAATACTATATTGTATACCTGCAATTTCGTAACTATCAGCTATGGGGTTTTTTTTGGTTTTTTGGTATTTTGGGTTTTTTTGGGCCAAGCCACGCAGCATGCAGGATATCTTAGTTCCCCGAGGAGGAACTGAACCCATGTCCCCTGCAGTGGAAGCACAGACTCTTAACCACTGGACCATCAGGGAAGTCCCTTATGGGGTTCTTTTTTGAGTTTGAAAATTTTATATAGCAAAGGGTGTTCCCAGGAGCCCCTCTCAATGTGAAATTCCCAAATTGGTTTCAGAGATGCACAAAAGTATATATTTCTTTTTATGCCCAGAAGATTATATGCTGACCTAAATTTAAGTGGCAAATATACTTCAGGTCTGTCTTGCATTATAGAAATTAAAAACCTTTGTGAACAGAACAATTTTCATTTAATAATGAAAGGAAAGACCCCTTATTATACCCTCTTTAAATGTTTCTTTCTCAACAGTGATTCATTATCTGCTCAGCCACATATTTATCAGCTGTCACCCATATATCTTCTCGAAACACTCAGACTCCCCCTCTACACTCAAACCGAATTAACCTTTTCATATCATGTCCACTTAAATTGTTGGCCATCCTACACATTTTCTCAACATAACCACTAGGAACAGCCCATCCCTAATCTACTGTTACTAATTTTATGCCTACCATATATTAAAAAACATCTTATTGCTATCATTTTCCACTACATATTTCATGCTGTAAATTTTCTCATTTCCTGGGTACTTAGCCCTTTCTTAAGATAATGCTAGTCAAATTGAGGTTGGATGCCACAATAGGTTCTGAAACATTTTAACTAGCAAAAGTAAAGCATCACAAAGGATGTAATCCTTCCACATTATAAATTCACCTTAGCCTCTGTTTCCTTTGTGCTATTATTTCCCATCTTTTCTGTAGCACTGCTATTTTCAATCTTCCACTCATTTTGCTCCTCTCACCACTTCGTTTCTTTCTCAACTTCCACCTCCACTCTCTTATCCTGGTGTGAAGAGCTTCTGTAGGAAACTGGTAATTGGTGTCTTTCAAAGTCTTTAACACTTGGAGCTGACTGCTAAGAGAAATTGACCAGATTCCTGTGATCCTTGTCAGTTTCTCTGATCAGAGAAAATCAGCTATGTTTTGAAAGATATGCAGGTTACTGGAGAAAATGAATTATGCTGGTAGGATAAAGAGACTTAGACTAAAGTCTAAGAAACCATTTAAAAGAAAGCGTTTTGCATAATGTGGTTAACACTTGTTATTCTGTGAAGACTAATTAGCTCTGTTAAAACTGTGGCAGGAGTGTCATTCTAATGAAGCAGGAAGAGTTATACATATGAACTGCATGCATTTAAACATGTTTACAACAGTTCTTGACTGCAACTGGGAGAAAGCTTCCATCAATAACTTTATGAACCATATCACTATGCATTGGAGGAAAGATGATAACATAAGAACCTGAGGTGAAACTGAAGGCACTCATGTTTGCTACTGTTTAGAGCAAGGCTCAGCAAACTTTTTCTGTTAATTACCAGACAGTAAATATTTTAGGCTTTATGAAACCATACAACTCTCACAACTATTCAACTCTGCCCTTGTAGCATGAAAGCATCTATAGACAATAGGCAAGAAATAAGAGGGGCTACGTTCCAATAGCAGTTTACTTAAAACAAACAAACAACAACAACAACAACAACAAACAGGCGGCAGGCCGCCTGTGGACCATAGTCAGCCAACCCCTGGTTTAGAGGATCTGGGAAAGAGCTGTCTGAGTAGTGAGAAAGAGCAAAGCAGACCCTGACATCCACAAGCTGTCCTGGTGTTCACAGGTGTGCTTCGTCATTCAACTTTTCTGCTCTGCACCAGCAGTACAAGGCCTCGGTCAATTAAGTGTCATCTGTTTCCAATTAGAAAATTCTACTCAACCTTCAAGGTCTGGCTCATATGTTAACTATCTTGGAAGACCTTTCTACCTGGCTGTAGTTTCTATATCACCTTGTTACAGATCTGTTTTAAGATACTTTGCATTCTTCTTGAACCCTACCTGTTTGTGTGTATGTCTTACACTTCCTTAATGCATTAAAAAATTCTTACCTGGCGGAGCGTCGGAGGGAAGGAGGAGCCACAGAAATTCATCCGCCGAGCCATGAACGGGCTGCTCCGGGCCGAGGCGCCGGTCGGCGCGGGCTGCGTCCGGGCCGGGCTCCCGCCGCTACCGCACGGCCTCATGGGTTCGCTCACCGCGCGGGGCTCGTGGCCGGAGCTGGGGCGCATCCACAGCCCACGCAGCCGCAGCCGCAGCCGCAACGAGCGCGCCCAAGCCTCCGGCGTCCGGGACCAGCCCCTGTACGCCGCCCACCTTGACCCCGCCTGCCGCGCTGCCGTAAGTGACGGTGGGCGGACGCATCCCTGCTGTGCCAGCTGGGGCGCTGTACGAGTCAATCCTGAACTATTGCAAGCACCTGTGACAAGACTGGTCCTCCCTGCACTCAGCTCCTACCCACCCGACACTGGCCTGATGACGACGAGCCTCCTGATACCAGCCTGCCCCTCAACCCGCCACCCCTCACTGTGCCCCAGACGCACTATGCCCATGACCAGTGGTTGCAGGGCGCCTTCCACACCAGCCTCTGAAGAGCTGGCCTTGGGGGATGCATCCCTCAGCAAGTACTCAGACTACAGTGCCCGCTTTCCCCTCTACCACCTCACCTCACAGGAGTGTAAGACCTGGGCCTCTTGGTGGCAAAACTGCCACCACCCCCTCTCTCCTGTCTTGAGTTAGCTGGCACTGGAGCGGACACCTGGGCTCCAGCCTCTGCACATGGCACTGGACCTCCACTTCTCCCACATGTGTGCACCCAAGCTTGACCAACCTTCGGCAGCTCTGCGGTTGGGATGAGTTTCTGGTTCCCACCTCCTTTTCACCTTTTGCTGCTATCAGCAGCCGCTGGCTCGGGTGCATCCCATCTCCGGTCCCTGGGTTCTACTGCCCTAGACAAGGGCTCCAGGACCCATTCCTGCATCCACCCTCGTGTGGGAGGGCCAAAGCTCCATGCTGGATATTTAAGTTTAGGGGCCAACCTCCTTAGAAGCAGTAACTATGTTTTGTACTTTACATTCCCTACAGTGTCAAGTGCTTTTCCTGGCACATGAAAGGCACTTAACAAATAATTACGGATATTGTATAGGTACCAATACAAAAGTATTCATAACTAGGCCACAAAAGAGATACAATTTATAAACACTGGTACAACAAATGTAGCTTTTAATCCTCTGCATGGCTTTTAAGCCAACCTTAAAATATTTAAAGCATGTGAAAGCACAGAATGATTATCTTACCTGCATACATCCTTCATCTATCTTGCCCTTTTCAGGATCAATTTTAAAATGGGCAGTTTTTTTAAAGCGGTACATCACAGGAAGTGATTTGGATCGATTTTGCATAATACACTGAATCTCTGAACGTCCAACCATGAAACAAGGTGCAAAATTAAGGACCCTTCCCAGATCAAACTGTAATAAGACAGGAAGTCCTGAGCCTGTCAGGGCTAATTCCACTTTCTGGAATCGATCACCTGTAAAAGCAATAATAGCTTTCTAACATTAAAAGTGTTTTGGGACTCCAGAACACATTTGCTCAGTCCAAATAGTGTCATCTGAAAGACTTGATGAGACATGGGTAGCTCGTTCAATCTTTCATTCAACAAAGTTATTGAGTGCCAGGGCCTTCTTTGTGCCAGGGACTTTTCTAGGCCTTGGGAGTACAGCAGTGAATAAAATAGACAATGTCCTTGCTCTCATGGGTTTTACATTCTAGTGAGGTGACACTGACAATAAAATAAATAGATAAGGTAGAGTAAGACCGCGTACAATGTCTTGAGGGCTGCTCATTTATATGGGGAAGTCCCAAAGGACCTCTCTGATAGGGAGATGTGTGAGCAAAGATATAAGGGACTCTGGAAGAAAATCATGTGAAAAATCCAGAAAAAAAGTGTATTCTAAACAGAGAAAACAGCAAGTACAGAGACTCTAAGGTAGGAATGGCCTGGCATGCTCAAAAAAACCCCCCAGGAACGAAGTAGTATGGCTGTGGAAGAGCAGTTGAAGAATGGTGAGAAATGATCAGACTTAAGATATACTTTTGAGGGTACAGTTAACAAAATTTGCTGACGGATTGCATGTAGAATAGGAGATTGAACACGATAAATGATAATGCTAAGGTTTTTGGCATAAGCAACTGAAGTGATGGAATTTTCATTTCTTGAGACAGGAAAGACTTCAGGAGGGATAGGTTATAGGGAAACCAATAGTTCTTTTTTTGGACATGTTAAGTTTGAGATGTCTAGTAGACATCCAAGTGGAAATGTCTTATTAGGTCACTTAATATATTTGTAACCTTAGAGTGAAGATAAAGGAGGAAGGACTGGAGTTTTGAGGGGAGAAGAGAAGCTGTGTGATACTAATCTCAAATCGAGAGAAAGTGAATGCATGCAGGAACACAGCAGGAATGGCAAACACCAGGACTCAGTTGGGATTAGTGGTTATAGATATAAAGTGAAACCTCACAGCCTGGTTTTGTGTTTTTCGCCAGCGCAATTAGCTTCCCAGGTGCAGCGCTAGAGTAGGCTAAGAGTTGAATTTCATCAGATTAGAGGTTTTCCACTCAGCCAAAATGGGAGTTGAGCCAAGAGATTTACATATACTTGGGGAAAGGTGATTAAAATAATGGATGGTGGAATATAAGCTGAGCAATAACATAAATATGAAGTTTTGGAGATACTAGAAAGAAGCTAGTACCTATGAATTGTGAGCTCTAATTGAGTGAAAGAACTGTTTTGCAGAGAAAGCAATGTAACTAGAATCCCATAAACAGAGTTTATATTTCTTCACTCTTGGTCTTACTAGCCAATCCTAGACTCTGAGGAAAACCTAGCATGTGTATCTCTAGCCATTGAAAACTAGATTAACTTGCAAGCCCAGAATAAACGTTCTGTCTATGATCAGCAGACAGAGCTCCATATCACCAACCATGGCATAAATAGTAACAGAGCAATCAATTTCTGCCCTAGGAACACAGTTCAACTCTGCTCAATGACCTCACTTGTACCAACATGTACATCTTCTAGATTCTTGACTTGCCATGGCTCATCTTTCTGGATTTCATCTCTCATCTGCCTATATTTTTCTCTTTGATCTTTCTTGCTAAACTGAAGTCCAATTCCATTTTCCTCACTGCAATGCATGCAACATTACCCAAAAATGTAAAAAGTGCCTCGCATCTTTACATGTGGCCTGCAAAGCACATGCACTTATCAATATCCTATAGCAGGATATTACACTCTATTTACTAGAGCTCTAGTAAATAGGGTGACTAGTAAATAAAGTGACTGTCACTTTATACAGATTCTAAGAGAGCAAAAGGTTTGATAAAGATGAAATAGGTCATTTGTTCCCATATTAATCTCTAAGAGAAAACCTAGGCTTACAAAGAAAAGAAGGCAGGTTGTTTTTTTGTTTTTTTCTTTTTTAATTCCCTTAGCTCTACATCATCATGTTTATCTAATGTTATTTTAAAATAATAAAGTCGGGACTTCCCTGGTGGTGCAGTGGTTAAGAATCTGCCTGCCAATGCAGGGGACACGGGTTCGAGTCCTGGTCCGGGAAGATCCCATATGTCGCAGAGCAACTAAGCCCATGCGCCACAACTACTGAGCCTGCACTCTAGAGCCCACGAGCCACAACTACTGAACCAGCGTGCCACAACTACTGAAGCCCGTGCACCTAGAGCCCATGCTCCGCAACAAGAGAAGCCACCGCAATGAGAAGCCCGCGCACAGCAATGAAGAGTAGCCCTCGCTCGCTGCAACTAGAGAAAGCCCGTGTGCAGCAACGAAGACCCAGTGCAGCCAAAAATAAATAAATAAATAAATATATTTTTTTAAAATAATAAAATAAAATAATAAAGTCATCTAAATTTTAACTTGGAAAATTATCATGTAAATGATGCTGAGGCTGACTTTTCTCAACGTGCCACAGAAGACGTGTTAAGGTCTCTCGAATGTTTGCATTTTTATTCTAGTCCACAATTATATATTTTTATTAAACTGCCTCTACAAATATTGCTGTCCAAACTTTTAAACAATTTAAACAGCTATACATTTGATGATAATGTTCATTTCGTACTTACTTTTGATGGTTTTATTGTTATCATCTCTCAAAAATCCATCTTTACTTCCTACAGACTCAAATCTCAGAAAGAGAGCAGTCTTGCCTGTGTGAAGGATCATCCTTTGACCATTAATGATTAGCCTGTAAAAAATCACAATCAGTTATTTCTAAAGCAAAGATGATAACTTTATTATCTCTCAAAAGGGAATTTCAACCCAATACTTAAATCTATGCAAACAGATGAAATTCAGGAATAAAAAGGTAACTGTGATCCATTTTCCAAAATTACTGCACAAGACGTTGAGATTTGCCAAAAAGAAGGCCATACTCATATTATGTGAAGATCCAAAAAATGACTTCACAATGATATTTGTAAGATAAGAGGAATTTAAATATACTAAGTTGTCAAGGTCTTGCCTCCACCGCCACTTTCTATGTACAGGATTTTCTGTCCAGGCAAACTTCATTGCTAGCTAAGGTCTCTGTTCAATTCTCTACAATAGTCCTTCTTACACCAGGGTGAAACTGCAAACCTCTCGTACGTACCTGTCTCCTCCCATGGACTAAGCACACATTGCTAGCCACATTCTTGTTAGAAGAGAACAAGTAATTTGGAGAATAAGATTTGGTAACAGCCAAATCTTGGCAGAGGAGAAAAGCAAAGGAAAGATGAGAAGAAGGGAAGTAGGACCAAAGACAGAGATGGGTTACATCACAGGCTTGTGCACTGGCAATCTTTACTTGCCTTACCTAGAGCTCAGCTTTTTAGCAGCGGATACTCAAACATACACACAAAAGGCTGATGTGAAATATTACATAGGAAACAAAATAGCAGAGTGAGAACATCTTTAACTAACACTACAAATCATATTTATTCCTATGTGTTCATGCTAGACTCTCAAATAAAATGAACATGTTGCCATGAAAAGAATATTTAGAATTTCAAAGATTGTGTATTAAACAGAATCTTATAGATTCACCAAAGAAGTTTCCTGCATGAAGAGATGATTAATAAGGCAATTATACGTTGTACAAATAGAACAATTATTTGATTTACTACCCTCCTTAAATTAAACCACAACTCAGTCTTCATCGGACAGTTGGTATCACCAGGTGACCCTGTTGGCCACAGAGAGAAGTACATTAAACACTGCCTTCTTACAAACAAGGGTAAACATACTGACAATTGGATTGGTTATTGTCACACACTGCAACCTGTCAAGTGTAGCTGAAATTGCTACTATATATTTAAAACAGCATTGCCAAATATATTTTCAAACTAAATAATCAAACCAAGTACAGGGGAAAATATACATTGGCAAAAGTCCTAAACATCTGTATGAGTTTCAGCAAGCAAGTGTGGTTGATCCCAGCAGCTGCTATAGGCTTAATATTCCTGATACTCAGTAAGCATTTGGCCCTGGCAGGAGCACTGCATCCTCTTTGAAGGCATCTAGAACATACTGTATGCCCCTGGCCATCACCTGACTATTTCTGCAGGGACAACAAGGTCTTGGTTGAACAGATTGGTTTGCAGCCAAAATCCAAAGCAACCCAAAACTTCCATCACCTCATTTCCACAAGGTCTGGAGAGATTTTTAATTTAAAATGAAGTATTTAGAAACATTTTTAAATATTGGAAATAATATTAACCCTGTTAGAAATATTTAGAACCATAATAAGAAAAACCCAATTTGTGCTTTCTGCCAAGTTTTTTTTTTTTTTTAATAAATTTATTTATTTTATTTATTTATTTTTGGCTGCGTTGGGTCTTCGTTGCTGTGCGCGGGCTTTCTTTGGTTGCGGCGAGCAGGTGCTACTCTTCATTGTGGCGCGTGGGCTTCGCATTGCGGTGGCCTCTCCTGTTGCAGAGTACGGGCTCTAGGCACGCGGGCTTCAGCAGTTGTGGCACGCGAGCTCAGTAGTTGTGGCTCACAGGCTCCAGACACACAGGCTCAGTAGTTGTGGCACACGGACTTAGTTGCTCCGCGGCATGTGGGATCTTCCCAGACCAGGGCTCTAACCCGTGTCCCCTGTATTGGCAGGCGGATTCTCAACCACTGCGCCACCAGGGAAGCCCACCAAGTTTTACTATTAAAGTCAATCTGATGAATGTATGGTTAATATACTTTCCATTAATAAGTAACATCATAATGGAATTAATTTTTGCTTACCTTGGGCTGAAACAAAATGTAATTAAAATCTTTTGATAAGGTTGTAACCTCCCTTCATTAGGAACATAGGAGATAAATGTGGTAATATCTATGTTCTTTATTTTCCTTAAGTAGGTTAGATTATTTAAAGCAACATCTGTTCTTTGTTGAACATTTGTACCCTGTAATATAAAATCAGAAATAAAAGAGTATTCAGGCAAAACACAATCAAAATAAAATATTTTAAGATGAGGTCATAAAATAATTATTGAAATTCCAGAGTCTAGATATAGAGAATATGTATGTTTTTAAAGTAACATACATAAATTTGATCAAGGCACCTCATAAAATTAAAAGAACTATTGAAAAATTGATAAGAACAGACATAGATTACTATCAATGTCAGCTTAATTTACTGAACTTTTTTAGGTCACCTTTGGAGACACATGAAATGAAATCATATCTATCTTCATGTTAAAACATATTTAGAATAATTAAACAGCTTGTTGGTTATTAGTAAATTGCACTACTTACTTACCAATTCTCCAACAATATCATCGTGCATTATGGCTACCCAATTTATAGGTTCTGGGCTATTATTGTACAGAAGTGCATGTTCAATCTTTGACATTCCAAAGAAAACAGAACCAAAGCTTATGCATTCCAACTTTTTATCATTACTCATGTTTAACAATTCAATAATCTGCTCAACAACATGAGCTTTGATAGTCAAGAATATGTCTGGATGATCTTGCAAACTCACTATACAAGATAATGAATTATACACACATATTTTAATTAGAATTCTATATATTTTATTTTTCTCCTAAATGTTTATATAAACAGAAATTTTATAAAATCACATAATAATTAAAATTCAAAGGCCTAAGAGCAGTTCCTTTCACGTATGTGCCAGAGACTGTCATGTCCTTCTGTCTGTCTGAATCTGCAAAGTAGAATAGCATATGCACAACCTAATTCATTGTCTCCAGGAAACAAACAAAGATGGAAAACAACGGCATGAACTGACCCCAAAAATCACTTACTGATATTTCCATATCACCAATGATTTACATGGTCACCTCTAGTTCTAGAATTCTGAGATTCTTTTCTAACTCATCCCATTCCCCCAAGTCCAACAGCCAACTTCATCCCCATCCTAATAACCCAATTCCCTACAAAGTAAAGTATCTCAGCAAAACTCCACTTCTTTGCTGAAATGAGTATCCTCCCTCATAAAACTTCACTTTCCAGACTAATTTGAATTCACTGTTGCAACTTCCCTCCATCCCACATTTATCCCTCTCTGGCATAAATGCAATCCTTTTGAATCTCACCCTGTCAGATACCACAGATCACTGACCAATCCAAGCCATCACCAAAGTCCTTAACTTTGTATCTCTGTGTATCTCTGTCACATTGGGCACGGTTGATACCATCTCTTTCCACATCTCCCCTCCCTTAGCTTTCTTGACACCATACTTTCATGGCTTTCCTTCTAACTTATTTAGACTCTGCCTTCTCATTCTTCTAAGACTTGGATATTTTGTAAATTCCATGAATAATGCTGTTTCTCTCCTACTTCTTTTATACTCTACCCTCCTTCTCAAAGTTATTTTCAACACTTCATGCTTCATCTACAACTTATGAACTGACGACTCTCAAACCAATATACCTAGACCAAATTATTTTCTGGGACTCAAGATAAGTAAATCTAATAGGCTCCACAGGATTCTGCAAAGCAAATCAATTCCAGCATTCCAAAACAGAACTCAAGATCTTCTCCCACAGACCTGAACCTCCGCTTACCTTCCCTTTCTATAACCAGTCACTAAATGTAGTCAAATCTACCTACATAACATATCTCCAATCTGCACACTTCTCTCCCTCCATACTCCCAATTTGTACCTTAACTGAGGCCTTCATTATTTCTCTTCTGCTTTACTATTAGAGTTTCTAGTCAGGCTATCCACTCCACATCTGTACTCCTCGATTTTGTACACTGCTATCAACATGACCTTTCTAAAATGCAAACTAATCAAGACACTCCCATCTTAAAACCTTCCTGAGATCCCACAGCCTTTACAATAGAACCTAAGCTCCTATCGGGGCTCACAACTGTTTCTCAAACATTTTTTTAATTGTGACCTTCAGTTAGAAATTCATTTTACATTACAATGCAGGACACACACACACACACACACACACACACACACGAAACAAATTTTACAAAACGCCACTTGCCCTTACCATGTGAGATGCATTCTGATGTTTTCTATTTCATTGTTTTAATACTGGTGGTGGCCGATTATAGTGACTGCACATTCTGCTAATGAACTGAGACATATAGCATTAAAAAATGCTGTCCTATGGGGTCCTTAACTGGATCCTGCACCATTCTGTTTTTCTGGTCTCATCTCTCATCACTCCTCACCTCCATCTCTTTGCCTCAGATCTCTAGATGTGTAACACTGTCTATTAACCTGTAGGAATTCAAGTCTTCTACTTGCACTGCCTGAAATCACTCCTTTAGCCCACTCTCATCACCAATACCCACCTCTCCTGCACACACACACACATACATACACACATACACTCAGCCCAAATCACACCACTGCTCTTTGCCTGGCTAATTTCTACTCAACAACAGGTGTTTGGTTCAACTATCACCTCCTTAGTGGAGCTCTTTCTTGATCCACTCCCTCACCCCAACAAAATCCAAACTAGGAGCTCCTGTTAGGTGTACCCATATGCCATTCTCTGGTTCTTCCCATTTTTCAGTCCCTAGTGCTTGGCAAATAGTAGATACTCAATAAATGAATGCTGACTGAAAGAAGAAGCTAACATACATTCAAAGACAACAGGCATATATGAAAAGTGAAACAGGAAAGTATTAAGCACTACACTAGAATTAAGAACCATAGTATATACTCACTTTGCCACTTCATTTACAATTATGGGCCAGTCTGCACAGAAATCCACTTTAATAACCATTCATGACTTGGGTTGCACAATACCACTGGTTGGAAAAATGACAATGGGTAACTGGCCCTGGTATTCTGTTTTAAACATACCTAAGGAGAACAAGAGCAGATGGTTTACATTTGGATCCTTATAATGTTAACATTCACACACTTAGTAGAGGACAGAGACACATTACAGAGTATATGGTCTACTGTGGACCAAGAATCACAGCTTTGATTGTAAGTCTTGTCTCTAGGGTCAGCCAATAAATGTGAGCCTAGTGTTAGGACTCAACCCTCATTCATAGCTAAAATTTACTGTCTGCTTACTGTGTTCAGACACTTATGCTAAGAGCTGGGCATATGTTATTCTATTTAGTCCTCATAATGAAGTCTATGATACAGGCTCAATCATTACCTCTACTTTATAAATAAGGAAATAGACACTTAGAAAGGTTGAGTAACTTGTCCAAAAATACACAACTATTATGATAGATTAGATCATCAACTCCAATTCTTTAACCTTCTCTGCATCCTTACTGTTACCCTCCCGTGGACTAAGTATGTTTTCCTACCCCTTGACGGGGCCTGATCATGTGATTCACTCTGGCAAATAGCATGGGGCCAGAAGTGACAACATGTCAGCTCCATCCCCAGATGTTCTCTTGCTCTTCTACCATGGAAAGTGTTTCTTTTAAGAAACTGCTGTCCCGTTGGCCTGTGCGCCCCAGCATGGGCAAATGTGAAGCAGAGCCACCCTGCTGACTCAGAGACCTGCGGTGAGTAACAGATCAGCCCCAGCTGCCTCAGCTTGAAGCAGTCACACAGCTTAGATTAGTCAAATTCCAGCTAATCTGCATAAGAATGAGAAACTAAAAAAAATAATTACTTTTTTAAGATATAGAATTATGGAATGGTTTGTTACATAGCAATAGTTGACTACTACTACAGCTAGTAACTAACTAATAGAGCTGGGATTTTCACTTGGATGTTTCTGACCACAGGGCTCACACTTCTAGCCACTACCACTACTCTATAAATGAATTAATGCAGTTCACATAGGGAAAGGGTGAAAGAAATGGGTTTCTAGACTCAAACAGCATATGAGGAGGCCACAAAAATTTCTTGTTCTGAAAGCAGAAATGGTCCATAATTTATGGTAATGTTTGGTGCCTATCTTAGAGCATGCAGGTGAGATCAGATACTATCTCTTTTTCATCTTTGTGGTCCTGGCACCCCACACAGCGCCTAGCACCAAGCAGTGTTCAAAATGTCCAATAAATGGGAGGTAACCAGTCATGAGTTTCTTTGATATCATTATACAATATTAACACAAATGAGCATGCTGCCAACATAAACAACTAATTCCTAAACAACTAAACAACTAAAATTCCTAATTTACCAGTTTTAAATCACATTTGATGACATTTTCCAAAATTACTCATTTAACTTCGGAGAATGGAATATTAGCGTAATAAAAGTACTGAAAATATAAAAGATAATAAAACTTTAGGTCCAGAGATGACCAGATGAAAAAGGCAAACAGTGACAAAATTTGTTAATCCAATCATTTTTAGAGACTTGCTAATGACATAATATTTAAGGCTTATTTTTTCCTGTCATAATATAAAACAAAACTCTATAAAACTATATCCATAATGAATAAATATTATTGACTCAATTCTCCAGGAAAAGAAAACTATATGAGTTCAGTTAAGTCTGAGTCAGTGAAATAGTTTCTATACTGGAACCACTTTTCTGTAATTTGACAAAAGAGTTTTAAGTGAATGGTTCAAAAGCTTATTCAGGAACAACCCCTAACAAAAGAACATTGTTCAATCTTTTAAATATATTAAAACAGTGAGCTGACAAACATTACTGTGTCTTATGTAACTTTAATATCATTAGTAATAATGAAATATTTGACTGGTTTTTTAATTGCTAACAACAAGAGCAAGAACACCAGGCAAGGAGAAGGGTGTCATTGAAGAATTTCTGTCATCAAATTTTCATTTCTTTTTAGATGTGAAACTGGTTGATGTGTAGAGAATGAACTAGAAGGAGATAAGAGGTGACTCCAGACAAATAATTTAGGTTGATGTAATTATAAGGCAAGAGAAGATTATGGACTGTTGTAAAAAAGTGACTATGGGACAGAGAAAAGTAGGATTACTCACACTATAAGGAAGTGAACAGACAGGATTTAATAGTTGACTGAGTAAGGGGGTAGAGGGTGAAAAGGAGGGAGGTGTCAAGGATTTGTCAAATTTCTGACTTGGCCATATACATGGTGGTGACATTCAATGAAAAACAGAAAAGGAGAAGTTTGGGGGAGACGTTGAGGAGTTTAGTTTTAGACGTGTTAACTTTGAAAAACCTGAAGGAAATGCAAAGTCTTGTACAGACTTCAGTGAAGTAACAGGAATGGAAGTGATTGCCTAGGGAGAACAGGGTGACTGAGGAAACATGAGGGTCTATGACAAATCCTAAGGAACACTCACTTCTAATGTACTGAAAAAAGGGACAGCAGTCCACAAAAGAGAATTAAGGAGGAGGGAGAAGAAGAAGAATTCTAACATCAATAATGAATATTTACTGAACACTTAATATATGTCAGAGAGTGTGCTAAGCATTTTATTAATCATCACCACAATTAGAGGAGGAAGGCGCTATGTTTATCTTTAATGTATAAGGGAGGCAATGAATGTTTGGGAAGTGTAAATTCCTTGCCTGGGGCCTCCCAGCCAGTTAATATTGTAACCAAGATTTGGGACCTGGAACACCTCGCTCCAGGTCAAATCAATTAAATGAAGGCTTACTGAATGCCTGGTATATGCCCAACATTGTGTTATGCATGAAAAGTATGTTGAGATTTCATGACATCAGTTTCCATGAAAACAAAACAAAAAAAATGCATTGACAATAAGTAGTGGGTGCTTCTCTGGTAGTTAGAGAGGATTCTGAGGACCACTCCTGGGTCTGGTCCACTTTAGCAAATTTTCTGGTTTACAGATGATGCCAGGCTTTTCTAGACAGTGATGTAGAGAGATGATGCCGATGATCAGGGGAAGAGGGACAGCAGACGTTAAGAGCAAGAGAAAGGTCATATATTTGGGGCAAAATAACCCCAAAAAACCTAAAGGAGTCCTAAGGTAGCTGTTCAAACCCAGAAGTGGTGTGTAAAGATCACACTAGGGACTTTAAAGACTACTCTACATCATAACACAGTAGTAGAAAAAGTACCCAAAGATTCAAGAGGGGAAGAGGGAAATGTGTGCAATTCAAGGCATGCTAAAATAAGGTTTTTTCAATCTTCAATGATAAAAACTGAGAAACAATAAAGACATAAAAGAGAACATGGAGTTCCCCAGCTCACAAAACACTAATATTAGAAACATCTTAAAGATTAAACCATGTCTTTTCAAGATGAAAAGACAAGCACTACTTTGTAAATTTAGGAAACATTCTTATAAAGGGCAAGACAACAAAATATATTCAACAACTTTCAGCTAAATCTAGGGATGGTTACTCCGTAATAGACTATTCAAATAAAACATCATGAAGTTGTTACATAAACTCTGGCTTCTATAAAACTGAAGATAATAACCTCAGTGACACTACCAGAGAGAGAAAACAAAGCTATACAAATCATGAATCTGCTGAATGTGGCTTTTTAATGTCCTCTTAAGTACACATATATGTTTGTAAACACTTGATCTTTGACTCTAAAACTATAAAGTATTTGTCACATAAAATCCTTTTTGAAAATTTTATTAAAATCATCTTTGGTTGCTGAATCTATTTTCTGCCTAAGTGTTTTTCTTCATGAAAATACATTATAATTCTCATGAATATTTATATATTGTGCTTGTGGGTAATGAGGACTTCATGACACTTTACGGGCACTTGCTACTGTGAATATAAAACATACTATCAATTTTGGTAAGGGTGGAAAAAATAATATCATTCAACTCCAAAAATGAGGGACAAAGTCAGCACTAAGAAAATGTGTTTCACTGATAACAATATGTTTCGGTTAGTAAGTTAAGAGTAATTAACATTTCATAATACTCAATTATAATTTACCAATATAGTATTAACTACAAATACTATGCACACACAAAATATTAATACAATACTTAAAATCAATGTGGATTACTTTTCCTAAAATGTAGGGACTCAGGTCCACACATATACTTTTATTAAGTAAAATAATATTAAATATTCAATTAAAATTAAAATTATATATTTTTTACTTATAGAGAGTTTTTATAAGTAATAAAACTGTACAATTTGGTGAGATTTTAGAATAAAGAGAGGATATGATCAAAACTTTAAAGGTTTTGGAATGGACAACAGTTAAGAGAGATTTTGGAAAGTAAAAGAATACAAATAAAATTCTCTCAATTACATATCACTGCTCTATAACCAGACAATCTGAAGGACCATACAGCCCACAGTCAATCACCATAAGAGAGTTCATCCTTAACACTGGAGTCAGACCACAAATGAGCCTAATATTCCACAGTCTGACAGGCATCAGAAATTCAGCCATTTAAAAACCAAAGCATGGGGCTTCCCTGGCGGCGCAGTGGTTGAGAATCTGCCTGCCAACGCAGGGGACACGGGTTCGAGCCCTGGTCTGGGAAGATCCCACATGCCGCGGAGCAACTGGGCCCGTGAGCCACAACTGCTGAGCCTGCGCGTCTGGAGCCTGTGCTCCGCAACAAGAGAGGCCGTGATAGTGAGAGGCCCGCGCACCGCGATGAAGAGCGGCCCCCGCTTGCCACAACTGGAGAAAGCCCTCGCACAGAAACGAAGACCCAACACAGCCAATAAATAAATAAATAAATAAATAATAAAAAAGTGTTTTAAAAAAAAAAACCAAAGCATGGAAAGTGAAATGAGTAACGTTCAGTGAGGAACAACTATCAGTTTTATTTGTTCATATCCCAGAACAAATCAGTAAAGTGACAGACTGCCTTTGTCTTAATAATTCCCACTGCTCATTCAAGCAACCCCGAAGAACGTCCTCACTTACTGTAAAACGGGTTTGGATTTAAGACCTGTTTTATGTATCCAACAAGCAGTCTCAGAGAGAAATGCCCTCCCTGTCTGGAGCTAGTCCTCATCTCAGCTTGGGGAAAATGTTAGTCTTATCATCCCAGATGCTGACCATCCAATCAAGTGAATGAAAGGATAAGTGATTTTATGCCTACAGTATATCATCAATGAAGAGTGTGCATACACACATGCGTGTGCACACACACACAAAGACACAGGCACACCTATGCCTTTATGGAAACTCTTAGGTCACAGTAAGAATGTCTAGAAATAATCCAGTATGGAGAAGAGAGAAGCACTTTTTCTTTCAACAAAATATTAGTAAGAGCCTTCTAGGGATCATCATGTTAATTCAAAGTTGAATATGATCGAGAAAAAACAAATATTTACTGAGTGCTTGTGGTAAGTCAAGTACCATATTACAACCTTAAGTATATACATAATTAACCACAGTATATTTTATTAGCCAGTTTATAAATGAGGAATCTGAAGTTCAATGTCCTTAAAGATACTTGCCCCAGATCACACAGCTAGTAAGGCACTGTGTCCTGATTCTATCTCTGGAAAGCTCTAAGGACTATGTCACTTCCACGACACCACCTTGCCTTCTATCCTCAGGGAGATCATCAGTCATCTGAGAGTCAGGTTGTGTTAATAACAATCATAAGGATGTAGCTTCATCTTTCCTGATATTGCCTATCAGTCTTTTACAGTCATCCTACTTAAGGACCTTCAGTTTTGAGCTTTTTCAAATAACATAATTTTTTTGGAGGGGTAGGGTGAATCAGAGAATCCATTAATTGCAGAAGGTATATATTTCAAACAGTACCAATTTTCTTCCAAAAGTGTAAGTTAATTTATATGGCAGAAAGTATTTACCTGGCACTCTGCCATGGTTAATGATATTAATCTCTTTACAATATACTTTACTATTGGCAACCAATGTCCCAAAATTAACTTCTGACTCAATTTCCAGTTGACAGGATAGAATCAATCTAGAAGAGGAGAAAAGAGGACCATATGATGAACTTTAACAACTATAACCTCATGGTTAAATCCACAGGGGGACATACATAGATATTTTTATCTTAACTCCTTAAAAGATATTTCAGTTTCCTTATAGGTCTGCTGGTGGCACATCTGTCAGTAAAACAAACTGTAAAATAAAGACACGAAAAAAAGATAATGAGCCACATTTTAAATAAAGAAATCAGACTTTATGCATAAGTACATGGTATGCCTTCCCAAGTACTCACCTTGAGAGGTTACTCACATATCTCAATATTTTTATAGCTCAAAATATATTTGGAACTCTGTTTTGGAATCTCCACCTAAGCCTATAATACATTCTTTTGCCCCCCCCCGACCCCAAAAGGGTGCAAGTTATCTGAACAAAGTAAACTAGCTTGGATGATGCCCAATCTGATGAAATAAAAGAAGCTGTGATACTATAAAATATCACTTGGGGACTAAAACAAGGTCTAAGAACAAAAGGATACAATTGACTTTCCATGTGTGTCTCTAATTTAAAGGACTCACTGTAGCGTGCCTGTAGCATATGTTTTCATAAGCGTTTTAAAAATCCATTCTAATCCTAAATACACATCTTATAATGATATACATATACATATATATCTGGATAATAATTTATAGTTTATAAAGCACCATTAAGTATATTATCCTGTTTGATATTAACAAATTTCCTGAAAGGTAGGTAAATATTACGGCTCCTAGGTTACAGATGAAAAGCCAAAGACTTAAAAAGCTTAAATGATTTATCTAAGGAATTATCTGGATATAACGTTAGGGAACTTAAACTTGAATCCATTTTGTTAGACTTCAAGTACATTACCTTAGAAACCTAACAACGATAACAACAGCATCAGTAATAAATATAGTAATAACTAATCTTTATTGAGTCCTAAGGTTATGTGCCAGACACATGAATTAAGTAATTTACTCCACTTAGGATACAACCTCCAAAGCATAAATGCATACATACATATAATCACATATACATACGAACACACCAAAATTCATAAATAAAAATACCTGAACAAAACATTCACAAATACTGCCTATACATTGGTGGTCTGGGCCTTCTTTCTGGGATCTGTGTTTATATGTGTTTGTGTATTACTGGATAGGTACAGACATTCCAGAGATCAGCCAGAAATGTCCTACTTATGCTGCATAGTCTAAGAAATACCCATGTTCTTCTCACAGAGATTGTAATTTTTTGACAGGAAAAGATCAATGACCTTGTACATCTCTTTACAATATATTTATATGTGTATACATAATTGCATTAATAGTTTACAGGATCTAAAAGAGTTACACAAACAATATAAGATGTGAAGCTGAACGTTTTTTCAAACTTTTTCTCTAGCTAGATGTGGAAAAGTATCTTAAGAAGAATTTCTTAAGAATCTTCACACATACACACACATATACATGTACATACATGCACATACATATATATGGTTTAACCTTAGCAGTAAGGGTGTGGTAAAATGGCAATATATAACAGTTTCTCTGGCTTTCCTACTGGTTTCTCTTCTCCTTGTATAAAAAACTTTTTCTGGCCCCATATGCACCACAACACGTCAAGACAGTTGACCTCTGAGGACAATAAAGGAGCCACCTATCAGAAGAAGTGCCTCTTGACTCCAAATGCTCTCTGCAAGATGAGTTACCAGTTGAACACTGACTAAGGATCAGAGTTGAAGGAAATTCTGGAGAGGGGAATGACCAACACACTAATGCCAAGTACCAGTGGTCTCCAAACTCGGGGATGCTCTGATAGCTAAATAAATACCTTCCAATGATGCAAAGGAGTAGCTTATTCCTTTCCTAACATGTCTCCTATGCAGAATGGGATGTTGTGCGAAAGCAGAACTTCTCAACAACACTGAGAACCCAAATAATTGCACATCTAAATTTAGTTTATGAAAATGAAAAAATGCAAGGGAAATTATAAAAAGACTTATATCTAATACCAATATTAATATTAAATATTAATATTCTAATATTAATTCTGCTGGTGCTGGACAGAGACAAAAGAATAACACCTATGGAATCATATTTTGCTGGGGAAAAGAAGGATCATGCATGTATGTATGTGAAAAAAAACACAAAAATTTTAACAGTAGCTCTAACAAGTAATTTTATAATGAACAGAACTATACTTATTTCAATATAAAATTAAAAGCACAATGTCCTGGTCAAATAAATTATTTGTATTAAAGTTAATCTGCAAACCAGTTACTTAGTTCTGTATTATATTCATTATGTCAGTCCATATTTTTCAGCCAATCTCAAAAAAACACCATTTTGATTTTTTTGAAGCCAAACATCTGTATTATTTAAAATTCTGTGAAGTAAATATGACAATAATTTAAAATTAAATTAAAATGTGAATATGGGTTCACAATAATTCATTTAGGAATACATCCATCATAAAAACAGAAAGTAGAAGGGTGGTTACCAGAGGCTGGAGGGTAGGAGAATTGGAGAGATACTGTTTAAGGGTACAAACTGGGAACTAGTAGATAAATAAGTCCCAGAGAGCTAACATACAGCATAGTGATCATAGGCAACAAAAATGTATTATAAACTTCAAAGCTGCTAACAGACTAGATCTTAATTGTTCCCACCACAGGAAAGAAATGATGACTATGTAATGTGATACTGGTGTTAGCCAACCCTATGGTAGTAATATATTGCAATATATAAATGTATCACATCAACATGTACACCTTCAACTTACACAATGTTATATGTCAATTGTATTTCAATTAAAAAAAAATAACATAGGATGAGAAGGAACAATCATTGAAGAGGTGTAGTAGCACGGAAATCAAGAGAATAAAGTGGCCCACAAAGGCAGTAATGGTTAATTGTGTCTAATGCTTCTGAGAAATGGAGTAAGATAAAGACAAAGGAGGTACCAACAGACTGGCAATATGCAAGAGCTACTTCACTGGAAAGCTGCGGAAAACAGCCCCTCTGGAGTTTGCTGGAGTGAGAATGGAAAGTAAGATTGTAGAGACAGCAAAAATAGCATTCTTTAATAAATCTTGCTATCAAAAGTTACAGAAAATATGGTGGAAATAAAATAGGGTGCGACTTCAAGGGGAAAAAAAGAAAACATGCAATTGTTGGACATTTTTTAATGATTTTAATTAAAAAATAACGGAAAACTAGTCTTCCATTTGTTTTGAACACTACAATTTGCTAAAAATTTGTTCTTTAAGTTCAGTTGTAAGGAAACTGTAGATACAAAAAGCCCTATTAGTCATAGAAAATACAAAATATTACTATGACCCTTAATATTTGAAGAGTGCTCAAAATATTAGCATGAAATATGAAGAATACATACCCAATTAGAGGGATCTCTACTGTTTTATTCCCTATTGAAATAAGAAGTTGGTCAAAAGTGTCTTCATTCTTATCAGGATGATATTCCACCATAGCTGTCGTCTGAAGGCCAGAAGCAAGTGCTTTATCCAGATTGGTCAAAATCAGTTTGAACTTCAGTGGGAGGAAAAAAAAATCAAATTATACATCTTAAGTCCTAATAAGAAAATAGTATGAGCAACTGTAGTTAGGAGTATACATTATTTCAAGAGATATATCAAGACATAGGCAATATTCCGGCCCTAAAGGCAAAGACTTAATGACCATATTTATACCTATCAGATTCTAGATGCTTCAGATATGCTTTTAATGGTACACAAACTGAAACTGAAAATGCAGTCAGTCAAGAAATATGTAAATGCTCATGGGCTCCTTTAGAAGTGTGAGGTACTAGAATACAGAAAAAAAGGGAAGAGCAATCTAATGTAAATGTTACTCAGTCTAAATACATACACAATATAAACATGCACACATACATACAATCATAAATACATACAGCATTTTATATACTTTCTACATAAGGACTTGGACTTCATAACTTGGAGGAAATATAAAAAGGAATAGACCAATGAGGAAAAAGAACTTTTGTTCTTGAAAAACATTTGCTAGACTCCAGGAAAAATCTGAAGGGGGAAAGAGAAGAACTGCTTTGTGTTGAGTACGTCTGGTAGGTGAAGCATTCGATGTCTATTAGCTCACTTAATACACTTCTACAGCCCTGTAAGGCTGATATTAAGGCTCCCAGTGTAGAGATGAGAAACTGGGACCTGTAGGTGCAATTAATACCTAAGGTCACTGTGTCAGTGAGGACTCAAAACACACATCTGTCTGACTCTAAAACTTAAGCTCTTTCCCCACAACTAGAAAGAATCTCCTGAATATATAATCTCTTTAAAGAAGCAGACTATATACCCCTTGAAAATTAAATAATGTAAGCCAGGGACTAATCAAGTGTCATATGAGTGATGCAGACATAAGTATCATGAAAATCCATGAGAGAACATGATTACTGTGGGCTAAGAAGGAGTACACTCAACACAGGCTTAGAGGATGGATGTAAAAGGTGGAGAAGAAGCAAGAAAGGTGCTCCCTATGGAGGCGGGAATATCTCAGGCACACGCAGAGAAAAGAATAAGCAAAATAATCTCTCAGCAGGCAGCTAATAAGCTAGCCTCGCTGGGCAAAGAGCTTCAATAAGTAACAATGGAGGTCAAGTTGAAATTAATTATTCAGGGCTTTTAATGTCAGACTGAGTCTAAGCAGGGCTTTCCAGCAATGAGAGATACAGAGAACCGGAGTGATGTGTTGATACCACTGGTCTGAAAGCATCATACTTCCAGCAAACAATGATTCTGACACCTCATAACTACCACAGCCCAACTCTCAACCCCCATCCATCACCAAACGGTAAGAAAACAAGGGATAGATTATTCCCCACATAGGTCTTTGGGTGCTGGAAGTCCACATAACAGGTTTGACCATCTTCCTTTAAAAAAGAAGGGCAACTAGTACTTCAGCAGCATGTGCCCGAACTACAAGTTTCTCAGCACTCTGAGTGGTCTGCAAAGGTCTGTAAGGCACCACCCCTTCTCTTAGGAGCTTATGAACTGACCATTGAGGTGAAAGTAACACTTACCAGGAGCCATCTGGATACAAGTCCAAACTATAATGAATGTCTGTAAATGCAATTAGTACCCAGTAGGGGAGAAATAATTTGGAGATAATATGAGAAGACTTGTTTCAGAAAATGAGAACTCACTTTGACCCTCAAAGATGGGTGGGATTTGGAAGGCGGTGATTCTTGCAGGAGGGAGGAATGAAAACATGGGTCAAAAGAAAAGGAAGTCTGAGCCATGGGGGTAAGAGGACAATTACAAGTAAGACTGGCCTGACAGAACCAAAGGCCACACGAGTCAGCAAAACACTGGAGATAAGGACTGTGTCTTAATTTTCTAACAGCAACCCACAGTAGGTGGCATTAGCGCTGCATATGGCACATAGTGGGTACTCAATACATAGGCAAGGCAGGATCTTGGAAAACGGGGTGGAAAACAAGCACTGCTGTGTGTTAAGAGAATCACTTCCTAAATAATTACAATAGTGATGATGACAATGCCCTTTACGTAGCGCCCTGTTTTTATTTTTTCTTTCTTCCTCCAAGACAGTTAATATACTTTTTGCTAATCTATCCCTTCCCTAATTCCCTTTATGCCTGTGAAGGACCAGGAGTGCATATCATGATCTTGCAACAGATACTGAACTCATGGCCTTGGCCTCTAACTAGTAAACCTGTCTGGCCATTCTCTTGCCAATGTCAAGACCTGTGGTCTAAATAAAAACCACAGTAAAACTAATTATATTATTTTTCTTCTGACTGCATAAAAACCATCCATACAAGTGTCTCCTGGACATACATAAAATAGTGTTTGCCCACATCTGGGATTTGCTGCCAGCTTGAGTTTTAAAAGAAAATATTTTCAGATATACATTCAATTGTTCAATAAATAGGTAGTGAGTTAATGAAATAATAAACTTTTCCCCTAATTTTACAGTGTCTGGAGTAATCAGGTACTTCTTGATTTAAAGAGTAGTTAATAGTCTCTGTGATATACAATTTTATTACAAAATAAACACATTACTGTTGTTAAAACATGTACATACAAAAATCAATAAAGAATGATTCCATTTATATGAAACTCAAGAACTGACAAAATTAATCTGGTTCATTACAAATTAGTATAGTGGTCACCTCCATGGGGTGATTACTCCACGTGCTATAGGGAACCTTCTGGAGTGCTGGAAATATTCTATGGTTTGATCCAAGTGGTGGCTACGTGGAGATATATGTATATAAAAATTCATCAAGGTTTACTTTCAAGATTTGTGCACTTTAGTGTAGGTAAATAGTACATCAATTTTCTAAGTGTAAAAAGTAGAACATAAAAGTCCTTTTTCTCATTGCCCTCCTAATCACTACCATACATTTATCTATATATATACAAACAAATATGTGTGATTTTAATTAAATCATAGATACCTTTCCATTTCTGTATCTAGAAGTCCAGCTGCATTCAATATCATTATCATTAGAACTATCCCACAAAAAAATGCAGTTATTCATCACTTACATATCAAAAATTCGTTTCACCTGTCCTATAACAGATGATCACAGTAAACTAATATCCATCCATTTACACAGATAATCTAAAATAACAGTGAGATAGAGATGAAGTTCTTGTCAACTTTTAAATCAGAAGATAGGGATAGCCTCTCAGAACATTAATTTTGCTGATTATTAGTACTAACTCCCTCATTAGTTTCTAAGTCTTATGAGGGCAGGACTCTCTCCATTTTACATCCCTAACACTTACTGCCTATTTTGTAGCAGGTTCTCAACAAATGTTTGTTAGAATACGAAATAATAAACCTTTCCACTATCCTACAGTATCTGGAGTAACAGGCACTTTATGATCCAAAGGGTAGTTAATAGAGAATCTGTTGTCATAATTCTATAGTATCATGAAGCATAGATTCTGGGCTGTTAAGAGGAGACAGACGTGAAATCCTCTTCCCTTCTTTCCAAACTCCCAATGAAGAAATTGGGAGGTTCCAGATCGACTTTTCTCCACCCTGTCTCCCAGCACCAAGCAGAAAGGAAAAAACATCAAAACAAAACAAAAAGGCCAGCACACTGAATCGCCGCTCCCCAGGAAGCTCAATCCTGCCCGCACCCCCCGCAGAAGCCGGGCTCCTACTCCTCAGGACAAAGCAGGTGCCCAGGTGGGTAGGCATTCTCGGACGGCGGCCCCCCTGAGGTCCTGCTCTGAACACCCCTGGTTGTGTTACCTGTGGCTTGACAGGCTCCTGAAACCGAATCTTCTGGCTGTATCGGCCTAGATTGTGCACGGTAATTGGGAGGCGGTAGACCCTCCCTGCCATCGCGTCCAGGAACTTCACTTCCGACGGGATCACCCGCAGCTGCATATCCTTCTTTGGGGTCTCCAAGTCCCGGGCCATGAGCGAGCTCCTCTCGGACTCCATAGCCGTGCTCTAGGTATCCCACAAACCTTTGCAGATTTGACCGATGACTAGCATGGACGCCGCCCAAGCTGCGTGAGTTGAAAACCTCAACCGAAGCTGCAGGCGTCTGGCGAAAGAACCCCAGGATCGCAGGTGTCGTCAGAGTAACCGGAAAACTTGCTTTGGTCGCCGAAATCCCAGAGGGATCTCACTTTGCCATTGGCTGGCAGGATTTTAAGATGTCACTGGCGGGCTGGGCACTTTCCTAGACCTCTCTTAAGATTAAGCTTAAAGAGCAGTGGAAGTAATGTGCCCGTGGGGTCTATCAAAGCAGCAACATATAACAGTAACGGAGGAATTCAATGGAAGCAGAGTCAGAGCCCCCTAGGTGTCCGGCTCAGTTACCTTTAGGCTAGCGTTTCTAAAAATCTAATAGCAATCCTCTGGGTCTTTTGTTAAAATGCAGAGTCTGTTCTCAGTAGATCTGGGGCAGGGCCTAAGAATCTGAAACACAGTCCCAGGTGATTCCAGTGCTGCAGGTCCAGGGACCACACACTGAGTAGAGAGGCTATAGGAACTTTAACTACTCTAGGTTAAGTTCCTACATTTGTGAAACAAGGTACTGCTCAGAAGACTGAGATCAGACATCTTCATAGCTAGATGAGCACCTTTCCAACAGGTCCAAATTCACACTGCCCAGTCCCTACTGTCTGTCATCATCCTTCATCTGCTGTGATGGTCCTTGGTTTCTAAGCATATTAGATGAGTGGTATTTCCCTGCCTTAAATTTGCCTCTTATCATAACTTTACAAGTTTCTTCCACTGACCTTTACTATCTGGAGCCAAGCACTGCAGAAATGGCTTTCCCCCTCCCTTGTTTTAAAAACTATATAGAATTCCCCACTCACATTAAAATTTGTATATAATTCGGTGCTTTCATTTCCTCCTTGCCATGGCACATGATTTTCACTCTGAGGGCACTAGCTTTTCCATCTGTTGGCCAAACAGTTACTCATCCTTCAAGACCTAAATATCCTTGTAGAAAACTTTCCCACAATTGTTTTACAAGATTCTCACAGTACCAAGATGATTGATAAGTTATTACTTTACTATAAAGTAACTATAAAGAGAAGCTTTAAAATTTCTTGGAATTGTTGTCGTCAATAGTTGAAAACAGTGGAAGTAGTGGTGGTAGACATTATTATTTGCAAATTCTTATGAAATGATTGATTAAAAGCATCTGCATCATTTTTTTGAAATTCTATATATTTGACTTAAGAAGTGGGAGATGTGAGTCACACCTGGATTTTTACGCTAATCACTACTATGATATCACAGTACAAACCCAGTGCATATCTTTGAGCCCCTATGCAGGACAATTTTACAGCACTGAGAGGACAACAGTGGCCCAAAGAACTTGACTGCCCATTCTGGGCAGTAGGCAATTTTGGGGTTCAAGTCTAGATTTCTGCGTAGATCCTAAAGATATAGTGATGCAAATCAAATGGAGAACAATATTGTTTCCCTGTCCTGTTCATACTCTCATCAACTGTGTCACATAGCTCTCTCCAAGTTCCCCAAGCCTAGAGCTCAATCCATTGCCCTTAGTAACTATAATTAAGCCTCCTTGATTTTTTACCTACTTTATCTACCTTAAATGTAAACTTAAGATGAAGTACTGTAACATTTGCATTACTTGTTTAACTCCAGAATGTCTTGTCCAATTTCCATTATCAAACAATGGCCATATAAAGGCATATTTTGGTGAACTGTAAGCTGTTTTTAGCCAAAATTTTCAACTATGCATGATTATATAGTTAGTTTAAGGCTGGACAAATAACATAACAACAAGAGATTTTTACATAACAGTAATTCAAAAGATAAATAGTACCTTATATATATCATTTTCTAATATCATTTTCTAATATAGCTTCATGGAGAATAATGCTCGTTACGTATCATGGATGAAATGTCTGTGCTCATCTTTGTTCAGATTTCCAAGGCAGCATGGTTGGCAGGGCTCCTGTATAAAAATCAAAGTAGGCATTCTGACTGGAATACTTTATATATTATAAACAAGGTTAAATTTTGTTCCTCATTATAATAAATGGTGAACTATACTATAATGGGGACTTGAATGTTAAGCAGAGACACGCTAAACGTCCACTGCAGACTTGCCATACTTCTACTCTGAATTAATTTAAGAGAAAAAACGTAACTCCTATCAATTACCTATAAATTTTGCCATGTGAAAAAGACATCAGAAGTCCTACTTCATACTTAACTGGTGGAAACTCTAATGGTGGGTAGAGTTTCTGAAAACTAAGGAAGGGGTAACAATGAGGAAGCAAGCGAAATGATCCCTAGTACAATTTTTGGATGTTTACTTCTAGACATGTTTAAGGGACTGAAAAAGTTGACGACAAAGGGAAAAAGGGAAAACAGTGGATATTACTTTCACGATTTAAAATCTTCAAAAGTTCAAATTATTTTTGGAAAAGAGTCTGAGTGAAGTCCAGGAAAATCTATTACAGTGGTTAGAGTACTGACTTAGAAACAGGAGTTATTGAAAGAGGGTAAAAAGAACTTCTTTAAGCAGAAGAGTATTAGAAGTGTGGTAACCATCGTGTTTATAAAATAATTTAAAAGTGGATAGTATAAAATGAAATTCACTAAGATTACATAGGATTAAAAGTTCTTCCAGATAATGAAGAGCCATGCCAATAAGAATAGATTGATGAGACTAATGTCTGGATATAGTAGAATAGCATGAACTGGATGGCAGTAACATAAACTAACAGAAAAATTATCCATTATTTTCACAAGGCATTTAGTGAATGATAGAAAGCCACCACCTGACCCAGGTCAAAGGACACAAGTTTCTCTATCATTAACAACAAGTGTGTCTTACTACACACAGACATCATTGCAGATTGCTAATTGTGCCTTGGTATCCATTTTCCTTTTCTTTAGTGGTAGAATTTTTATATATACATACGGCTGTACACGTTAAGACTACATTTTCTACATTTTACAGCCTCCTTTCCTGCTGAATATGGCCATGCAAATAAGTTCTGAGTATGAGTAGAACTGACGTGCACTGCTTCTAAATTATTCCCTTAAAGTAGTGCCTTAAAATCAAGGGAGATGCCTTCTCCTTCCTCTTATCCTGCTTTTCTGGCTCAGTGTAAATATGACAGTGGTTCATCTGATCACTTTAAGGTAAATATACTAAGTAGATAGAAGAAGCCTGGGCCCTGAAATTGGATAGCAAAGCCACCAACCCAGCTGGGATTTTTATTTGCGAGACAGTTAAAACTAAATCTTGTTTAATCCACTACTGGTTTGAGTCCCTTTAGAATAGCTGAACCTAATCAATACAGACAACAACACAGGGCAGGAACTCAGAAGGACATGTTCCCATGAAGAGGACCAGTTTCAATAACACTATGCTAGTAGACAGAGCTTTGTAACTTTTGCAAAACCTTGTTTTAGCCATCTAAAACTCCTACCAACCCTTCTCACCACCAAACTGCTGTGGTGACTCTGCCTTTGCCCCTCATGCTTACTGGGCACAAATACCTGGTGTCAAATAATACCTTTGCTTTCTGAGTAATTGCAGGTTACTGAGTGAAACAATGAATTAAAAGTCAATTACCAAGTATAATACATCTCAGCAGAACAGGCCTCACTTGGCGGTAACAGGATAGTCACTACTGCATTATCTCACCCTCCTTCAGGACCATCTCCCATCCTACCTGAAGTGATGTTGATCAATCTCAAGAAAGATTCAGCAGAGTTGGATAAGGACATCTAAAGGAATCAAGGAGAAGACAAACAATCTAAAATAAAACAATCTAAAATCATGAATTTCCAGTATGAAAATATGAAGGGTTAGGAAAGAACTTGGCTGAATTTATAATATATTTTTGCTTTTTAATACTTTTTAATGCTTTCTGCTTTATGGCTTCAGGATTTTAAAAAGTATTCTTATTGGCTCTTAGAAAAGCCTTCCTTATACACAAGTTCTTCCATGGTTTCTTCTGGCATTTTATTGTTTTGTTTACAACATCTACATCTTATATCCATATGAAGTTTATCCTGGTATAAAAGTTAGATATCAATCCAGAAAACCCCAACATCACTTATTGAATAATTTCCAATAAGAATTTCAAAATATGGTCCCTCAAAAGTTTTATTTAGTGCTGGGTTAGCTGCAGTTAACAACTAAACATAAATTCTCTCAATAGCACTTTCCCTTGTTTTTATCCTGGGAATTTCCTGTTGAGATTCAGTACTTCTATCAAATACATTATCACTTTTGTACACTGATTTATCTATTTTTTTCTCTTCCATTTGTATTCATAATTGCATTTCTGTTATCATTTAGTATATCTAGGAAACTGCTTGAATTTTTTTATTAATAATAATTACTATTATTTTAATTATTTTCCACTCTTTTTTCACAGTTTCAACATACTCTGCATTTTTGCCCATTCCCTTTGTCCTACAGTTTCAATTCCATTTTCGTCATTTCTCCCTTTAAGTTTATGCTTTTGCTGAAGTAAAAACTGCCATTTCTTTCTGTCCTTTTATTTGAGTTCAACCACATAACACCAGGGCTTTAGACAGGGCTAGTCTCATAGTATAGGCTTTGTATCAAATTTTATTGGGCTATAAGATATTGATGTTTACTGAAGTATAAAATGTAACCACCATCAAATCAGGACCTGATAAATGTGACTAGTTGACGGCTGAAATCAATGTGAAAAAAAGTCCCAAAGGGGTGATTATTAAAGGTATTGTTCATCAAATGATTTAAGATTCTTTCATTCCTCAACTCATTTATATCTCTATATGTACTTTATTTTACTGTTTGACCCCAGTGAATCCCAAAACCCCTTTGGTATTACTTATTTGAAATAGAATTTTAAAAAATCTGTTTCCAAAGGGCTTATGAGGCTGGCAAAATGAATGAGAACATTTAAAAAACCCATTCTGTAACCAAAGGGGAGGAAAAACCTGTAAAACAGGTAATGAAAAAATCTTTTCAATTACTGGTTCTAAAAGAAATATGTATCTATGTATATATGATTTGATATATTCATTTTCAGTATGCTTTCCTTATCTATAAATTTATAAATAGCTGATTTTTCATAATAAACAGCAAGTCTCTAAAAGGGCACTTTTGAGGGACTTCCCTGGTGGTCCAGTGGCTAAGACTCCGTGCTCCCAGTGCAGGGGGCCCGGGTTCGATCCCTGGTCAGGGAACTAGATCCCACATGCCGCAACTAAGAGGTCACATGCCACAACTAAAAGATCCCACATGCCACAACAAAGATCCCGCAGGCCACAACTAAGACCCAGCGCAGCCAAATAAATAAATATTAAAAATACGTATAAATAAAAGGACACTTTTGAGACTAAAGTCTGCCAGGAATTCCAGCAATTACAACTTTGGGGCAGGCATGGGGAGGTGATGGTGAGAAAAGGAAGTTCTGTTCCTGTTAAACAGTTGGAGAAAATATAACTTGTAGTGTATCCAATTCCATCATATAAGTCAATGTTGTATAAACTACCTTTTTCAACCCTGTAAGCATATAGCAGAAACTCTCTCCTCTGTCCTCCCACCCCCATGAAGGAGCTTTTCAAAGTTTTCTTATTTTGTCTCTCCTTCCTCATCTCCCCAACCCTCCCACTCCCCCTTCTCCTCATTACCCTTTCTTTTTTAGCTTAACCTTCAATAATCTCTCTTGCAACCAGATTTACGTGCAGTTTTCACAATTGACAGACATTTCTTTTATATTAATAAAATAAAAAAAGAAATTATGATACCAAGACTTTCTTGATGTAATGTGAAGGGATCCTATGATACATGTTAAGTAAAATAATTTTAAAATTTCTGATAAGAGAAAAGCTGCTGGAAAAAGAGAAAAAGAGAAAGAAATGTTTCTGGGTTCAGAAGTTTTAAAATTCAGTTCTCACTCAATCTCCAGTGTTCAACAGAAACATATGTGTGTGTGTATGTGTTGCATGTACATATGTTCACACACAAAGAGAAAGAGAATAGGGGGGAGGAGAGGGAGTCGAATTACCCACTGACAAGAATGTTTTTATTCAGGGTATCACATCTCAAAGTGACTTACTGATAGTACTTTCTATGTGTGCCACAATATGAAAACAGATTGGAAAGCTTCTTTGCAGGGAATTTTGAACCAGTGAAATAATCCTTCTTCAAACTGAGATGTTAATTTCTTTATTTAGTGATAGGAATTAGGTGGATCTGCCCCTCCTAAAATGGAATTTTTCCCCTAAAATCAGTCCTTTACCTGAAAAATTTTGTTCATTATTGAGAAATTTGTATGTGTGTGTGTGTGCTCTTATCCAAGTATTAGATTAGAGATAAAGATATTTGAGTAGCGCATTTCAAAGTATGGTCCATGGAAGGGCCTCAGTCCATGAACATTTTGTTCCTGGTCCATGATAAGTACAGAAATTGAAAGGAAGAGTTTAGCCACATTAATAGCAATTTGATATTATCAGACCTCATGTTCTCTCTCCTCATGATGAAGGGAATCTTCTGACAAGTTATTTCACTTCATTTGCCACAGGACATCATGTTCTGAACTGTTGATGTTCCGCACATGGTTTCATTTAAGGCTGAATAAGCCAGATTTTTGGAAATGCGTTGCTGATCATTGTGACTGACCTGGTCAACCCATGAATGGGCCAAGCCACATCCCATGGAAGAGTGAGATGTACTTAAACATTTATAATCCTAGCATAGAGGAGGAGGTGAGTTCTGACAGCAGACAGGGAAGAATTTACATCTTTCTGTAGGGCCAAAGAACAGATAGACCTGGCCTCCCACATGGGTGAGGCTGCCTGGAGAATCCCATGTGTGAGAACAGAGCCACCACCCTGTGTGAAGACCTGATGGAATGAGGCTGAAGCTTAAGAACAAAACCGGTTCTTGGGGCCCTGAAAGTGGCTTCTTTAAGAAAACAGGAAAGCAATCTCCCCTAACAATAAAGCTTCAGTAGAGTCTAGTTAAAAACACAGCCTGGATCTCCTTTGTGCTGCTGGGAATTAATTTATCTGGAACTAAACTTCAGTCTTCACGTACCCATAGGGGGTTCATTCCAACTGGTATCCATTCTGATTGATTGGTAACCTTTCTGTACACAGTTAAATATTCCAAATATCACCTATGGCAACGTTCCTCCTTAAGATCTTCAGAGTAGGTACAGCACACACCAGCTGTTCTCTCTTGAAGAGTTATACTCAACCTTGACAAGAAGAATGGAAGCAAGACCTTAGGAAAAGAAACTAAGAGATTGTTTGGGAGCACAAGAGGCAGTATACTTGTCAATTCTGAAAAAAAGCTGGAGAAGAGATACTTTTACGGGAAATTGTCGTAGCTTAGGTTCTTACTCCACGTTCAACAAGTGGCTATGTTCTGGGAACTGGGTTCTTTTTGGGGGGTGTGTGTGTATGCATGCACATGCACTAAGATAATTTTGATATAAATTTTCATTGGTTTCATTGGTTCCATTATTCTTTAAAAAGAGTATATATGTCATGTCATATGTCTTTGGCTAATGATTCTCCTGAGATTCCCAGATCGCCCTCCCTTCACCTCCTCTGTCCCCTTATGGAAGTTTTCAGCCATAGACATAAACTTAAAGGCCTATAGAACCAGGGTCTTCTCAGACCCTAAATTCACATCTAGGGAATAAGTAAGGTGATTACCCACAACATTTTAATAAGTCTGATTTCAGTGGAATGAAAGAGTTATTCCACTTAAATGTCCATTGTTTTGGGAGGACATGGAAGAGAGTTCACTAAATTCTTTTAATTCTTATTTAATGAGATGTTGCAGATGGACGCAATCAGTTGAGGAAAATAGTGTTCTTGGCAATTCACTGATAAATATAGTCCAAATGCAATCTACATAAATGAGAAATAAATACTGTCTCTTTCTAAGGCTAGCACCGTATGAAAGCCAGCTTTTTCAACTGGAATTTGACCCCAATTTGTAGGTGGGTAATGGGATAAGCACTCAACCAGGAGGTCCCAATAACTGACTGTATACCTTAATAATTGCCACCAATTATTGAATGAAATTTTAAATTTTATTTCATTTAACAAATATTTATATGGTACCTACTGTACATCAGACATTTATTTAAGTGCTTTATGAAAAAATAATTATTTTACTCTTCCATAAAACCCCATAGAAGTACTGTTATTATCCCTATATTACAGAAGAGGAAACTGAGGCACAAAGAGTTTAAATACATTGCTCCAGGTCACACTGTTAGTAAGTAGCAAAGCCAGGATTTGTAGCTGGATGGTATGGCTCTAGACTTTGTTCTCCACAATCACTACATTATGCTGCCTATCATAGGATAACCACTATGTCAGAGTAGAGAAGGAGCATCCTATTAAAATCTCATAAATCATGCTATGTAGGTAGCTAGCCACTTAGCCTATGAATAAGACCAGTTGGAGAGATCAATATATTCTTATACGTTATAAATATATACACTATAATATGCATTCATAATATGTTTTTAAGTATATTCTCAATACATATATCAATACATAGTCTTAATACATATTCTTATGCATTAAAATATGTATTATACTACTCTTGATCACTTAACATGATTATAACAGCCTTTGTTCCTACTTAGATATTTTAAGGTTTTAATATATTAAAGCTCAAGCCCACCAAACTATGGTCAGAAATAGTGCTCAAATCTTACTGACCTTTTTCTACATTTTCCTGCCTTGAATTACATGTTATGTATGTCTTATTGTGTTGGACAGAGGTCATAAAATGTAATACATGCAATTTTTGACCACTATTTATGATATACAATAGGCTTACTTGATGCTTGTTAAGATAACATATTGTAGTAATATGTTATTATTACTTATTATGTTTTATACTTATTAACATGAGTAACCTAAGCCATTTATTTTATACACACAAATCCAGGTTAAGAATTTATCTTCCCTTCTCTAACTACTTTTGAATAAAATATTTGTCTGCGCTTACCATGACCTAACCAGGTGAAAGTTATGAAAGCCCTTGGAATTTAGCCCTACTCAGTACCTGAGCAAAAGTAGCCAACATTGTTATTTGCTTACCCAATAGTTATTAATTGATAACAAACTTCTTCATTGTTAAATTTTTATTTGCTTAAAAAAAAAAAAAAAAAAGAATTAGATGAAGAGTTGCTTGGGGATAAAGTTCCCAAGCCCTAGTAAATGACTGATGATTGGTCATAGACTGTGCAACTATGACAAACATATTCTTTAGATCATCAATTCTCCAGTCTGCCTTGCATCTAGGCTTGACCTATGAGACCAGTTTGAGTTAATACCATTTAAGAGTAAATCTGGAAGAAATATAGAGGCCTCTGGGAAAGTTTTGCTTATGAAAGGGTCAAATTTGACTGGCACCACCCCCCTTCCTCATCCTTCCTGCCTTAAGATGGGGTACAGTGGCTGAAGATGCAATAGCCATCTTTCAGCCACGAGTCAACAAGCATAAAGAAAAAAGATGAATACACTAAGTATGGGAGAGCAGAAAGATAGAAATTGCATGAATCTTTGATGGAATAGTTTAGCAGATGAATCAATGCCAGCATGGCCTACTCCAGAGTTCATGCTCCTTGAGAAAACCCACACTTGTTTAAGACCCTGTTTGTATGGATTTCTGTTACTTATATCAGAAAACATATGCAATCAATACCACCAAAGAGATCCCAGGCACTCAATATATTGAATTTAATTACCCAACTAATAAAATGGTAACCAACCAGCTATGTCCCTAGCTCATTCACTACCTTCATCCCATTCTACACACATCCCAAGATCACCACTATGCATAATAGATGGCAATAGCATCTCATCAACAACTTGTCATTCATTAATTCAAAAATATATATTTAATGTTACTGAACACTTTCTATGTGCCTGATACTCTGCTAAACAGTTGTGAAAAAAATGTTCAGAAGCAGGCTAGGAACATTCTCACCCTAACAAAACTTTACAGTCTAGTGTGGGAGAAAGATTCTAATTACATATTATCATAAAATAAATACATGATATAAGTCTAATGAAGAAGAGGTACGTGTTGCTACAAGACCATAAATTAAGGAGATTTAACTAGTCAAAGAAATCACAAAGGCTGTCCTGAAGAGCTGATGTTTTCCTGAAAGCTAAAGAATGAATAAATAAGTTCATAAGAGATACAGGCCTATAATTTTCTTTCTTATGGTGTCTTTCTCTAGTTTTTGGTATCAGATTAACGCTGACCTCATAGAATGAGTTGAGAAGAATTCCCTCCTCTTCAATTTGTGGAAAGAGTTCTTGCATAATTGGTATTATTGATATTGGTTTTATTTCTTCTTTAAAGGTTTCAGAATTCACCAGGGAAGTGATGTTAACCTGGGGTTTTCATTGTGGGAAGCTTTTTAACTACAAATTCCATTAATTTACTAGATATAGGGTTATTCGGGTTATATTTTTCTTGTGTGAACTTTGGTAGTTTCTGTCTTTCAGGAACTTATAGAATCATATAAGTTATTGAGTTTATTAGCATAAAGTTGTTTATAATAACTCCTTATCATTTTAATATCTGTAGAGTTTGTAGTGATGCCACCTTTCTCATTCTTTTTTTTTTTTTTTTTTAAACATCTTTATTGAAGTATAATTGCCTTACAATGGTGTGTTAGCTTCTGCTTTATAACAAAGTTAATCAGTTATACATATACAATATGTTCCCATATCTCTTCCCTCTTGCATCTCCCTCCCTCCCACCCTCCCCATCCCACCCCTCTAGGTGGTCACAAAGCACCAAGCTGATCTCCCTGTGCTATGCGGCTGCTTCCCACTAGCTATCTATTTTACATTTGGCAGTGTATATATGTCCATGACACTCTCTCACCCTGTCACATCTCACCCCACCCCCTCCCCATATCCTCAAGTCCATTCTCTAGTAGGTCTGTGTCTTTATTCCCGTCTTGCCACTAGGTTCTTCATGGCTTTTTTTCCCCTTAGATTCCGTATATATGTGTTAGCATACTGTATTTGTTTTTCTCTTTCTGACTTACTTCACTCTGTATGACAGACTCTAACTCCATCCACCTCATTACAAATACCTCCATTTCATTTCTTTTTATGGCTGAGTAATATTCCATTGTATATATGTGCCACATCTTCTTTATCCATTCATCTGTCGATGGACATTTAGGTTGCTTCCATGTCCTGGCTATTGTAAATAGAGCTGCAATGAACATTTTGGTACATGACTCTTTTTGAACTATGGTTTTCTCAGGGTATACGCCCAGTAGTGGGATTGCTGGATCGTATGGTAGTTCTATTTGTAGTTTTTTAAGGAACCTCCATACTGTTCTCCACAGTGGCTGTATCAATTTACATTCCCACCAACAGTGCAGGAGAGTTCCCTTTCCTCGACCTTTCTCATTCTTGACATTGGAAATTTGTGTCTCTTCTATTTTTCTGATCAGCCTGGACACAAATTTATCATTTTTCTTGAGCATCTCAAATAACCAGCTTTTAGTTTCACTGGTTTTCTCTATTTTTTTTCTGTTTTAAATTTCATTGATTTCTGTTCTGATATTATTTCCTTTCTTCTGCTTACTTTATGATTCATTAGCTTTTATTTTTCTAGTTTCTTAAAGTGGAAGCTGAAGACATTGATTTGAGACATTTTTTTTCTTTTCTAATATAGGAATTCAATAAGCTTCCCACTAAATATGGCTTTAGCTGCATCACACAAGTATAATACATTCTTTTTTTCATTTTCATAAAGGTCAAAATACTAATTTCTCTTTTGATTTCTTCTTTGATACATGGATTATGTATATTACTTAGTTTTCAAATAATTGGAGATTTTCAAGACTTTTTGTTTTTGATTTCTAACAATTTTATGGTGGTCAGAGGACATACTTTGTATGAATGGAATCCTTTAAATTGAATAAAACTTGCTTTATGACCCATAATATGGCCTATCTTGGTAAATATTTCATGTGCACATGAAGAAAAATGAGCAATCTGCTGTTGGGTAGATTGTTCTATAAATGTCAATTAGCACAAGCTGGCTGATAGCACTCCTCAGGGCTTCTATATCCTTATCAATTTTCTGCCTACATGGTCTATCAATTATTGGCCAAGAGGTATTAAAATGTTCACCTATAATTGTTGATTTGGAGAAAGATGGGGAGTAAAGTGAATATTGTCATTACTCCCAAAAATACATTTCCTTCTACCCCACTGTGTCACGGTATAAAAATCACATGGTTTGGAAGGGATTGAACCTATCCAAGGCTCTAAGAGCAGACAGTGATTGGTGAAAGCCAATCAGGATTGTTCTGCTTCCTTGCCAAAGTGACTGATTCAGATATCCCAAGGAAAGTCAATTAATCTGTGATATTCTCCTAGTTGACAAGATTGGTTCAGTACTCTATTTGGGTCATTAAGGTTCAACTAGTGGTTTGCTGAGGGCCTCTTGGAATTCAATGTCTATGCTATTCGAAAGAATTACCAGAAGGGATCATTGCTCTTCCCTTTTGGATGTTGTGGTGGGTGGATGTGATGACTGGAACTGCTCTAGACATTTTGTCACCAAGAAGAAAGGCATTCTAAAGATGCAACTGACATCATGAAGCTGGGGCTGAAATAAGTTACACATATTTATTGCAATCTTTGATCTACTGAATCAAATAAAAAAATAGGTCTATATTATAGCTGGTCAATAATGTCCTTTGTTTAATTTTGCTTGCATTGAATTTTCTGATACTTGGAATTGAATGTGTCCTGGTTTAGGAGGGTAGTGGTAGCATCATTCAGCTTTAACATATTATACGTTTAAAACCTGGATAAAATACTTTGAAAACCGTTAATATTGGAGAAAAAATATTTAACAAAAATTTTGGTAAAATAAAACAGGCCAACAAAATATGATCTATTGATTTGTCTAAATCTAGGGATTTACAAGATTTAGATCTCCTGACCCTGACCCGTATTCAGGCATAAGACTGAATATTTATTTCCAGAGGAGTATAAAACAGAGACTTCCCAACTGAGGGGCACCTGGCATTGTTGAGGGCAGAGTACTATACTAAAAAGAGTGTTAAAAGTTCTCAGTCCTCTTACCTCATTTGGATATCATGGCAGCAAGCTTATAAAAGCTGGAAGGAATCTGACTACTCCAAGGGGAAATACTGCCATTGGGCATTGCCTTTGAGTACAGCATTTCCCTAAGAAAACACTCTTACTAGACTGCCATTCTGGAAAGCTCACAATTTACAATATTCATCTATGTGTACAGAAATTTCAGCATTTTAGTACCTCACTCTTAAATATGAGCAAGTAGTCAAGGCTCTCCTATAATCATTTTAAAAGTGCTAACATTACAGAGACCAAAGACATAAGGCATAAACAACTTAAAGGAAAGAGAGACCATACTGGATGATAAAATCTTAAGAACAGAGAAAAGATTATTTATATCTTCAGAAAGATAATAGAGAATATTATAGCCATGACTTAAGAACAGGATGCTATAAATAGAATGAATGGAAGTTGAAAATATGAACATAGATATGAGAAATTCGATAGAAAATCTGGAAGACAAAATTGGAAAAAAAATCTCTTAGATGTCAATAAGCTTTGTATTAAATGACCAGATATTACATATTTTAGGCCTGCAAGGCATATGGTCTCTGTTGGAGCTCAACTCTGCAGTTATAACAAAATGGATGTGGCTGGGTTCCCATAAAACTTTACTTAGAAAAATGGGTGGCTAACCCATGGACCGCAGTTTGCTAATCTTTAACCTAGAAGATACTTTCAAAAGCCTAAGGGATGGAAAAAAAAGGGCAGAAAAACACAATAAGATTAGAAGACATCCATATGTCCAATGGCCACATAGTAGGTGTTCCAAGAAGGGAAAAACAAAACAAAAAAGGCCATAATCAAAGGCATATTCAAGACGATTTTATGGAATTTAGGGATATGATTTTCCTGATTGAAAGGTTTCATTATTTCTCAACACCATGGATCCAAACACATCTATGACTAGGTAAAAATGTGGAAATTTCAAAGAAAAGGAGTAAAGAGAAAATTCCAAGAGTTTCCGAAGCAGGTGGTGGTGGGGGAAAGTACACAAGCAAAGAACAAGAAATCAAAATGGCTTTGGTCTTCTTCTGCAGAATACTGAATACTAGAAAATGCTGCAGCAACGGCTTCAAGATTTAAGAGATAATTATATATGAAATTAAACTACTGATTAAATGTGTGGGTAAACTGACAGTATTTTCTGTCAATCAAGGCCTTAACTTTACCTCACAGGCCCTTTTCCCAGGAAACCAACTAAGAGATTACGTTCTACTCAAACAAGGCCAAGGAAAACAAAAATAGTATTTAGGAAATAAGGCATCCAACTTAAGAGTGGTGATAGAAAACCTCAGGGAGATGATAGATATGCAACAAACCTAGCAAGGATCCACTGAAGATTGAAGGTCAGAGGGCAACAGAACAGATGTCTCCAAGAAGAGTGAATGAATAGAATGCTTGATGAGTTTTAATGTGTTGAGAAATTATTTAAACAACTAGGGGAGGTTTGGGAGGAATACATTAGTGAAAAACACATAGAAGCAAAATAAAAACATAAAAATAACATTAATTACTTGGAAAAATGAAAAGCTTAGTATGAAAATGAAAATTAAAATATTACTTAAGGGCTTCCCTGGTGGCACAGTGGTTAAGAATCTGCCTGCCAATGCAGGGGACACGGGTTCGAGCCCTGGTCTGGGAGGATCCCACATGCCGCGGAGCAACTAAGCCCGTGAGCCACAACTACTGAGCCTGCGCGTCTAGAGCCTGTGCTCCGCAACAGGAGAGGCCGCGACAGTGAGAGGCCCGCGCACCGCGATGAAGAGTGGCCCCCGCTCGCTGCAACTGGAGAAAGCCCTTGCACAGAAACGAAGACCCAACACAGCCAAAAATAAAAAATATAAAATAAATTAATTAATTAAAAAAAAACAATATTACTTAAAAGTGATTATTATTTACTGAGATATAATAATACAAAAGAAGAATATTGATCCAAACAAAATTACAATATAACTATATCAGGAAAATGGCGTATGTATGTGCTGGTGAGCTGGTTGATGAGATTACTAAATCATCACCTTCTAAAATAAAAAATAATGACAACACAAAATGCTGGTGAGAATAGAGCAACTGAATCATTCATAAATTTCTGGTGGGAATATAAAATAGTACAGCCACTCTGTAGAACAGTTTGGCATTTTCTTATTAAACTAAACATGTAACTACCATATGACCAACAAATTGCATTCATAGGCATTCATCCTAGAGAAATGCAAACTTAGGCTCACACAATAACTGAATGTTCATACTAGCATTATTCATAATAGTTAGAAACAGTCCAGATGCCTTCAACAGGCAAATAAACTCTGATATATCCATACTGTGGAATACTACTTAACAGTGAAAAGAAACAAACTATTGATACACACAACAACTTGGGAAAAATCTTCAGAGGATTATGGTAAGTGAAATAAATCCATTCTAAAAGGTTACATAGTATATGTAACCTTTATATAACATGTTTAAAGTGATAACAGGAATAGAGGGCATATCAGTGGTTAGGTATGGGATAAGGCAGAAGAGAGCTGGGTGTGATTCTAAAAGGGCAAGAGGAGGGATCCTTGTGGTGTTGGAACTGTTCAATATCTTGACTGTAGTGGTAGATACATGAACCTACACAGGTGATAGAATTATACAGAACTGAATACACACACACACATACACACACAAATGAATATGGGTAAAACTGGCAATCTGAATAAAATCAATGCCTTATATCAATGTCAACATGCTGGATATGATATTATAGTTTTGCAAAATGTTACCATTGAGGAAAACTAGGAAAATATTACACAGACATCTCTGTATTATTTCTTACAATTGCATGTGACTCTACAAATCTCTTAACACAAAATTTAAATTTTAAATAAAATTTAAACAAAATAGAATTTTAAATAAATGCAAATAAGTAAAAGTTTTATGGAATTCCCTACCCCACCCCAAAATGTTACCATTGGGATATCTGGATAAAGTGTACATGAGATCTAAAAACAAAATACAGAAACTCAATGCGTTTGTTTACAATACTTTGTATGGCGAGTGTCACACTTTTACTCAAAATTCTAAATCGTTCCATTTTTTGTTGTGCATTTAGAGGGAGATTTACTTCATGTATAAGAGTGTAATTCAGCCAGACAGTGAGAAGAACATATAAAATCCTGCAGAGACAGCACACCCTGTGAGAATTTGCTCACTAAATTTGTGCCAGTGAGGCAAATTGATTATCTGGTTTCTAGTCGTTTCAGATATCCTTCCCTATATTTATAGCTAGCTGTAAGTTGTCTGTTGTTTTCTTGTGGAAATGTAAATAGCCAGTGGGTGCTCTCTTGCTTGACCTGTGTAGCAGGAAAATGACACATCAGCAATAAAGGACTTGATTTATTTCTCGTTGTAACCTTCCATTTCCTACGCTGCATCAGGTTTGGGTACAATGAAAAGGACTGGTGGACAACTGCAGTTGTATTTGGTATTGTGGCTGGACTGGCTTGTTTACTCTAAGTTACTCAAGCCCCTCCTTTCCTTGTGGGCCACTCGCATGTCTCCTGGGTCAGTGTATAGAGTTGTGCGTCCTTACGTGGTAGCCACTGGCCATGTGTGACGATTTAAATGAAAGCTTAGATTAATTACAATTACGTGAAATAAAAAATGTAGTTCCTCTTGGGCTTCCCTGGTGGCGCAGTGGTTGAGAATCTGCCTGCCAATGCAGGGGACACGGGTTCGAGCCCTGGTCTGGGAAGATGCCACATGCCACGGAGCAACTAGGCCCGTGAGCCACAACTACTGAGCCTGCGCATCTGGAGCTTGTGCTCTGCAACAAGAGGCTGTGATAGTGAGAGGCCCGCGCACCGCAATGAAGAGTGGCCCCCGCTTGCCGCAACTAGAGAAAGCCCTCGCACAGAAACGAAGACCCAACACAGCCAAAAATAAATAAATAAATAAATAATAAAAATAAAGGAATTCCTTTGGGAAAAAAAAAATGTAGTTCCTCCATCGCAACAGCCATATTTTAAGAACTATATAACTAGTAATAAGTGCTCTGATACTTTATGTTTCTATAACTCTGTTATGAGAACAAACTATTTCCAAAAAATTCTATGACAAGAGAAGGAATTGACCAGTTCATGTTAAATAAAAACAAAAATGAAAACTCAACTGTTTTGCCCAGTAGGCAGTACGTTTGACTGGAGCTGAAAGTATTCCCTTTATATTATTTAGCTCTTCATTTTATTAAAAAAATTTTCAGGATGTTAGCATGGAATTTATGAGTATAGCACAACACTAGTTATATGTATCTCTGAACCCATCAAAGCTTATTATGATCTTGAAGGCTTAGGTGTGTCAGCTGTATTATTATTCTTCCTTTTCCCACTCTTGAAATATGTCATTCTTTCTCATTTTCCTCCTCCTACTTCTAGACTCTGACCAAGGAACCATGAAGAAAGACTTACAGAGTTGATTTTTTTAAACTTAATTTTAACATAACCTAAATGTGTTAGGTTTAAATAAAGCTAGCACATGCATAAGAAAATTAAGTCAGTCACTAGAATAGTGGGTCTGGTAAATGGTATTAACTTTCCAAAGTTGAGATTTTGGGATAGAATTCCTCTCTAGTCCTCACACAGAGAAAGAGAAAGAATATTCACCTTCATCTTTCCCCCAGTGTCAAGGCAGACTAATAGGCTTTTGTTACTCTGCCTAATTCCTCAATTATTAATTCTTCTCTAAGGAGCTTGGAGTGAGGGAGAAAATTTCCGTTCAGAATTTGGGGATTGAGACCAACTCATATTTTAAAGAGCTATTAGAGATGAACCCTTAAATTTTGTAGAAGCATACTCAATATTGGTTTTTTCATATGTATCACTGGGTTATATTTGCTCTTTGATGTTTGTAAGATTTTCTTGTAAATTAGATGCCATTGATTTTTAGTATTTTGTATTTTAAAATATTTTTAATATATTTTTGAATTACTAGTCCATTACTTCAACTATAGAGTAACAGAATTAATATTTAATGACTTAAACTCTAGTATAATACTTACTAATTTTCTTTGTTTTAAATATGTCTTACTAAAAAATAGTAATGCAACATTAAAAAAAAGTAGAAAAGAAAAATTTTTATCTACCCATAATCCTGCCCTCAAATATAATCATTTGAATTTCTTCATTTTACCTCAATCTTTGTCTGCTGATCACTTGAAATAGTAGGTAATAGCCTATATATTGATATTTATTTATATGTATGTTTATTTACCTAATATTAATTTTAAAATATTTTCTCTATAATTATCACTTTTAATAATTTCAGTTGATGCATAAGGTTCATCAGTTTGCTATGCTGGTACAACATAAATATTCTATATCTTACGATTTTTAGATATTTCTTTAATTTTTATTTTTCTTTATATAATTATGTTAGTCAGCTTCCAAGATGGCTCCCAATGATCCTCACCTCCCAATATCCATGCCTTTATCTAGTCCCCTCCAGTATTGACTAGGGCAAACCTGTGACCCAGGGGGTACTTTGGATACAACACTGTGACTTCCAAGCTAGGTCATAAAAGGCGTTGCTGCTTCCTCCTTGTGCTCTTGGATTGCTCACTGTGGGAGAAGCTGGCAGGTATATACTGAGGACACATAAGCAGCCCTGTGGAAAATCCCATGAGGAAAGGAACTAAGGTCTTTTTCCAGTAGCCGGCACCCCCTTCCCAGCCATGTGAGTGAGGCATCTTGGAATCTGGTCTTTCAGTCCAGGTCAAGACTTCACATGACTCAAGCTCTGCAGTCTGAGTCCTGACTGAGACAACATAGGAGACCCAAATGCAGAAATGACCATCTAGGCCACTCCCGAATTTCTGATCCATAGTAACTATGATAGATAGTAATTGATTATTTTGAGATAATTTGTTATGCAGCAATATCTAACTAATACAAATATTTTCTTTACAGATAATCTGAAATACAGCTTCTGTTAATGGACAAAAATGGTTTCCATATAATGTATTACTGTCATTTATAAAATAAATTTGTTACTTCATATAAATGAAAAGTTATATCAAAAAATATAAGGGAGAAATTGCACAAATATCACAGGCATTATATCACTATCAGCATTCTGAACTGTAATCACTATCAGCATTCTGAATTTTTTCTAAACATACTTTTATATATTTTTATAAAAATATGTATATATACATATCTAAATAATCATTTTCATGGCTCTATATTATTCAGTTTTATAGATATACCCTAATATATTTTACCAATTCTCTCTTTGGACATTTAGGTTGTCTCCATCTATTTAGTGTTATACTAGAACCACGATCAGTAGCTTTTTATTGACGTTTGTTTTCATAATTCTCTATATGTTTTCCTTATGACTAATTTCTTAGAACTTAGAGGAAACTCATACACATACACATTTATAATAGAAATATTGAAATCTATTCTTATGGAGGCTGTGGGGTGGGGATCTAGCAATATTTGTTCCTTAAATTTTCTCTGATATTCCAGCACTATTTATCGAATAACATTCAGTGTCTACAGTGACTTAAAATGACTCCTTTATGATACACTAAATTCTCTTATGTACTTAGGTCTGTTTATAGAATCCGAATTAATTATATCTTTTGATCTATCAGTCCATTGAAATCCTGGCATTTCAATTTTTCGTTTTGAATTTCAGCAATTTTAGACTCTTCTTTGTTACTTGGTACAAAAATTCTTACCTCAAAGACATCCATTACACAGATTTCTTGACTCTTCTCACCCATTTACTTGTCTAGATGAAAGAGATAAACAATAGAATATTTTTTTTCCTGTTTCAAGAAAAAAGGCTCTTTATGATATTGAATTGGGATGACCTTATGTATGCATAAGTTTGGGAAAACTGATATATTTAAAATACTGAGTTTTCCCATTCAAGAAAGCGTGTTTTTCCATTTAAGTTTATCTTTATATGTATAGGTGTTGAGAGAATATTTTTCCATTATTCTTTTTAATTAGTTATTCCTAGTCCAAGACAGCTTAATTTATTTATTTCCATTTCATCGTGCATCTGATTCTCTTACTGAACTTCTCTGATTAGTTCTGGCATATTTTCAGTTATTCTTCAAGGTTTTCTAAGTAAACAGTTTATCAGTCTCATAAAATGGTAACTGACTAATGTTTCTTCTTCTCCTCCTTATTCTGCCTCTTCTTCCCCTTCTTCTCTCCTTCTTCGTCTTTATGGTTAGAATATCTAGAATTATGTTGAATCCTTGTGTTAATGTTAGGCATCCTGACCTTGTTGCTTCCTGGAAGGAAATGCTTATAGTATTTCAGAATTACCGTGCCAGTTGAAGAAACATGTGGCAAACTCAAAGGGAGTATTTATCACAGCAGGGTTAATTTACTATAGTCTGGATCTCTACTTCCTCGTCTCTCATTCCACCCTCTACTCCACTCTCCTCAAACTACTCTGCAAAAGTCACCAAGGGCAAATCCAGGAGATACTTTTCAGTCTTTTCGCTAATGGAATTTACTGCTGCATTTGATACCATTGACCCCTTCTATGATTTGTAAACACCCTCCTACCTTGTCTTCCACAAGACCCCTTTCTCCTATTTCATCTTATTTCTCTGCCCTCCTCAGGGCTCTTCCTCTACTTATCCTACAGAAGACAGGTCTCTTTTCTCTTCGCGAGAGATGCGCTCTCTCAGAGTTTTCTTATCCACTGACAAGTTTCTGGAACTGATCCTATAAGGTGATACCTTCCACCTCTGAAAATGTTCAAAGAGCACTACAGGTAAAGTCTGTAGCCTATGGTCCCTTTCATCACATGCACCTCCAAGCCTGGCTTGTTGGCTCTTGCCCACAGGTTTTGTGATGGATGCTTTAGAAAGCCCAAGGCTGGGGTTCGAGATGGTCAGTTTCATATGGATCCAGCCTATTGTTTTCACTCCAAGTTTCAGGATCCCATTCTTTGTCAATCAGTGCCCAGACTTTCACATGAGAAACTTAGTAAGCTTCTGACTGTCAGTGTGATTCAGTAACCCACACAATGAAATTTTGCATTTGATATTCAGCAGCATCAACCCTGTGACCACAGAAGTAAAAGCTTCTCTTAGGAATGACAAGGAAACTCTCATCATTTTCTCTTTGTGAGCACGCAAGCGAACTCAAAAGAATCTATCCCATATTATAGTCCCTTCAGTAGTCATTACTGCCATAATAATCAAGTGCAGCAGCCACTTGGGCCCCCAAAGCACAAGTTTCATTTGGCATTTCATCACAATCAACCACAAGCGAAAGCTGGATTAATTGTGAAGCCACTGCTTGCTGTTTTAGTAGCATCCTGTTGCCCACTGGCAAAGAACTCAGCACTGTGCCCAAGCCCAAAGGCATGACCAAACCAAAATCCTATCTTTGAGGATCTATCTCCTGGGATCACTACCAAGTACCAAGTATGTATCAGTCTAGATTCAACCAAGAGAAGGAAGCAAGACAGTAATTTGAACAGGGAAAGATTAATATAAAGAATCATTAACTATAATGGGATTGGTATGATGATGGATTACCTAGTAAAGAGGAAAGATAACTAAAAAATATGGAAATTTATATATAAATTTCAGCCACTATGCTAAAAAAATCAGCCACTATGCTAAGGCTAAGATAGAGCACACCAGGAAGTTGCCTCTCCCCCAGGGCTGAGATCCAGACCTTCTTGGAGAGAGTGCAGGCGTGGGTCAATAAATGGCAGAGAATCTGCTGTTGTAGGACACTGGCAGAAACACTTGCTGGAAATCTTCCCTCTAGGGTGAGGAGAAAAGTAGTTCATGGCTTAGTGTCTCTTCAGACACTCTGCTACACAACTGCTTGAGGGAGGGTGCGGGGAAACTACTTACTGCTGCCTTCTGCTGCCCACCACATACTGCAAGAGCTGGGCGCTGGAGAAACAGCCTGTGCTGTAGTTATAGGAGCCAGAGGACCCAGCACACTGGAACCCGGAAGCAAAACGGTTCCTCCTGCAGTGTATCTCTAGCGCCCTCTGTTGAGAAAGATTCTGTGTCAGCCGGCAAAAGAAAAATTACCCACATTCATTTTCCCAGAGCAGTCTAAAATGGTGCATCTGGAACTGAGAGGTAATAAATTGATAATCGGCACCAGAACATATAACATGGAAAGGATTAGATTTAATCCCATCAAGCTACTGAAACTCTTGGAGTTTCAATTTTCTCATCTTCAATAGGGAGATGATAATACCTAATAGGGCTGTTATGAGGATTAGATATATTTTATATAAAACACTTATTAGAGTACTTGGCACATATTAGGAGGCCTAATATAAAGTGTTGATTATGGGTTTTTAGTAATAGTTAATATTATTATTAACATTGAGTTTATAACATATGTATAAAATTTTGCATCTTATATTTTTAACTGAAAATCACGTTATTATTTAAAATATTTCGTAAGTGTAATTGTTTAAAATTAATTTTTTAAAAATACTGAATTTCATAGATTACATAAGACACTAATTTTGATAAAAAGATAGCTAAGACAATATTATTGATTACAATGAAAATTTTGTAGGCATTTTTCACAATATCATTTTCCTGTTTTTAAAAAATCTCAAAACCATAAAATAATCTGTTATCCCAGAATTCAATTTCTGCCCCATCTTGTACACATACAATGATTAAATAACATTCTTCATTTTCAACTAACATTTTCAACATGATCTATTCTCTGATACAATTTTGATACTTGGCTTTGAAATATTTGAAATAAAATATTTATTAGCAGCAAATTTTGTATTAGATTATTCAGTGTGTTGTCTTTTGGATGTGTCAACTTGGCTAGGCTAACGTCCCCATTTATCTAAACATTAATCTAGATGTTGTTATAAAGGTAGTTTGTACATGTGATTTAAGTCCATAAACAGATGATTTTTAAATAATGTAGATTAGCAAAGATAATTGGGATGGGCCTCATTTAATCAGCTGAAAGGCCTTAAAAGCAGAGCTCGGCCTTCCTTGAAGAAGAACAAATTCTGCCTGCATACAGCAGCTTCAGGTCATGTTCCAGAGTTTCAGTCTGCCTTTCCTAATGGTCAGCCCTTTTGATTTCGAACTTGCCTAGCCAACTCCCACAACTGTGTAAGCCAATTCCTTGCAATAAATCTCTTAACATTAATTCCTATTGGTCCTGCCTCTCTGGCTGGACCTTGACTGACACACCAGAAAAGATGGAGTATTTTACTTCTTTAAATATATCAACGTTCTCAAAAGAAAAATCAGCTGTGAGCTGCTAAATAGAGAAGTTGGCACCGGTGGTAGGAAAGTAAGCAAAGCTGAGTCTAGCTAAAGAGTATTTAGATGAATAAAAACCATAAAACACACTTTGGAAGCACATTATAAATATGTCCAAACTCATCAAATTATATACACTAAAATACGTACAGTTTTCTATACATCAATTTTACTTCAATAAAGTGGTTTTTAAAAAAAGAAATTTAATTTTGTCTTCTTTGAAGTAATGTAAATGCCGTGGTAAAATACTGGTAAAAGAGAAGAATAATCTTGCCACTCTAACACAACCACTGTTAACAGCTCTCCTTACGTGCGCCTGTGTGTGTGTGAGCTGTCATCAAAGGGCAAATATAATTTTTTTTCTAAAAGCAAGTTTGGACTTCCAATTCTGGAAAAGGTAAAATGGACTTATTTCTCTCTGTTCTTCCTACAGCTAAAACCCCTATATATAGTACATAAAACAAACATAAAAAGACCTTCCAAAATGTTGGGGAGACTGAGGCAAATTTGCTAGGGTCCTTGGGACTTGAAGAACAGCACGGCAGGGAGTTCCCTGGGTTTTCATTTTCATTTTGCCTCCTGTGTGCCCTAGACAGGGTGCTAGAGAAGTTCACAGCCCAGAAAAGCCAACAGGTACAGACAAAAAGTTAAATACTGTGTGATTACAGTTATATAACATTCTTGAAATGACAAAATTTTACAGATGAAGAACTGATTAATGGTTGCCAGGGCTTAGGGATGTAGGCAAGAATATGACTATAATGGGGTAGTAAAAGGAAATTTCTTTGCCGTGATGGGATTTTCTGAATCTTGATTGTTATCGTAGTTATATGAATCTATACATTTGAAAAAATGCATAGAACTGCATACATACATACACACACATACCACAAATCTATGTATGTAAAAATAGGTGAAATCTGAATAAACCTGTAGTGTCCTTAATTGCATGGTACCAATGTCAATTTTGTGGTTTTGATATTGCATTATAATCATGTGAGATATAGTCATTGTGAGAATCTGGAGGGAGGAAGGGTACACAGACCTCTGTATTATTCTTGCAATTTCTTGTGTGTCTATAATTATTTCCAAATAAAAATTTAAAAAATAAAAGCATATTGCTTGTTCATGTATTCAGGCCATAGCAATTGTCACTTGAACATCATTATATGTTCAAAACTAAACACTATCATCTATCTTAAGATACTCTAACAAATGCCCAAATCACAGAGATATTACAAATAACCTAATGATATATATGGAGATGCAATGAAGATACTTTAAGTCCGAAAAGTCAAATATAAAATATACATTCTCAGCCTTAGGAAATGAGATGTCATGGTAGCTTTATACCTGAATAATTTTGGAACCTATTAGCAACTCAATTTGTTAGATTCTAATACAGAATTTTGTCAGATATAAACATAGAATAAAATTAATTTGTGATTATTGTGAATGATAAATTATCCAAGATCTCAGTCACTTATACCATATAGTGTCCAGTGATTTGTTTAGTTTCTTCTGTGCATGTGTATGAGTGTCTAAGTATGGGGTCTGTGTGTATGTGGAGAGAGAGAGAAGGAGAGAGAGAGAGAGAGAATTTTATTTTGGCTTTATTAATGTTCATAATTCAATCCTATTGCTAGGCAGAGTAAATGCAATTCAAGCTAAGTGTCTATCAATGAGTGAATTAATAAAGAAATGTGATATATAATGGAATATTGTTCAGCCATAAAAAAGAAGGAAATACTGCCACTGTGACAATATGGATGAATCTGGAGGACATTATGGTAAGTGAAATAAGCCAGACACAGAAGGACAAATATTGCATGATTTCACTTATATGTAAAATCTAAAGAAGTCAAACTCATAGAACCGGAGACTAGAATGGTTGTAGTCAGAGACTGGGGGGTGGGGGAAATGGAGAGATGTTGGGCAAAGGGTACAAACTTTCAGTAATAAAATGAATAAGTTCTGGGGATCTACGATGACTATAGCTAACAATACTGTATTGTATACCTGAAATCTGTTGAGAGTAAATCTTTTTTTATATATATAAATTTATTTATTTATTTATTAATTTTTTATTTTTGGCTGCGTTGGGTCTTCACTGCTGCACGCGGGCTTTTCATTGCAGTGGCTTCTCTTGTTGCGGAGCACAGGCTCTAGATGCAAGGGCTTCACTAGTTGTGGCACGTGGGCTCAGTAGTTGTGGCTCGCGGGCTCTAGAGCACAGGCTCAGTAGTTGTGCTGCACGGGCTTAGTTGCTCCGTGGCATGTGGGATCTTCCCAGACCAAGGATCGAACCCGTGTCCCCTGCATTGGCAGGCAGATTCTTAACCACTGTGCCACCGGGGAAGTCCCAAGAGAGTAAATCTTAGGTATTCTTACTAAATGCGCACATAGACACAAATGTTAACTATGTAAGGTGATGGATGTGTTAAATAACCTGACTGTGGTAGTTACTTCACAATACAGTATATATATTTTAAATTATCATGCCGTACACCTTAAATATATACAAATTTTAATTGTCAATTATACCTCAAGAAAGCTAAGGAAAAAAAGTGCAACTTAAATCTCAAATTTGCAGATGCTGGAGAGCTTGGCAGGCTACCTAATAAAATAGATGGATGAGAGAATCAAGATTCAAATCTTCTTGATGGACTGGAATAATGGACTGAAACTAACAAGGCAAAATTGAATTAAAGAAAAAAAAGACAAAATCCTGGCAAGATAATTTTTTGTCTTGGGTGTTAGAGTACAGGCTTAGTGATCAGTCTGACAGGGTTTGAATACTGGTGCTAACACTATCTGACAGTGAGTCCTTAGCAATGACACATCTCTTTGTGCATCAGTTTCTTCATTTGTTGAGTGTGAATGATGGTGATAACAGTGATGCATGGTGATGCCTACATTGAAGGTTGACTGTGAAGATTAAACAAAAGAACACAGAAAAAGTACCTGTAATTGTAACAGAGCACAACTCTATGCGGCCTTCCCAGGATAGACGCCTCCCCCATATCCTCTGCTTTAGCTCCTCTCTGAAGTACCTAGATGATAATATCTGATGCACATTTCCTAAGCTGTTTAACAGATGTTAATACCCCACCAAATGGAAGATGTTAACTACTTCATGACCATGAGCACACAGCCCCCAGGCCTCCTGGAGCCTAAGGACTGATAATGTTAACCCCTGTGACACCACCCTGTTACCTCACCATCAGCCAATCAGAGAATAGTGCGCAAGCTGGTCACATACCCTGCAACCCCCCTCTCTCACCTTGCCTTTAGATATGCTTTGCTGAAACACATAAGGGAGTTCGGGCTTTTTCAGCACTAGGTCTCCTGGACTCCTTATATGGTACCTTACAATAAATGCTGCACTTTCCTTCACCACAACCTGGTGTCAGTAGATTGGTTTTACTTTGTGTGGTTGAGTGGACCCAAGTTTGGTTCAGTAACATTATCATCTCTGGCACACAGTAAGTCTCAATAAATGTTTGTTATTGTTATTGCTGCTTGAAAAACTTGCATAAACGTAAAGCCTTTAAAGTCACATATAGATAAAGATGAGAAAAAGGAAGAAACCATGAGCGGTGGGGCATCGCAATTTCCATTTGAGCCAATCATCTGATACAACTTGGCAAGTGTAATAACTGCAGTTTAATGCACAGGCTTTGGCGTAGGACTGACCCAGAATCAAGCCCTGCCTCTAATATTTACCAGCTATGTGACTTTAGGAAAATTACTAAACCTCTGTAAACCAGGCTTTGTTTCTTCATTTGTAATAGGGAGTAATAGTAGTGACTGCATCTTCGAGGTGTTGTGAGGACTCAGAGACATTGCACAGATCTGGAACAGAGTGATAGCTCAGCAATGAAATATAATTTTATTACTATTATGTGACTGCTGTAAACACTGTCCCTTATTTCTAGAATATAGTCCAAGACTTGAATGTCATAATACTCTGGGAAACTTCTCCGATTTTCTAATCAAGAGAAGAAATATTTCCCTTAGCTTAGTGCTAATCTCTTAGCTGTGCTAAGCGGTACTTCTGGAACAGCAAGTCCTGTCCTTTCTTTCTTTGTTGACTTTCTTGGTTCCATTCCTTATGTCTACTCCTAATGTTATCTCCTGTGTTCCAGTTCTTGACAACTTTGACCAGGACTGTGGCAAATAAATGCCTTCTAAATATTTCCCCCAATGTGGAGGGCAGGCTGGAGTTGCTTGTGAGAATCATAATTTTTCAGTGGAGAGGGTTTACTGATATCAGATTACATATATCCATATAACCACCTCCATTCTTCTCACACCTGTCAGATTCTGTCCCCAGAGCATCTTTGAGCAAAGCAGTAGGTATGTATTACCTGTTGAGAATGTGGTAAAAGTCTCTTTTCACCTGCAACTGGACCAGGCTTTTAAAAACAATGCTTTCAATTGTATCTTTATAGGCTACTAAGAGCACATTTATTGACCACTCATTATTTGTCAGGCATACAGTGTCACATTATATCCTCAGATGAGAATAGGTCTTATGCCCATTTTAATTATGAGGAAGCTATAACTTGGAGACATAACACCACTAAAAGGGAAGAAGCTAAAAAGTCAAGTGCCAGGTCTGTAAGGAATGAAAGCCCAGAAAAATGATTATTTCCTATGTGTATCTTATACTGGAGGAAAAAATAATTATCCCTCTACCCTTCTAGGTTCTTGGCTGAGACCCCCTTGTAATAAAAGACGGATTAACAGAAGAAAAACAAAGAAGTTGAATAACATGTATATCTGCTGTATACATGGGAGAGACTCAGGAAAACTGAGTAACTCCCCAAATGGCCAAAGTCACCACCTTAAGTATCTTCTCCAGCTAATTGACAAGGGTAGTTGATGGGAGAAGGGAAGGCCAGTTATGGGAGGTGACCAGGAAAACCACAGTAAACAAAGGTATGGTTGTTATGCAGATTTAAATCCCTTGCCTTCTCCATTGATAAAGCTTTTCCAGAGATTTAGTCATCCTCCTCTTCCTTACAAATGGAGATTTTCCTTCTAAATGTGAATGTCTCCTTCAGAATGGCAACTTCTACTCAGTTTCCAGCGTTTCCTGTGTCTGCTATTTCTCAAAAATAAACAGCTCGAGCTAATCCTTATGGCCAAAAGGCACATTTGGTGGTGACATATTCTGCTCCCCTTCAATACAATGGATCTTGCACTGTGTTGGGTTTCATATAGATTGTGACAAACATGTAAGATACAGTCTTTGTCCTTGTCCTCCAATTGTTTTTAAAGAAACTGGTGCGTATGGTAACCAAGTAAACTTGAAACACTCAGACTACTTTCTTGCTATTGTGTGTGGTATTTCCTCATAACCACAGAGGAAGTACAGGGAAGTGTCAGGGAGGAAGAAATTTCCCTCTACCCTTCTAAGTTCTTCTGGCTGGTCTAAGAATTAAGTTGACGTGAGACAGACTAACAGGAGAAAATCAAACAAAGGTTTAATAACTTATATACATGCGAGAGACCCAGGAGAACTGACTAACTCACCAGAATGGCTGAAATCCTCACCTTTAATACCATCTTCGCCTAAGAGGATGTTGGGGTTAGTGGTTTGGGGATTCAAAGGGGAGAAAGGCAATTCACATGGAGATGGAAAAGCAAATGTTTGGTAAACAAATGTTTGCTGGGCCATGCAGAGACAATGGGACACAGGGTGAACTCTCATCTCTAGGCCCTGCTGAGTTTTCTCCACCATACCTAGCCCATGTACGTTGCATACTTCTCTGGTGATAGATCTATTCTGGGAAATTCTTTTAGGCAGTTAGGGGGATGGTCAAAGTTTCTTCCTGCTTCTTTTGGGCCTTGATTTTTTTCAGCTCAAAATAATCTGCAGGCCAAAGAGACATATTTTGAGGTAGCAAATTTTGCTCCCCTACAGTATAAAGAGCCCAGCTTATCAGAGATGACTTACTGAAAAAGGGGGGGTTTGGACGAGATTTAGAAGGTGGAGGGAAAAGGTTGGGCAAGTTTTTAAACAGTCCTAAAAGTGGAATAGGTGGAAGCAACTTTGCAATGGACTTGGTGGAAATGAATATAAGGGGCTAGGAAATGGGAAATACATTTTATTAGGAATTATCGAGCCATTTATTTGCCATAATTGATTAGTAAGCACTTAGGAGCCATTTCAAGTTCTTGAGCAAGAGACTGAAAGATTCATGGTATGCTTTCAGAAAAGTAGTCTGGTAGTTGAAGTGTTGGAGAAATAGGGCAGAGAACAGGATGGCAGGGGCACTGGCGGAAGCAGTCATAATAAACTACCTTGGTTACCATGGTGATGGCAAGGCAAGGATACATCCTAGATTCAGGATGGAGTGACCTGGGTGTTGCCCTTTCTCACCAAACTCTGTACTATTGCCATAGATGAACAACCTGAACATTAATTTTTTATTTAACATGTAATTATAACTCACTTTAGGATTTTGAAAAATGGATCCTTATCTTTCATGTTACAAATTGCAGTAGTCATTCCCTTCTAAAAAGCATAGAAACCAGAAATATTTCTGTGCATTTGCACACCTCAGATGAATCAAAATTTTTCCAATTGTTTGTTTTGGTAAAGAGAACCAAAGCTCTTAGACTAGACCAATTCTCTACTTAACAACCTTCAACAGCACCATTTTATTTTTTAAAATTAAAATTCAGTTTTCCAGTTCCCCTAAATCCTATCCCTCCCCAGTCCCTTTACATGACATCCCACTTGTGTTCAAACCATGACTCCAATAATATTATGAATATAACTTTGCCTTTTCACTCCCAGGTCACAAGAGCCCAGGAGTAAAAATAGTGTCATAAATAGCACAGAAAAGAGCTTGTGTATTTTCTCCCTTCCCCTTGTGACTGAGAACTGTGGGTCTCTAACTGACTTAAAAATTCCTTCCAATTACACATGGTGGAGTCTTACCCTTGTTCTTTGAGCTATCACATATCATCTGCCACTTCCCTCTGGCATGTACTGATGAGTGATTACGCTTCTGTTTTGCCATTATCTCCTCTCCTAATCTGGCTGTGATGTGAACCTCCTGTCCCATGCCATGATCAAGGCCTTGATGTCCCCTTAAATGGAAATGTTCCATTTCCTTTGCCTTGTAGACACAACCTTTGCTATGTAGATGCAACCTTTGCCATTAATATTATCCTTAAGGGGGCCAGATACACTTTATCTCCACTTTGACTAGACTGTTAGACTGGCCACCAAGCAGGGCTGCCTTATACTCTCAGGGCTTTCAGGAGTTTAACTGTGGTAGGTTTTATTTTTCACTCCTTCTTTCTTGCCCCTTCATTGGATTCCCACGGGGGCCAGAATGCTGGGACAGGGATATATATGTGACTGTCGGGAAGGAAAAAACTTTCCTCTACCCTTCTGGGTTCTTCTGGCTGGTCTAAGAATTAAGTTGACATGAGACAGAGTAGTAAGAGAAAATCAAATTTAATTTTGTAGAATGGGAATCCCACGTATACAAGAGGTTCAGAGACAAAAAGCTAAAATGAGGTATCTAGAGCAACCTTAGCTAAGGAAAGGGATAGGGGACTGGAGCTTCCAAGGACAGCAGTGTCACTCAAAGGACGATAAGAAGAAGAGCATATGTTTGGTAATTAGATATTTGCCCTGCCATATAGCTGGGGAACTTAGATAAAATTTATCTCCAGTAATAACTCTTTCCTGGAAAATATTCCCAATTTAAATTCTAGGTAGCTAAGGGAGGAGCAGTAGTTTCTCTTGAACCCACAAGGTCTCAACTGCCTTTAGCTCAAAATAATCCTCATGTAAAAGTGGCACATTTGGGGGAGGCTTCTTATGAACCCTTATATGACCCACCTTGAGCTGTATCCAAATCTCCAACCTCTTCCATTTCTGAGCCATTGTTCTTGAATCACATTTGTGTGGCTAGACTTTCACACCCCTTGGAAAGCTTGTTCTCAGAGCTTCTTAGTTCTCTTGTAAATAGCCCCAATGTTTCACAAGCCAAACATCTAGGGTGCATATAGCTTAGAAAATTCTCAAGCTGAGAAATCCTGCTACATAAAGATACAGAATTTCCCCTGTAATAAACCTCACACAGTGACAGCACTGACAACTAGCTACTTTAAGCAAACCAGAGCAAAAGAGCAGCAGGAAAGAGCAGGGAAAAAGCATCTAGGAGAGTTTTTTTTCCTCTTTTTGATGAAGTCCATACTGGTATGTATCTTTTATTTAAAGCATCTTCCTCAATCCTTTAATAGTTTATAGCCCATACCAGAATAAGCATATTAAATGCCATTTTCAGACTATTTTTTATATATAAAGGAGTATATAACAACTTATTTGTTATTCTTCATAGTTAGGCTTACTTTTGAAGTGATATTTGGAACACCACCTCCTGCATGTGCTCTTTGAACCTGTCATATTTCCATCATTGGTCTCCTAAAATCTGAAGGATGATAGACTATGCCACCCCAAAATATGCCTCTTTGGCACAGGATTATTTTGAGCTGATTATTTTATCATATATATTCATATACATACATATTCATATACAGGAGGAGCTCTGAAAACAAAGTAGAAGTCACCCTTTTGTAAGGGACGTTTATATTTATGAGGGAAATTTCCATTTGTAAGGGTGTCTCCCTCTCTATACCAGGAAGAGGATAGCCCTAAATCTCTAGAAAGTCTTATCAATGGAGGAAGTACCAACTTAGATCTGCGCAACAACCTTACCCTAATTTACTGTGCATTGTTTGGTAACCTTCCATAACTGGTCTCCCTGTCTCCCCCTCATTTTCCTTTGTCTTTAGCCAGAGATGGTATTTAGGGTGGTGACTTGGGCCATTCAGGGAGTTACTCAGTTTTTCTGGGTATTTCCCATGTACACAGGAGGTATACGTGTTATTAAAATTCTGTTTGTTTTTCTCCTATTAATCTGTCTTTTATTACAGGGGGGTCTCAGCCAAGAACCTAGAAGGGTAAAGGAAAAATTATTTCCCCCCCTAAAGTTTTATGTTTATTAAGAGTGTTATAGGGAATACTCCCTCACACCATATCCAAAAATAAACTCAAAATGGTTTAAAGACTTAAATATAAGACATAACATCATAAAACTCCTACAAGAGGACATAGGCAAAACATTCTCGAACTTATATCACAGAAATATTTTCTTAGATCAGTCTCCCAAGGCAAAAGAAATAAAAGCAAAAATAAACAAACATGACCTAATCAAACTTATAAGCTTTTGCAAGGCAAAGGAAATCACAAACAAAACAAAAAGACAACCTATGGACTGGGAGAAAATATTTGCAAATAATGCAACCAACAGGGGGTTAATTTCCAAAATACACAAACAGCTCATAAAACTCAATAGCAAAAAAACAAAACAACCCAATCAAAAAAATAGGCAGAAGAGCTAAACAGACATTTCTCCAGAGAAGACATATAGATGGCCAACAGGCACATGAAAACATGCTCAACATTGCTAATTATTAGAGAAATGCAAATGAAAACTACAATGAGGTATCACCTCACACCAGTCAGAACGGCCATCATCAAAAAGTCTACAAATAATAAATGCTGGAGAGGGTATATATAAAAGGGAATCTTCCTGCACTGTTAAATGGGAATGTAAATTGGAGCAGCTACTACGGAAAGGAATATGGAGGTTCCTTCAAAAACTAAAAATAGAGCTACCATATGATCCAGCACTCTCACTCCTGGGCATATATCCAGAAAATACAAAAACTCTAATTCAAAAAGATATATGCACCCCAATTTTCATAGCAGCACTACTTACAAAAGCCAAGACATGGAAGCAACCTAAGTGTCCATCAACAGATGAATGGATAAAGAAGATGTGACATATATGTGTGTGTGTGTGTCTGTAAACACACACACACAAAATAGAGCATCACTCGGCCATAAAGAAAATGAAGTGCTACCATTTGCAGCAACATGGATGGACCTACAGATTATCATACTGAGTGAAAAAAGACAGAGAAAGACAAATATATGATATCACTTATATGTGGAGTCTAAAAAATAACACAAATGAGTTTATTTACAAAACAGCAACAGACTCACAGACATAGAAAACAAACTTATGGTTACCAAAGGGTGCAAGAGGGGGGATAAATTGGGAGGTTGGGATTAACATATACACACCACTATATATAGATAACCAACAAGGACCTACTATATAGCACAGGGAACTATATTCAATATTTTGCAATAACCTATAATGGAAAATAATCTGAAAAAAAATATATGCATGTATAACTGAAGCACTTTGCTGTACACCTGAAACTAACACAATATTGTAAATCAACTATACTTTGATTTTTAAAAAAAGAGTGTTATAGGAAATCAAATTTTTTTTTACTTCTCTCAGGTTAAAAATAAAGATAGAATATGATACAACTGAAATATCTGGCTCTATTTATAAGTATCTATTCAATATAAAACAATGTATTTCTTTCATTTTTTATTTAATTACTTTTATTAAGGATATTGAACTATCTTATTTTAAAACCTTTAATAACAGTGTTTAATTTTGTTTGACCTTTACCTATAGCCTGAACAGTTTCAGCATTCCAACTGAAATCAATACAAAAAATGCTTTAATAAAAGAGTTTCAGAATTTCAGCAGACTACTTAAAATTCATTATTTAAATCCTTGGATTTTACTCAAAGATGAATGTCAATTTAAAGAACCTCAGAGGACTTATTCATGCCCTTACTTTCAGAATAAAAGTATTCTCTATTTGCATTAAGTTTTTTCCCACTTAATAAAACCGTCAGTTTAAAATAACATACTGGACCACTTCAGTTATTAAGTATCCAAATAATACTTACTGTAGTAGCTGAGTGATATGTGACATATACAGTGGGGCTGACTTATGTGGGGGAGGAAAAATAATATAGTAGATGATCATCTCATGGGTTAGATTTTTCTGATTTGGAAATCAAGATAAAAATGGGTTTATTAGTATGGAAGACATGGAGCTGTACCTTCTAGAGCTCCTTCAAGGTAGGACATGCTGCCATGTGGGGTGTGATCAAGTGACTGCCTCCATTTGTCAACAGTGGGTGTCTCAGCCACCTAGCCCTAGGTTACAGCCCACCATGCAAGCCTGCATCCTCTGCCTGATTGTCAGGGTTTAGAAGTTCAGACAGTTCAGACTGGTGCCAAATATTTTGAAGGGCAATCCAGAGGTCCCTGTCATGTTGGCCAAGGCCTCATGGGGTCTGTGTAGCTGTTTTATTTCTTAATCTGCCCAAACCTGCTTCCTCTCTACTCCTTACACAGAAATTGATCCCTAATAAACCTCTTACACCTCAAACTCTCTCTGCCTGCAGTAAACTCAATTTGTGACAATCAGGGATTAGATGTTATACTTTTGGGGTTCCCTACTGATGGTTACAAAGCGGTCTTTTCTACTAGTTCAAATTTATCTTGAATGACGATGTCAGACTCCAACCATCCATCCATCCATCCATCCATCCACCCATCCATCTTTGATACATTTTGCAAATATCTTTAACGGAGCTTTCAGCCAGATGGAAGAGATATTTATGTGCAAGTTGACTAAGAAAGGACAAAGGGCAGTAGTAGAGATATCTGTAAATAAATAAACAAGATTGATAGCAAATAAACCAGATTGATGCTGGAAAGAGGGACAGAACTACAGTGGTGGTAGTTAACCTCAGAGTTTATTATATTTTAAGGGTTTTATTCTCCAGTATCCAAGTTCAGCAAAAGTTAGCTCCCTGATGTTAAAAAACATATCCCCTGTAACTGTGGGTATCAGTCTCCAACTGCATTTTGTAGCCAGCACATAATTGTTTGTAGATATCGGAATCTGACTTTTCCCAATAGCTTGCTAGACATAGTACTGCTTTCCTGTTACTACTAGATATGTCAGAAAGAAACCTCAATGGAAAGAAGTTGAATTCATCTCTCCCCTACTAAAATACAAAAGGTAGTTCAGAATTCCACGTTAATGCTTGTGATGACACTTATCTTCATTCTATTCTAAATGATCTTTATCTCAGTTTTCCGTAAACTAGTGGGATCCTATAGTGCTTTATTTTAGACTAGATTCACACTGAAGAGCAGTGGTTCCATGTTTTTCAAGTTCTATAAGCACTTTTAGCCTCAAATCATTTACTAGACCCTCTACATTAGAATGCTTCCATTTTACTCTGCTGTTTGAAAAAACATAGGTCAAAAGTTACTCTAAATTCATCAGCACTTAAAATTTTCATTTTATTAACTATTAGAGCAGGCACTGACAATTTGTAACATCATGTTTAAAAACATGTATTTGACAAACTATTTTTTTGACTATTTGTTGTGCCTAACTAAGGACATACAGATCCTCAACCGGTTATATTTCTATTGCCCCTCATTTGTCTGCAGCCTAGAGTTAGGGCTCCATATTCATAGATGATGGAAACCCGTTGGTAATTTTACCATTACAAGTCTGTTATTGATATTGAGTAGAGATATTTTGGATGGATTTCACTGACACCTTATTAGAAATGTACAAAACAATGCAATACAAATGAATTTGTCTAGTTTCCTAACATTAGACTTACATACAACGGGAGTATTCTGAAAGAGATCATGTAACTTGAAATATTATTGATAAATAAGCTAAGAATGTCTTATGCTTGTGTCTTATGCCAATGTCTTGGTACATCATAGTTCGTGCTTAATTTACTTTTTCCCTTTCCTTGTGAGCCACTCCTCTATTATGAGGGGTCCCCAGCTGCCCTCATCCTTTGCAACCATACTCCTTATGAAAGTGATGCCAGACAGTCTTCTGGTTTCCCAAGTCCCTGTGCTCATTTCATCATGGCCCAGCTGTCCCCTTGCTTAGGCATTCACATTTTAACCTTCAAGCTAGTAATTTACAGTCAACTAAAAATTCATCTTTAGCATTGCTGTAACTAATAAGAACACACATTTTATGGTGATATTTCAGGTATTTGCCCAGATGATTAAGGAAATACATTTTAACAAGGGATTCCATCAGAGGGAACTCCGTCTTAACACCTTGTTGCTGGTCTCCTTTAAGTCCAGCTCTGACATTAGTCTGTGTTACTACCTGTTTCTAAAAATCTCTGCATTAGAATAGATTGATTCCAGGTATTTCAAAACATAACTATCCCTTCTTCTGTGTTTATTGAAGACATCCTGAAACGTAAGAGGTAAGATGAAAATAACCTATGAAAAGTACCTAGTCTATGTTTTAGCTAGTTCATGGCTGTCTTCTAAATTAAAGTACATTACATATTTCTAAAGATAGCTTAATGAAAATGAGCTTGCTGTGTTTATGTGTGTTCATGCCATCACAGTGGAAGTTTCAGCTTTTTGTTACCAGCAGGGTGAGGATGTTGATTCACATAATATATTTAAAGGCTGTTGCCTCTGCTCAGAAATTCTTTGGAATTAACCATTAAGGATGTAAACAGCAGAACAGCTAATGGTTCATATGGTTTACAAATAACGTTTCGACTCAGCTTTATTGGACGTTATAAGGTTGATTGCATTACGAGAGCAATCTACCATATATAGAAGTTCTACTCTTTGAGAGCTAAGGCAATGATATTTACCGTTTTGCAGTAATCTGTATGTCTTTCTGAATATTTATGTTTTGCCCTTACATATTTTTGTAATCATATTTATTTATATATATCCATTACATTAAGCCAAAAAGTTTATAAATTTAGAGTATACATACAAGTACATACATATACATACACACATGTACAGGATTTGGCCCAAACTTAAGTATGTTTAAGAAATGGTAATTTTTCAGTTTTGTCACAATTCATTCCTGGAAACTATTTTAAACTGTGTTAACAATAGATTACGAATTTTTCCCATAGGTATACTCTCTTGGAAAGAAAATATGCACTGATAGATGTTAATCAAAGGTAATAATTTAAAACAGTGAAAGTAGGGACTTCCCTGGTGGTGCAGTGGTTAAGAATCTGCCTGCCAATGCAGGGGACATAGGTTCGATCCCTGGTCCGGGAAGATCCCACATGCCACGAAGCAACTAAAAGCCTGTGCGCCACAGCTACTGAGCCTGTGCTCTAGAGCCTGCGAGCCACAACTACTGAGCCCACATGCTGCAACTACTGAAGCCTGCGCACCTAGAGCCGGTGCTCCGCAACAAGAGAAGCCACCGCAATGAGAAGCCCGCGCACCGCAATGAAAAGTAGCCCCCGCTCGCTGCAACTAGAGAAAGCCCATGCACAGCAACGAACACCCAACGCAGCCAAAAAAAATAAATAAATAAATATATTTTTTTTTAAAAAAGAGTGAAAGTAGGCCCTAACAGAGATTTTCCAATTTCTCAAATGTTTTATATAAATTGTAGTCTTTTCTTACTTACCAGGTTATTGGGTATCCAACACAAGAGATGATTTGTGTGAAAATAATTTATGGTTTTGATAAGGATAATATATGGACATATATTACTACACATGGTGAATATTTATGGAACTTGTAGATGGTTTAAAGACATGTTCTAAGATCTTTTTCTGCTGTAATGAAGTCATTGGAAGATTTTCACTTGCAGGGACTTAGGCACACTTAGATAAAACTTAAAAACAATTTTAGGGCACTAACTTAGTACATTAACACTTCCCTCAAGAAACGTTCATGTTCATAAACAACGGTGATTTTTTGGGCTCCACATAACATATAGTCTGGGTTATTGTAATGCCTAGAAGAGTAGCTGTAACTCTACTCTTATCTCCCTCATGCAAGGATACTGAAACACAAATGAGTAACAGTTACATTATGACAGGGAATCTTATGAGTGTCTTTAATGCATTAAAAAGAAATAAACTCACTGAAACTCTGAAAGATGATCACTGACTAAAAAAACAAGTTTTGATGTCCTTACACATGATAGGTACACTCTTGCATGTTACAACATTGTGGATGAGCTGTACAGTTATAAATATAAAAAGTACATCATCAGCATTAAAATTCATTTGTCCCATAGATTGACCTAACCAACAAAAATATACTAGCTACATTAAATATTTAAAGAAACATGAGCTCTTTTATGTAAATAAAGTTAGATGCAAATAATATTGTCACCAGTTATTAAAGTAAGAAACTTGGATAGGTATAGATATAAAAGAAGCTTCAGAAAGCTTGCTAAAAGAAGTTTGTTTTCTGTAATTACACTCCCTTAAGCAAGTACTGCCATTCAGAATCATTCCATTGACTGTAAGTCTTTACTTAAAACTATATGGATAGTAAAAAGCAACTTGTTTTTTAGATGGTTGTGTTGGTAGTAGTGGCTTTCACAGTGAATAGCAATTTCAAAGGGCTGACCCAGCATTTTTTCTTTCTATTTTCCTATTTTTCACTTTTTTTCAATTCTATAAATAGAGTTGTAAATTACTAATCCAAAGCAGTGTTAGCAGTAAACTCTTTCACTAATCCTTCACAGCCACGGTCAATTCTGCCAACATGTAATTTTTGATTTAGCAGCCTTGAGGAAAAAGGTTTATATAGGCAATCATATTAAGACCAGATAGACGTGTTTCTAGAAGCTGCACCATGAAACCCTGTTCCTTTCTCTTCCTCTGTTTTTATGAATTAAAACCATTTTCAATCGAACTATTTTTTGAACACAAGATCTGTTTTCTAACAGTATATGTAGGAGAATAAACTTAGTTAAGATCAGAAAGATAAACATACCAAAACAATCTTATGGTACTTGGCATATTGTGAGCAGTAGATCACAGGACTTCATATGATATTGTAAGTGCCATTTATCACAGAAATTCAATATAAAACTTCAAAATTTCATCCCTAAAATAATTTGCAAAGACGAAGTCTCTTATCTTCACTAATCGTGAAGAAAGGATGGGAGATTTGAGATTAGAGAGTTAGTATTCCTCTGGTAATGAGTGAAGTGATGAATAGAGAGACTTTATGAGATTTCTGTAATGTTTTATACATAGGAGAGAAAAAATAATTTTCCCTCTATCCTTCTAGGTTCTTGTCTGAGACCTGCCTGTAATAAAAAGACAGATTAACAGGAGAAAACAGAAATTTAATAACATGTATACACACCATATACATGGGAGAGATCCAGTAAAACTGAGTAACTCCCTGAGATGGCCTAAGCCACCCCCATAAATAGCATCTCCAGCTAAAGACTAAGAAAGATGGAGGGAGAAGGGGAGTCCAGTTATAGGAGGTTTCCAGGCAAAGCACAGTAAACATGGTTGTTATGCAGATTTAAGTTAAAGACTAAGAAAGATGGAGGGAGAAGGGGAGTCCAGTTATAGGAGGTTTCCAGGCAAAGCACAGTAAACATGGTTGTTATGCAGATTTAAGTCTCTGTCTTTTCCACTGATAAGGATTTCGAGAGATTTAATCATCTTCCTCTTCCTGACACAGAGAGGGAGACACCCTTACAAATGGAGATTTCCCCTATAAATGTAAATGTCCCTCACAAAAGGGTAACTTTTACTATGCTCTCAGAGCTTCTCCAGTGTCTGCTATTTCTTAAAAATAATCAGCCCCCCAAATCCTCACGCCAAAGAGGCATATTTAAGGGTGGCATATTCTGTTCCCCCTCATTTCCACCTCTGAAACTCCCAAGAAGTTTCACAATGCAGAAACTGAGTTGGTAAATCACTCTGTATTTTCATTAAACCATTCTCTTAGTCTTGAGAAAATAGGTCAGTTCAGTTAAACAGTTGTGTCTCATTTCAGAAGGCAGTATTACAGGTGGGCTCCCAAAGTTAGGCCTGTATGGTGCTAGCAGTGAGGTATTTCATAAGAGATATTTCTATGGAAACAAAAGAAAAACAAAGATTAAGGTTTGCAGCAAAGTATAAACCCAGTCTGAATGCCTCTGGTGATGTCATCCACTGTTCCAGTGAACATTCTGAGTGGCCCACACAGCAATGGGCATGAAGGTTGTCTATACATGAGCTGTTGTGGTGTTTTCTCTATGCTCTAATTGGCTTTATTCAATGATTCATGAATTGAGCAGCATCTAATCCAGCAGATAAAAAGGAGCTCCAAGGAGTTGTACAGAATGAAAGACTTTTATAGGTAGAAGGGAGCAGGAACAAGGAAGTTATACTAGACAAAAAGCAAATTGATTATTGCAAGGTTATTTTCATTTAGGGGATAGCAGGGGTCCATCAGGCAGATTACCTAACTAGTACTGATCAAATGATTCATGATTGCCTGGTTTAAGATTCCATTTCTGGGACTTCCCTGGTGGTGCAGTGGTTAAGAATCCGTCTGCCAATGCAGAGGACACAGGTTCAATCCCTGGTCCCGGAAGATCCCACATGCCACGGAGCAACTAAGCCCATGCGCCACAACTACTGAGCCTGCGCTCTAGAGCCCGTGAGCCACAACTACTGAGCCCGCGTGCCACAACTACTGAAGCCCATGTGCCTAGAGCCTGTGCTCCGCAACAAGAGAAGCCACTGCAATGAGAAGCCCGTGCACCACAACGAAAAATAGCCCCCGCTTGATGCAACTAGAGAAAGCCCACATGCAGCAACAAAGACCCAACACAGCCAAAAATAAATAAATTAATTAAATTAAAAAAAAAAAGTTTCCATTTCTGGGAGAGTTAAAACTGTAATTAAGTTAAATCTTGGCTTAGTAACATGGGGCTCAGCATAAGTGACTCAATTTTGGGCCTGCTGTCTTGTTTTTAACAATGTACAATTTGGGGAGAGGAGATCAAGATGGCAGAGCTCATCTCCCCTCACAAACACATCTAAAATACATCTACTTTGGGAGCAATTCTTACTAAAAACAAACTGGCGACAGGCAGGAGTCTCATACAACCAGGGCTACAAAGAAAGATCCACATGAAGTTGGGTAGAAAAGGAAGAAAAGCAGTCAGATAGGGACCTGTGCTCCTAGCAGGGGACAAAGACCAGGAGGGGATTACATGGGCTTTGAAATCCTCCCTGGGGAGTGAATGGTTCTAAGTACATACTTGGCACCCCAGCCCTGGGGTTTGACACCAGGAAGATAAATTCCCTTGCGTGGTTTGAAAACCAGTGGAATTAACAGGAGGGCTGTAAGAAACTGAGACTCCACTCATCAAAAATGCACATATGCTTGCTTACTGCCAGGAACAAGGCAAAGAATCAGATTAAAACTGCCTGGAAGGAAATTCTGACATCCTATGACACGGATGAACCATGAAGACATCATGCTAAGTGAAATAAGCAAGGAGGAAAAATACTGTATAATTCCACTTACATGAGGTACTTAGCATAGTGAAACTCATAGTGGCAAAGTAGAATGGTGGTTGCCAGTGGAGGGGAAGAGGGGTTGAGGAGTTATTTAATGGGTATGGAGTTTTAGTTTTGCAGGATGGAAAAGTTCTGGAGGCAGATGAGGGTGATGGTTGTACAACAATGTGAATGTACTTAATGCCACTGAACTGTACACTTAAAAATGTTTAAGATGGTAAAATTTATGTTATGTGTACTTTTCCATAGTTAAAATAAATAATTATCCTGATTTCATAGAAGAGATTATTGAAACCCAGAGGAGTGAAGTAGCTTGCTCAAGTATATATAGCTTTTATGTATCATTGCTGGGTATTCAAACCCAAGTTTGTCCATGCTCAAATGTTAGCTCTTTTCACTAAAGGGCATTACAAGAATAATGAAAGAAAAGTTGAATGAAAGTCCACTAATGTATGGATTTTTCTATCCTATGCCACTGTGAGTCTCTGTTTCTAGTTTGGACATCAAAGTTTGAAGATTTTAAATCAGTATAATGGAAAAATTTATAACAGAAACATGTCTAATGGACTGTGTACAGACTCCTTGAAAGAGGTAAACTTTGTGGTTAAACAGAAGTGAATGGCTCTCTATCAAAAACAAAAACAAACAAAAAAACTGTCTGGGACTCTGGTGGGTTTCCTGCAACTGCTCCAGTGCATGCACCAGCCTATGCTAAGTGCCTGCTACAGCCCCTCTAGCTCTAGTGCAGCTATACACGAGGGCAAAGACTGATGTTGCTGAGGAGAGTTCGTAGCTGTGGGGCAGAGAGCTGGCTTGAACCCAGCACAGCATCCAAATGGGGTGAGGGCAGCCATTACTGGAGTTCACGGAGGTGACAATTGGGAGTGGTATGGAACTCTGAATGATGTACCAGCATTGCCCCAGCACACGACCTGGCCCATGCTGAGTGCCCACTCCAGGCCTTCTTGCTCCACTGCAGCTCCCTAACATGGTAAAGGCTGCTGTTGCTGAAGAGAGTACACAGTTGTAGGGGACAGAGCCGGCTATGACCTGGTATGGCATCCAAACAGAGTGAGAGCAGCCATTACACTTGTGTGTACAGAGGTGGTGAATCGGGAGCTGTCTCAAGCTCTAAGTGGTGTGACTTGGCCCACACTGAGTCTGTCTTGCTCCAGCCCTGCTCCCCTCAGGGGCACAGGTGCTGTTGTGGGGAGAGGGAATTGTTAAATCAACTAAAACTACAACAAACAGTTAATGGATAAAGATGAAGATATAAAATATGACATCAGAAACACAAAATGTGGGGGAGGGGAGTAAAAAATGTAGATGTTTTAGAACGTGTTTGAACTTAAATGACTACCAGTTGAGAACAAGTAGATATAGTAATAGGTCAACATATATGAACCCCATGGTAACCACAAATCAAAAACCTACAATAGATATATAAGAATAAGAGGGAAAGGAACACAAGCGTACCACTAAAGGAAATCATCAAACCACAAGGGAAGAAACTAAAAGAAGAACAGAAGAAGGACTAAAACAACCAGAAAACAAGTAACAAAATGGCAATAACTACATACCAATCAATAATCACTTTAAACATCAATGAACTAAATGCTCCAATTAAAAGACAGAGGGTGGCTGATTGGATTAAAAAAAAAAAAAAAGGCCCATCTATATGTTGCTTACAAGAAGCTCAGTTCAAAGCTAAAGACATACCACGCAGACTGAAAGTGAGTGAATGGAAAAATATATTTCATGCAAATGGTAAAAACAAGAAAGCTGGAGTAGCAATACTCATATGAGACCAAATAAACTTTAAAACAAAATCTACAATAAAAGACAAAGAAGGGCAATATATAATGATAAAGAGTATATAACATACATTATCATATATGCACCAAATATAGGAGCACCTAAATATATAAAACAAATATTAACAGACATAAAGGAGAAACTGATGACAATAAAATAGTAAGAGGGGACATTAATACCCCACTTATATCAATGGACAGATCATCCAGACAGAAAATCAATAAGGAAACAGTGGTCTTAAATGACACATTAGAGTAGTTGGATTTAATAGATCTACAGAACACTCCATCCAAAAACAGCAGAATACACATTCTTTTCAAGTGAACATGGAATATTCTCCAGGATAGATGACATGCTAGGACACAAAACAAGTCTCAACAAATTTAAGAGGATAGAAATTATATCAAGCATCTTTTCTGACCACAGCAGTATGAAACTAGAAATCAATTGCAGGAAGAAAAATGGGAAAAAAACCACAAACACGTGGAGACTAAACAACATGCTACCAAAAAAACCAGTGGGTCAATGAAAAAATGAAAGAGTAAATCAGAAAATGCCTTGACACAAATGAAAATAAAAACATAACTTTCCAAAATCTATGTGATGCAGCAAAAGCAGTTCTAAGAGCAAAGTTTATAGGAATACAGGCTCAAGGAACAAGAAAAATCTCTATCTAACCTTCTATCTAAAGGAATTAGAAAAGAAGAACAAAGAAACCCCAAAGTCAGCAGAAGGAAGGCAATAATAAGATCAGGGAGGAAATGAATAAACAGGGACCAAAAAAAAAAAAAAAAATAGAAAACATTAATGAAAACAAGAGCGCTTTTTTTTTTTTTTTTTTAAGATAAGCTAAATTGATAAACCTTTACTCAGGCTCATCAAGAAGAAAAAGAGAGAGGACCCAAATAAGCAAAATAAGAAATGAAAGAGGAGAAATTACAACCAATATCACAGAGATACAAAAAAATCATGAGAGTACTATGAAGAGTTATTTGCCAAGACACTGGACAACCTAGAAGAAATGGATAAATTTCTAGAAGTACAATCTTCCAAGACTGGGCCAGGAAGAAATACACCATATAAACAGACTGATCACTAGTAGTAAAATTGAATTTGTAATTAAAAAACTCCCAGCAAACAAAAATCAAGGACCTCTTGGCTTCATAGGAGAATTTTACCTAACACGTAAACAAAAGCTAACACCTATCCTTCTAAAACTATTCCAAAAAATTGAAGAGGCAGGGCTACTCCCAAATTAATTCTATGAGGCCACAGTTATCAAAACCGTACAAAGACACTACACAAAAAGAAAATTACAGGCCAATATCTCCAGTGAATATAGATGCAAAAGTTCTCAAAGAAATATTAGCAAACTGAATCCAACAATACATAAGAAGGATCATACACATTGAATGAGTTGGATTCATTCCAGGGTCACAAGGATGGTTCAACATATGCAAATCATCAATGTGATATAACACATTAAAAAAAGAAAAGATGAAAAACACATGATCATCTCAACAGATGCAGAAAAAGCATTTGACAAAATTCAACATCCATTCATGATAAAAACTCTCACCAAAGTGGGTATAGAGGGAACATATCTTAACATAATAAAGGCCATTTACACAAACCCACAGCCAACATAATACTCAACAGTGAAAAGCTGAAAGCCTTCCTACTAAATTCAGGAACAAGACAAGGATGCCCACTCTCACTGCTTCTATTCAACATAGTATTGAAAGTCTTAGCCACAGATATCAAACAAGAAAAAGAAATAAAAGGTATCCAAATTGGAAGGGAAGAGGTACAACTTTCATTATTTGCAGATGACATGATACTCTATTATAGATAACCCTACAGACTCCACACAAAAACTATTAGAACTAATAAGTGAATTCCATAAGGAAGTATGATACAAGATTAATATATAGAAATCTGTTGCATTTCTTTATTTATTTATTTATTTATTTATTTATTTATTTATTTATTTTTGGCTGTGTTGGGTCTTCGTTTCTGTGCAAGGGCTTTCTCTAGTTGTGGCAAGCGGGGGCCACTCTTCATCGCGGTGCGCGGGCCTCTCACTGTCGCGGCCTCTCTTGTTGCGGAGCACAGGCTTCAGACGCGCAGGCTCAGTAGTTGTGGCTCACGGGCTTAGTTGCTCCGTGGCATGTGGGATCTTCCCAGACCAGGGCTCGAACCCATGTCCCCTGCGTTGGCAGGCAGATTCTCAACCACTGCGCCACCAGGCAAGCCCTGTTGCATTTCTTTATACTAATAATGAAATATTAGGAAGAGAAAGTAAAAAAAATCTCGTTTAAAAACACACAACACCCCCCCTCCCAAAAAAAAATGCCTAGAAATAAACTTAACCAAGGAGGTAAAAGACCTATGCACTGAAAAATATAAAAGTGATAAAGGAAACTGAAGATGATACAAAGAAATGAAAGATATCCCATGCTCTTGGGTTGGAAGAATTAATATTGCTAAATGACCATACTACCCAAAGCAGTCTACAGATTTATTGCAATACCTATCAAAATACCCATGACATTTTCCACAGAACTAGAGCAAATAATCCTAAAATTTATATGGAACCACAAAAGATCCAGAATTGTCAAAGTATTCTTGAGAAATAAAAACAAAGCTGGAGTTATCACCCTCCCAGACTTCAGACTATACTACAAAGCTATAGTAATCAAAACAGTATGGTACTGGCACAAAAACAGACACATAGCTCAATGGAACAGGATAGAGAGCCCAGAAATAAACCCATGCACTTATGGTCAATTAATCTACAACAAAGGAGGCAAGAATATACAATGGAGAAAAGACAGTCTCCTCAATAAGTGGTGCTGGGAAAACTGGACAACTACATGTAAAAGAATAAAATTAGAACATTCTCTCACACCACATACAAAAATAAACTCAAAATGGATTAAAGGCCTAAATGTAAGGCCAGAAACCCCAAAACTCCTGGAAGGAAACAAAAGCAGAAAACTCTTGGACATAAACTGTAGCAATATTTTTTGGATCTCTCTCCTAGAGTAATGGAAACAAAAGCAAAAATAAACACATGGGACCTAATTAAACTTAAAAGTTTTTGCACAGCAAAGGAAACCACTGACAAAATGAAAAGACAACCTCCTGAATGGGAGAAAATATTTGCAACTGCTAAGACCAATACATGGTTAATATCCAAAATATATAAACAGCTCATACAACTCAATATCAAAGATACAAAAAACCCAATTAAAAAATGGGCAGAAAATATGAATGGGCATTTTTCCAAAGAAGACATACAACAGGCACATGAAAAGATGCTTCACATCACTAATCATCAAAGAAATGCAAATCAAAACCAAATGAAATATTACCTCACACCTGTCAGAATGGCTATCACCAAAAACACCACAAATAACAAATGCTGGGGAGGATGTGGAGAAAAAGGAACCCTAGTACACTGGGAATGCAAACTGACACAGCCACTATGGAAATCAGTGTGGAACTTCATCAAAAAACTAAAAATTGAGCTCCCATATGATCCAGCAATTCCACTCGTGGGTATATATCTGAAGAAAATGAAAACACTAATTTGAAAAGAGACATGTACCCCAAAGTTCATAGCATTATTATTTACAAAAGGCCAGATATAGAAGCAACCTAAATGTCTATCAACAGGTTAATGGATAAAGAAGAAATGGTATACACACACACACACACACACACAAATGGAATATTACTCACCATAAAAAAGAATGAAATTTTGCCATTTGCAACAACTTTGATGGACCTGGAGGGTATTATGCTTAGTGAAATAAATCAGAAAGAGGAAGACAAATACTGTCTATCACTTTTATGTGGAATCTAAAAAATCAAAAAATGAATGAATATAATAAAACAGATATAGAAAACAAACTACTGGTTACCAGTGGGGAAAGGGAAGGCGGGAGGGACAAGATAGTGGTAGGGGATTAAGAGGAGCTACAAGGATATATTGTACAGCACAGGGAGTATAGTTAATATTTTGTAATAACTTTAAATGGAATATAATCTATAAAAATACTGAATCTAATATTTGAAACTTGAAACTAATATAATATTGTAAATCAAATGTACTTCAATTAAAAAGGAAATAAACTTTTAAAATGTACAGTTTTGGGTTAAGATTTTCATAGACATTAGAACAATATGCTAAAATAAGTTCTATAGATAAAAATGAAGCAAAGAAATCAGATTTTCATAATAGCAGTATAAAATGACCTACTGATTTATATAGCTCTTAAATTTCATTCAGAAACCATGTGTTACTGATGCTATTTGAAATATATTTGTATTTTCATATTTTAATTTCTTCTTGTGTTGTTTATGTAAGAAAAATAACTACTTTAAGGCATGAGAGTTCTAAAAGCAGTGTTCATTAATTCTAGCTTTCTGAGTTTCATAGGAGATTGAGAGCATCCATGCTGTGAAAAAGAATTATAAAAGTACATTTTTAGAACTGTGATATTAGAACTATCATCCCAGCTGTGAGTCAATGGCATTTATTGTGTACTGATTTATACTGGAAACCAACAGATTCTTTTTTTTTTTTTTTTCTTTTCTTTTATCCTTATAAAAGACTTCTACAGACAAGTTTATTGACCTAGATGGAACATTTTAGAAAAACATCTTCTAAATGTTTACTGTAATGTATATTTAAATTTCCAAATGATAGTTAACCCAGGATTTTACAACTAAGCCTAGAATTTTGTTACCAAATGTAATAAAAAGCTTTTAAAGCCCTTTAACAATCAGTGGTATAAGTTTCACATTCTCCTGAATATATAAATTAAACCAACAGATTCTTGTCATTGAATTCTTAGCAGAACTTAGCCAAATGATTTGGTTGGATGAACTAACTCTAATCCTATAAAATATGAACCAGCAAAAGATTAACACAATATATTTGGAAGTGAAGTTATACAGAAAGGATGTATCATAGTAAACATGTTAACATAAGAATAATTGATTTGCATAGATATAGATCAATTATCACTATAATTCTTAGCTTTATATGGTTCTAAAATATTACTATTCTTAGACAATCTGTTGGAGGAAAGTAGAGAAATTGCAGAGGTCTACATGCAGTGCCTGAAGTTCATAAAAAGAGTAAATAATTTCTGGCTGTTTTACTTAAAAGACGTACTGATTCTGTAAATTTATAATGCATAAAACAAATTTACACACTCACTTCCTCACACTGCTATAAAAAGCATCTGGTTTCTTTTTTTTTTAAATTAATTTATTATTTGTTTTGGCTGCACTGTGGGGCTTGTGGGATCTTAGTTCCCCGACCAGGGATCAAACCCAGGCCCCCTGCAATGGAAGCACAGATTCCCAACCACTGGACCGCCAGGGAATTCCCAAAAAGCATCTGGTTTCTTTCCCATCTTCTGATGCTGCTGCCCTGCACTGCACTTTTCAGTTTTGGAGTCTGACTGGGTAGTTTTCAGCCTGGAGAACCACTGACCTAGCTGCTTGGAGGAGCCCTTCCAGAGGCTTTAAACCACCCAGACACAGAGTGTATACTTTATATGCAGGACCATTGAGGCAAAAGTTGATAAGGAAGTGGATGTTCACACAGTCTCAAAGTCTCATGCACACGTTAGTTATTAATTACCAAAGGGAAAGATAGCTTTAATATGAAGATATCTGTTATCTTATACCATAACCAGATAACTGTGGGATAGGAAAGATAATTTTTCCTCTACCTTTCTAGGTTCTTGGCTGAGACACCCTTGTAATAAAGGACAGGTTATCAGGTGTCAACCTAAACAAAGAGGTAAACTGAGGGAAGCTCAAATGACCTGAAATCAAGTTTATCTGGGAAGAGCAGAGGAACTGTAATTTGGGAAAAGCGTGCTATAGCAAGTGACAGGCAAGTCTGTTGAGGGTTTGGGGTCAGCTATATTTATGGGCAAGGAGCAAAAAGAAGGGGAAGTCCAGCCAAAGTGTAAGCAGTAAGTTCATTGGCTTGAGGATGGGGAGAGATTCTTGGTGGATGTTCACTGGTCAAGAGATAAGGCTTAGGACTTCTCTGGTGGCACAGTGGTTAAGAATCCGCCTGCCAATGCAGGGGACACGGGTTCGAGCCCTGGTCCAGGAAGATCCCACACGCCACGGAGCAACTAAGCCCGTGCACCACAACTACTGAGCCTGAGTGCCACAACTACTGAGCCTGCGTGCCTAGAGCCTGTGCTCCACAACAAGAGAAGCCACCACAATGAGAAGCCCGCGCACCGCAACGAAGAGTAGCCCCAGCTCGCCGCAACTAGAGAAAGCCCGTGTGCAGCAACAAAGGCCCAACGTAGCCAAAAATAAATAAATAAATAAATTTATTTTTAAAAAAAAGAGAGGTAAGGCTTAGTCTTCTGCAAATCAGGCGTTAATGGGAAATCAGTCTCTCAGCTCTTAAACTCTATTCTTCTGAGGATGCATGCATGACATTCTCCATATCAAATCCTGTGGTTCCATTTTAGACAGAAATCCTTTCATAGAGGAGAAAAACAGAAGTTTAATAACATGTATACCTCCTGTATACATGGGACAGACCCAGGAAAACTGAGTAACTCCCTGAAATGGTCTGAGCTACCACTTTAAATACCATCTCCAGCTAAAGACAAAAGAAGATGCTGGGCGGTGGGGTGGATGCCACTTATGGGAAGTTGCTGGGAAAAGCACATTAAACAAGGTAAGGTTGTTATACAGATTTAAGTCCCAGCCTTCTCCACAGAGAAGAGATTCTAGAGATTTAGAGCCATCCTTCTCTTTCTGGTACAGTGAGGGAGACACCCTTACAAAATAGAGATTTCCTTTATAAATACATTATAAAAGTCTCTTACAAAAGGGAAACTTCTAGTCTGTTTTCAGAGCTTCTCCTGTGTCTGCTGTTTATTAAAAATAATCAGCCTAAAATAATCCTTATTCCAAAGAGGCATATTTTGGGGTGGCAAATTCTGCTCCCCTCATGACAAAACTCAGCATCACTAATAATGTGGCACTGTGACCTGCAGTACTTCCTGATGAGATGCTATGTGCATTTTACCATAGCCCATAGGGAATTTTCTTGCCATAAAAGTTTAAACTCATCCAGTCATGAGAGGAAAATCAGAGCACTGGCTTCCTCTCTTCAAGAATGTCAATGCCATGAAAGATCAAACAATTGATTGTACCGGATTAAAGGAAACTAAATTCAAAGATATGGAAGCAACCTAAGTGCCCACTGACAGGTGAATGGATAAAGAAGATGTGGTACACATATACAATGGAACATTGCTCATCCATAGAAGAGAGTGAAATCCTGCCATTTTTGACAACATGGATGGATCTTAGAGGGTATTATGCTAAGTGAAATAAGTCAGACAGAGAAAGACAATCACCATATGATTTCACTTATATGTGGAATCGAAAAAATAAAACAAATGAACAAACATTACAAAACAGAAATAGAGTCATAGGTACAGAGAATAAACAAGTGGGGGGGGTGAGTGAAATAGGTGAGGGAAATTAAGAGGTACAAACTTCCAATTATAAAATAAATGAGTCCCAAGATGAAATGTACAGTGGGGAATATAGTCAGTAAATGGCTGCAGCCACTATGGAAAACAGTGTGGGGGGTTCTCAAAAAACTAAAAATAGACCCACCTTATGACCCAGCAATCCCACTCCTAGTATATATCCAAAAAAAACAAAAACTCTAATTCAAAAAGATACATCCACCCCACCTGTTCACAGCAACATTATTTACAATTGCCAAGATATGGAAGCAACCTAAGTGTCCATCAACAGATGAATGGATAAAGAAGATATGGTATAGGGGGCGGAGTCAAGATGGCGGAATAAGAGGACATGGAGTTCGCATCTCCTCACAACTAGGGCACCTACTAGGGGCTGGTGGGGGACATCAAACACTTACGGGGACGGGAGGAACCCCTGAGTGACCAGGTAGGATGTGGAGGGAGTGAAGGGGGAGATGTGGAGGGAGTGAAGGGGGAGATGTGGAGGCAGGATGGGACTGGCGCCCCTGAGGGGTGGCTAGGGGAGGGGAGGGGTTCAAACGCTCAGAGGGACCCACTCAGTGTGAGGGGATCAACAGGGACAGGGAGAGACCCTCGGGGGATCGGAGGATCGGAAGGGAACATGGCCAGTGTTTCCCCTGCCCACTCAGGTCCTGAGGAGCCTGCTGAGGTCCCAGGCCTGATCCTCCACACTCTGAGGCCCCCTCCAGCTGCAAGGGTACTGCAGGAGTGGGAGGGACGGTGGGGGGGGGGAGGAAAAGTAGAGGCAAGACCAGATCTGTGACCCTGAGGGGCATCTTGGGGAGAGGAGGGGCCACGCTCAGGAAGGGCCCACTCAGGGTGAGGGGAATCAGCACTGACTGGAAGGGAATGCCCACTCGGGCCCCAGTGAGCCTGCTGGGGTCCCCGGCCTAAACATCCACAGTCTGAGGCCCCCTCTGGCCACACTGGGTCTAAGCCCCACCCCTGAGGGCCTTTTCCAGCTGTGTGGGTCCTGACATAGGCCCCACCCCTATGTTAACACCACCCCTGCCTAAGCCACGCCCCCACCTAAGCCCCATCCCCTCTCAGCCAAGGCCTTTTCCAGCCTTTTTTTTTTTCTTGCTATCGTGGCTCTGTTTTACCTTGTTGCTGTTGTTTCACTTATATTTTTATTTTTTCTAATATATTTTAATTTTTCTATTTGTGCTTTATTTTTCATTCTTTGTTAACGTTCTGTTTTTGTTTTTTTTTTTTTTTTTGCCATGCCATGTGGCTTGCAGGATCTTGGTTCACAGGCTGGGAGTTGGGCCTGAGCTCCTGTGGTGGGAGTGCTGAGTCCAAACCACTGGACTAACAGAGTACCTCAGACCCCAGGGAATATTAATCAGAGTGAGGTCTCCTGGAGGTCCTTATCTCAGCACCAAGACCTGGCTTTACCCAACTGCCTACAAATTCCAGTGCTAGAAGCCTCAGGCCAAACAACCAGTAAGACAGGAACACAGCCCCACCCATCAAAAAAAACGAGATGGGGCTTCCCTGGTGGCGCAGTGGTTGAGAATCTGCCTGCCAATGCAGGGGACATGGGTTCGAGCCCTGGTCTGGGAAGATCCCACATGCCGCGGAGCGACTGGGCCCGTGAGCCACAATTACTGAGCCTGCGCGTCTGGAGCCTGTGCTCCGCAACAAGAGAGGCCGCGACAGTGAGAGGCCCGCGCACCGCGATGAAGAGTGGCCCCCACTTGCCGCAACTGGAGAAAGCCCTCGCACAGAAACGAAGACCCAACACAGCCATAAATAAATAAATAAATAAATAAATAAATAAAATATTTAAAAAAAAAAAAAACGAGATGACAAAAAAATATGTTACAGATGAAGGAGCAAGGCAAAAACTTACACAACCAAATAAATGAAGAGGAAATAGGCAACCTACCTGAAAAAGAATTCAGAGAAATGATAGAAGGAATCAATAGCAGAATAACTGAGGCAGAAGAACGAATAAGTGAGCTGGAAGGAAGAATGGTGGAAATAACTGCTGAGGAGAAGAATAAAGAAAAAAGAATGAAAAGAATTGAGGCCAGTCTCAGAGACCTCTGGGACAACATTAAACACAACAACATTCGAATTATAGGGGTCCCAGAAGAAGAGAAAGAGAAAAAGGTCTGAGAAAATATTTGAAGAGATTATAGTCGAAAACGTCCCTAACATGGGAAAGGAAATAGCCACCCAAGTCCAGAAAGTGCAGAGAGTTCCATACAGGATAAACCCTAGGAGAAACACACCTAGACACATATTAGTCAAACTAACATAAATTAAATTCAAAGAAAACATATTAAAAGCAGCAAGGGAAAAGCAACAAAGAACATACAAGGGAATCCCTATAAGGCTGTCAGCTGATTTTTCAGCAGAAACTCTGGAGACCAGAAGGGAGTGGCAGGATATATTTAAAGTGATGAAAGGAAAAAACCTACAACCAAGATTACTCTACCCAGCAAGGATCTCATTCAGATTAGACGGAGAAATCAAAAACTTTGCAGACAAGCAAAAGCTAAGACAATTCAGCACCACCATACCAGCTTTACAACAAATGCTAAAGGAACTTCCCTAGGTGGGAAACACAAGAGAAGAAAATGACCTACAAAAACAAACCCAAAGCAATTAAGAACATGGTAATAGGAACATACATATCAATAACTACCTTGAATGTAAATGGATTAAATGCTCTAACCAAAAGACACAGACTGGCTTGAATGGATCCAAAAACAAGACCCATATATATGCTGTCTACAGGAGACTCACTTCAGACCCAGGGACACATACAGACTGAAAGTGAGGGGATGGACAAAGATACTCCATGCAAATGGAAATCAAAAGAAAGCTGGAGTAGCAATACTCATATCAGATAAAGCAGACTTTAAAATAAAGACTGTTACAAGAGACAAAGAAGGACACTACATAATGATCAAGGGATCAATCCAAGAAGAAGATGTAACAATTGTAAATATTTATGCAACCGACATAGGAGCACCTCAGTATATAAGGCAAATGCTAACAGCTATAAAAGAGGAAATCGACAGTAACACAGTAATAGTAGGTGACTTTAACACCCCACTTTCACCAATGGACAGATCATCCAGACAGAAATTTAATAAGGAAACACAAGCTTTAAGTGACACAATAGACCAGATAGATTTAATTGTTATTTTTCGGACATGCCACCTGAAAGCAGAAGAATACACTTTCTTCTCAAGTGCACATGGAACATTCTACAGAAAAGATCACACCTTGGGTCAAAAATTAAGCCTTGGAAAATTTTAGAAAACTGGAATTGTATCAAGCATCTTTTCCAACCAAAACTCTATGAGATTAGAAATTAATTACAGGAACAAAAAATGTAAAAAATGCAAACTCTTAGAGGCTAAACAGTGCTCTGCTAAATAACCAAGATGTCACTGAAGAAATCAAAGAGGATATAAAAAATACATAGAAACAAATGACAATGAAAACACAATGACCCAAAACCTATGGACACAGAAAAACAGTTCTAAGAGGGAAGTTTATAGCAATTCAGTTTCATCTCAAGAAACAAGAAACATCTCAAATAAACAATCTAACCTTACACTTAAAGCAATTAGAGAAAGAAGAACAACAAAAAAAAAAACCCTTAGTTAGTAGAAGGAAAGAAATCATAAAGATCAGAGCAGAAATAAATTAAATAGAAACAAAGAAAACAACAGCAAAGGTTAATAAAACCAAAGTTGGTTCTTTGAGAAGATAAACAAAATTGATAAACCTTTAGCCAGACTCACCAAGAAAAAAAGGGAGAGGACTCTAATCAATAAAATTAGAAATGAAAAAGGAGAAATTATGACTGACACCACAGAAATACAAAGGATCAGAAGAGACTACTTGAAGCAACGATATGCCCATAAAATGGACAACCTGGTAGAAACAGACAAATAACTAGGAAGAATTAGAAAATATAAACAGACCAATCACAAGTAATGAAATTGAAACTGTAATAAAGTATCTTCCAACAAACAAAAGCCCAGGACCAGATGGCTGCACAGGCGAATTCTATCAAACATTTAGAGAAGAGCTAACACTTATCCTTCTCAAACTCTTCCAAAAAATTGCAGAGGAAGGAACACTCCCAAACTCATTCTACGAGGCCACCATCACCCTGACACCAAAACCAGACAAAGATATCACAAAAAAAGAAAATTACAGACCAATATCACTGATGAACATAGATGCAAAATCCTCAACACAATACTAGCAAACAGAATCCAATAACACATTAAAAGGATCATATACCATGATCAAGTGGGATTTATTCCAGGGAAGCAAGGATTCTTCAATATACACAAATCAATCAATGTGATACACCCTATTAACAAGCTGAAGAATAAAAACCATATGATCATCTCAATAGATGCAGAAAAAGCTTTCAACAAAATTCAACACCCATTTATGATAAAAACTCTCCAGAAAATGGGCATAGAAGGAACCTATCTCAACATAATAAAGGCCATATATGACAAACGCACAGCAAACATCATTCTCAATGGTGAAAACCTGAAAGCGTTTCCTCTAAGATCAGGAACAAGACAAGGATGTCCACTCTCACCACTCTTATTCAACATAGTTTTGGAAGTCCTAGCCACAGCAATCAGAGAAGAAAAAGAAATAAAAGGAATCTAAATAGGAAAAGAAAAAGGAAACTGTCACTGTTTGCAGATGACATGATACTATCCATAGAAAATCCTAAAGATGCCACCAGAAAACTACTAGAGCTAATCAATGAATGTGGTAAAGTTGCAGGATACAAAAGTAATGCACAGAAATCTCTTGCAGTCCTATACATTAACAACAAAAGATCAGAAAGAGAAATTTAGGAAACAATCTCACTTACCATCACACACACACACAAAAGAATAAAATACCTAGGAATAAACCTACCTAAGGAGGCCAAAGACCTGTACTCAGAAAACTATAAAACACTGATGAAAGAAATCAAAGATGATACAAAGAGATGGAGAAATATACCATGTTCTTGGATTGGAAGAATCAATAATGTGAAAATGACTATACTACCCAAAGCAATCTACAGATTCAATGCAATCCCTATCAAATTACCAATGGCATTCTCTACAGAATTAGAACAAAAAATTTTACAATTTGTATGGAAACACAAAAGACTCCAAATAGCCAAAGCAATCCTGAGAAAGAAAAACGGAGCTGGAGGAATCAGGCTCCCTGACTTCAGACTATACTACAAAGCTACAGTAATCAAGACAGTATGGTACTGGCACCAAAAACAGAAATATAGATCAGTGGTACAGGATAGAAAGCCCAGAGATAAACCTACGCACCTATGGTCACCTAATCAATGACAAAGGAGGCAAGAATATAAAATGGAAAATAGACAGCCTGCTCAATAAGTGGTGCTGGGAAAAATGGACAGCTACATGTAAAAGAATCAAATTAGAACACTTCCTAACACCATGCACAAAAGTAAACTCAAAATGGATTAAAGACCTAAATGTAAGGCCGGACACTACAAAACTCTTAGAGGAAAACATAGGCAGAACACTCTTTGACATAAATCACAGCAAGATCCTTTTTGACCCACCTCCTAAAGTCATAAACAAGATGAAAAGACAACTGTCAGAATGGGAGAAAATATTTGCAAGTGAAGCAACGGACAAAGGATTAATCTCCAAAATATACAAATAGCTCATGCAGCTCAATATCAAAAAAAACAAACAGCCCAATTAAAAAATGGGTGAAAGATCTAAATAGACATTTCTCCAAAGGAGACATACAGATGGCCAAGAGGCACATGAAAAGATGGCTCAACATCACTAATTATTAGAGAAATGCAAATCAAAACTTCAGTGAGGTATCACCTCATACCAGTCAGAATGGCCGTCATCAAAATATCTAAAAACAATAAATGCTGGAGAGGGTGTGGAGAAAAGCAAACCCTCCTACAGTGTTGGTGGCAATGTAAATTGATACAGTCACTGTGGAGAACAGTATGGATGTTCCTTAAAAAACTAAAAACAGAATTACCATATGACCCAGCAATCCCACTTCTGGGCATATACCCTGAGAAAACCATAATTCAAAAAGAGTCATGTACCACAATGTTCATTGCAGCACTATTTACAATAGCCAGGACATGGACGCAACCTAAGTGTCCATCGACAGATGAATGGATAAAGAAGATGTGGCACATATATACAATGGAACATTACTCAGCCATAAAAAGGAATGAAACTGGGTCATTTGTAGAGACATGGATGGACCTAGAGTCTGTCATGCAGAGTGAAGTAAGTCAGAAAGAGAAAAACAAATATTGTATATTAACACATATATGTGGAATCTAGAAAATGGTACAGATGAACCTATTTCCAGGGCAGGAACAGAGACGCAGATGTAAAGAATGTTCATGTGGCCATGGGGGGTGGGGCAGGAATGGGAGGGTGGGACAAATTGGGAGATTAAGATTGAAATATATATACTACCATGTGTAAAACAGATAGCTAATGGGAACCTGCTGTATGGCACAGGGAGCTCAGCTCGGTGTTTTGTGATGACCTAGATTGGTGAGGTGGCGGGGTGGGGGTTGGAGGGAAGTCCACGAGGGAGGGGATATATGTATATGTATAGCTGATTCACTTTGTTATACAGCAGAAACTAACACAACATTGTAAAGCAATTATACTCCAATAAAAAAAAAAAGATATGGTATATATATACAATGAAATACTACATCCATAAACAAGAATGAAATTTTGCCATTGGCAGCAACATGGATGGACTTGGAGAGCCATATTTTGTAATAACTTTAAAGTAATCTTTAAAAATTGTATAAAAAATTTAAAAAATTTTTAATAAATTAAAAAAATAATGTAATATCTTTGTATGGTGATGAAGGTGGTCAAAAGATACAAACTTCCAGTTATAAGAGAAAAAAAGTACTAGGGATGTAATATACAACATGATTACTATAATTAACACTGCTGTATACTGCATATGAAATTTGTTAATAGAGTAAATCCTGAGTTCTCAACACAAGAAAAAATATTTTTCTTTCTTTTATTTTGTGTCTGTAAGAGATTATAGATAACCACTAAACTTACTGTGGCAATCATTTCATGATGTATGTAAGTCAAATCATTATGCTGTACACTTTAAACTTGTTCAGTGATGTATGTCAATAATATCTCAATAAAATTGAAAGAAAAAAAAGAAATAAAGCATATTATACATAGCTAAAAAAAAAGAAGACTAAATTTATAGGGTGATTCTAATTTGGACCCTGACATAATTGGGTCTCTTGAATATGGACTATAAATTAGACAATGTTGTCATATCATTGTTAAATTTCTTGGTTGTGATGATGGGATTACTATTATATAGGAAAATGTTCTCATTCTTAGTAGATACATGCTGAATATCTGGGTGTGAATCTGTGTGCGTGCATGTTCACACATGCACATACATTAAGAAAATAAACTGCAAATAAAGGAGACAGAGAGAAGAGAGAGAACAGATGTGGCAAAATGCTAATTGGTGTACTAGTGAAGGATATATGTGTGTTTATTATACTAGTCTTTCAATTTTTCTTTAAGTTTGGAGTATTTTAAACTACATAGTTGGGATGAGGGAATATTAATAACAAGTGCTGCGTATGCTTAAACGGTAAAGGATAAAAAATAAACAGTGCACTTGATATATGCCTATTTTTTACAGTATTTGTTCTTTGAATTTTACGCTGAAATATCAGTAACTGGCTCATGAGAATTGTATCTGAAGCAGTGTGACATGGGAATTGGCCATGATTTCCTCTGTATTTATTTAACAATGTTCCGTATGGTTACGGAGTACCTCTTTTTCTGTATAAATCTACAAACATTCCACCTCTGTAAGAATTTATCATGTGCTCCACATAAATATTTGGCCAAGTCGGTTTTGTATTTGCCACTTACTGTTTACTATGGGGAGCATCTGAAATCAAATATGTTTCTTCCTGAGCACCTAGAACAATATTTATAGCTTCCAAAAATGAAGCTTTAATTTAAACTACTTTCTAATATGAACAAATAGGATTGTACATTATTAGAACAGGGATATATTATTAAAATGTATTTTGTTTAATGACAAATTGATAAGTTAGTGAAAAGTTTTAAGTGCTTAAATTCATCGTCTATATGGCTTTGTACAGACTTCCTAAATTTGAGCAGATGCACTAGACAGATCTGGTAGCTTACCATTCCCATGTAGTAGTTAAGAATATAAACTTATTTCAAACAGGCTGATATTGAACCTGGCTCCTTTATTTTCTAATTGTGTGACTTTTTCTTTCCTCCCTTCCTCCCTTCCTCCCTTCCTTCCTTTCTATTATGTGACTGACTTTTTCAGGACCTTGGTATCATAACTAAAGGCTGAGAAAGATAATAATACATAATTTCTAAGACTGCTGAGAGGATTTATGGAAATTAACTAATATATGTTCAGTGCTCAGCACAGTACCTGGTATGAATCATATAAGCGCATTTCCATCACTTTCATTAACATCTTGTCAAATCATCAACCCTCTTGTCACCCAAAATGTCCAACTTGATTTATGCACAGTGGAACCATTCTAAATCATTAATGGTTGAAAGCTGATACTTAAATTCCAGAATGGTATTGAAACCCACAGTGCCAGAGTATCCTCTTATTTCACTGTCACTCTAAATTGAGTATTTTTACAGTAAAGACCATACTGCTAGTGTTCCTATCTGTTTGGAAAGACAAAGGGAATCCATTAATATTATCACTGTTTCCTGAATGAGGTATCATATATTTTCCAGGAAATATTTTTATTTAAATATAGAATATTAGTATTACCAACTACAGGTCACTTTTCTATTTTAATATATTATTAATACTAATGACACCAATATATAAAGTGGCCATATAGCCATGTTGTATAACTTGTTCAATTTCTGTATCATGTGCTACATGGAAGAATGGGGCCAAGTCAATTTTGTATATGTCAATTATTTTTTACTCTGAGGGGGCATCTGAAATCAAATGCAATCATCTTCAAGAAAGTAGTTTTCTACAAAAACCAAAACAACGTATTAGTATATTACTCCCCATTTGATACTCAGAATAAATTCTCATTTTCACCATTATTTTCATTAATCCCTTACCTTTTTATAAATGATTGAATTTCCAATGCTTCTTTTGTTTGCTCATTTTGTATTTTTCTTGGACAGGATTGTCCTCAAGCTGATCTTTAGATGAGGATTCAATGATATGTGATTTATTAAGGAAATGATTCCAGGAAAAACAAGTAAGTGGGGATGGAAGCAGAAGAGCAAATCAGATATTCCAAAGAAATGTGGGATTTAAGGCAATGTATCAGCCCTAGCCTGATTCCATGGTGTTCTCTGGCGCTGAAACGACACCAGTGGCTTTTTTTTTTTTTTTTTTCTTTTCTGTTAGAGGCAAGGGAGCTGGGCTTTCAAACTCCCACCCCACATAGCCTTTGGTTCTGGGCCTGCCCCAGGAGACATCAACTACCAGCTACTTCTGGTTTTCAGCAACCTCAGCAGTGCAATGATAGTTCTGAAGAAAGTTATAGGTAACCCACTAAAGGGGAGCAGAATTTCTCACCCCAAAATATGCCTCTTTGGCATAAGAATTATTTTAGGCTGATTATTTTTAATAAACAGCAGACACAGGAGAAGCTCTGAAAACAAGAGTAGAAGGTGACCTTTTGTGAGAGACATTTGCAAAGGAAATCCCCAGTTGTAAGGGTGTTTCCTTCTCTGTACCAGGGAGAGGAGAATGACTCTAAATCTCTAGAAACTCTTATCAATGGAGAAAGCAATGATTTAAATCTGCAGAACAAACATACCCTTGTTTACTGTGCTTTTCCTGATAACCTCCATAATTGGCCTCCTCACTTCCCCCAGTCTTTAGCTGAAAATGGTACAGGTGACCCTCCATATGTGTAGGTTCTGCATCTGTGAATTCAATCAACCACGGATCAAAAAAAAAAAAAAAATTCCAGAAAATTCCAAAAAGCAAAACTTGAATTTGCCTTGTTCTGGTAACTATTTATATAGTAATCTAGAGATGATTTAAAGTATACAGGAGGATGTGCATATGTTATATGCAAATACTATGCTATTTTATATAAGGGACTTGAGCATTCAAGGATTTTGGTATCCAAGGGGCTCCTGAAAACAAACTCCTGCAGGTACTGGGGGACAAATGTATTTAAGTTGATGATGTGGGCCATTTTGGAGAGTAACTCAGTACCTGCACACTGGAACCACTGAAGCCCCAGGCCCCTGTCCCATTCCTTAGCTTGGGATGACATATATATCTCATTTTACCCTTCTGTCTCTGACCCTCTCATGCATGTGGGATTCCTGTACATATAAAATTAAATTTGTTTTTCTTCTGTTTATCTGTCTCACGTTGGTTTGATTATTAGACCTGCCAAAAGAACCTTTGAACGGTAGAGGAAAATTCTTTCCCCCCAATAAAAGGACAGCACAAGTAAACTGGATGCCAGGGGATAAGCATATAAGAGCAGAGTATCCAAAGCATTTACTAAAATTGTCCTTCTTGTTTTTCCCCCCTTCTTCTGGAATCACTGTTAAAACCAAAATAACACTTTTGAGTCTACGATATCAATGATGATGATGTCTGTGAATTAAAAAATGTATATAATCGAGGTAATTACTGGTTAAACACAGTTGGTCAGTTAACAGAATTTTTGATCTATCAGCGTTTAGCATAGACACACAACTTATTTAAGCAATAATTCCTGCTATCGAGGAATTTCAAGTTTCATTTTTAAATAGGAGAACACATAAAATAATTACGCATATGTATTATTTTTCTTTTGCTTCCATACCAAATTAGCACAAATCCAATGGCTTAAAGCAATGCCCACTTATTATCTCACAGTTCTGTAGGTCAGAAGTCCAGTGTGGCATGGCTGCATTCTCTGCTCAGGTTCCACAGGCTGAAGTCAAGTTATCAAACAGCCTACAATGCTCGTCTGAGGCTTGGATCTTTTTCTAAACACTGTGGGTGTTGCCAGAATGTTTTCTTTGTGTTGGTAGAACTGAGGCCCCATTTTCTTGTTGGCTGTCAAGCTGGGGTGGCTATTAAAGGCCTCCTACTCACAAGCCATCTTACAACATGGCATTTTATTCCTTCTTCCTTTAAGCCAGCAGGAGCACATCTCTCTCTGACTTCTGTACATCCAGAGAAACTCTACTCTTTAGCCTCTCACCTGATTGAGTCAGGCCCACCCAGACAATCTCCATATTTTAAGCTAAACTGATTTGGGACTTTAATTATATCTATAAAGTCTCTTTCCAGCAGGATATACATCACTGATTGAATAGCCAGGGGGCTAGAATCTTGGGGGACCATCTTTAGAATTCTGCCTGTTACAGTATGCAAATGCAAATTAACACTCAACAACGAAATCTGATGTATGTGCTTAGGCTGCAGTGAATAGAATGACTGGTTTGGATAAATGGTTTAAAAGGAGAACTTTAAGTATGTGGATTTTGCAAAGATTTTTGAAGAGTTTTAAATGTTAAAAATAAATGAATAATGTATTCTACAAGGAAGAAATATTTGGCAGACCAAGGGGGAAATAACAATTCAGTTATATGGAATACGTGCATAGTTTTCATATCCTTGAGAACTATTTATATTTGAGCTAAGATATTTTTCTTGGTTCTGTGATAGGTGGACTTAATATAGTGCTAGGAAATTAGATTAATTTAGGTTTTAAATTATTAGATAGAATAAGTTTAAATCACTTTCCTTCTGTATTATGTGTACTAATCTCTCTCCTCCTCTCCCTCTCACAGACATATACCAGTTGTGTGTGTATGTGCACATATATGTGGATAGATGCATACACGTGCATGCACATGCACACACATACACCTACACTAACTGGAACACAAAGGAAGTTTCTTAGCCCACCAATTATACAACTACAGTAAGACATCCAGTTGCAGAATCACTCAGTGAACCATTTTAATAAATACATTATTTCTATGTGCAGTTACAAAATCCATCAACTAGTACCCGATATACTCCAGTACTGGCAAAACAGACGTTGCGCACATAATGACAAAGAGGAAATAGAGGTATCAAAGGCATGCTCTAGAGGGACAGTGTGAACAGAATTTGACATTTTTCATGATGACAGCATCAATATCTCTTAAAATATTTGGAAGTTGAATGATTCTTTATTCAACAAAGAGGAACTTACTAGCTATCATCAAAAGGAGTGTGAGGAATGGAATAGAACCTGTCTCCAAATTGAGGACAAGCAAATGGCAGGGAAATAAAGGAGAGCAATGAAATCACTGAAAGCTCAGTGTGAACTGCTTCTTTCAAATAATTATGATGGTGTGAAATCTGGCTAATGTGTAAGCCTATGTCTTAATGTAAACTAGTTAATAAAACAATTCTTGTAAAATTCAATGGACTAGTAGTAATTGGAGGGGATTTGAAGACAATATTGGATCAGGGATACAAGATGAACTGTTGGAATTAAGAATTTGGTTGTTAAAGGAAGGGGAGAGGCCCTACAAAATAACTGACTACTTTGATCTGCTATGGTAAGTCCTACTTCTGTGAACCATCTGTTTTATTTTATTTTTCTAACCAAGGCATATTATTACTATAAAATATAAATTTAAATTCTCATGCATTTTTTTCTTTCTTAAGAACAAATCTTTAATGGAAAGGTAAAGCCAGGGTGATTTAATTCAGTTGACAGAAAAAGAAAAAAAATAGATGTCATACGTGAAAAAGAGAATAGGAAATTTGGTGATATAATAGCAAAATGCTAGGATCCAGATGCTATGATAGCAAAGGTCAGGAATAACAGGTTTTCAATTTCTGGGTTAATTTTGTAATAAGCTATGTTCATTAGCACTCAATACTCTACAGACACAATTACAACATCTAGACTGAGTTTAAATGAATGGTTTTCATTAATTAGAGAGCATCCCCATCTTCATCCTAGTGATCATAAAAAATGAAAAATATTTTTATAAAGCACCTGAAGTGTACTGGTCATGTTTATGTCTGAAGCATGGCTTAGCATATTTAAATCATTAAGGGCTCTGGAGACCAGAAGTATGCAAAGAGAAAGAATAGGTTAACCAAAAAATGCAAATGATTTATTTTGTAATTATAAATACTAAATGTAATATATTCCCTGAGTACTTTACAAGTACGTATAGATTTGTACTGTTTGGATGGCGTTTATCATACACCCTCTTGTAAACCACATCCAAATCAAGTACTTTTGATTAGTTAGAACAAATTTAAAGTAACCGATCTTGTTCATGATATTGCTATGGAAACTCATAAATATAAACTGAAAAAAAAAACAAACCCTGGCATTACTTTTCTGGTTGTAAAAGTAGTATATATTCATTGTAAACAATTTGGAAGTTATAGAAAAGTATAGAGGAAAAGTTCACCATAACACCACCTTTCTAAGATACCCACTGTTAATATTTTAGTATTTTGGATTATCTCTGCCTATCTGTATACAGTTATCTACATATACAGTGCCCATGGGCACACAAAGCTATTGAATTTTAAAATATACATGTGTGTGCGAACCAACTCGGTCCTCAATTTTTATGGAAAGCTCCTTCCACCCCCCTCCCCCAGCTCCTCTACAAAGTCACACGCCATCTTTTCATGAGGTGAGCATTTTGTTTCCCAAACTTCAGATATTTTATGCCAGGAAGTGGGATCAGCTTCCCCTTTAAACTCCATTGCTACTTCCACACAAACTCACCTCTAATGTTATCTAAATTCTCCTGTTGCATTTTGTCTCAAGCCCTCTGACTCTACTGCCCTCTACAAATCTCATTCCTGGATTCAACCAACTCAGTCTCTTCACTCCATTCATTGAATAACTAGCTGCACATTTGCTCTTTGTGTCTTTATGCTGATTCCTGCCACACTCCAGATGACAGAAACTTTCAGGACTCTATTTATTAACTGCCAATGTTCTACTTCACCACCAATTCCATGGCGGTATCATAGATCACACCTCTCCCCAGAACTGCTCTACTTCTGACATCATACATTCATACTTTATTTTTTTAACATCTTTACTGGAGTATAATTGCTTTACAATGGTGTGTTAGTTTCTGCTTTATAACAAAGTGAATCAGCTATACATATACATATACATATATCCCCATATCTCCTCCCTCTTGCGTCTCCCTCCCACCCTCCCTATCCCACCCCTCTAGGTGGTCACAAAGCACCGAGCTGATCTCCCTGTGCTATGCGGCTGCTTCCCACTAGCTATGTATTTTACGTTTGGTAGTGTATATATGTCCATGCCACTCTCTCACTTTGTCCTAGCTTACCCTTCCCCCTCCCCATATCCTCAGGTCCATTCTCTAGTAGGTCTGTGTCTTTATTCCCGTCTTGCCCCTAGGTTCTTCATGACCTTTTTTTTTTTTTTAGATTCCACATATATGTGTTAGCATACGGTATTTGTTTTTCTCTTTCTGACTTACTTCACTCTGTATGACAGACTACATTCATACTTTATACCTTCATACTTATGACTCCAAACCCTCGTCCTCTCACTCTCATTGGGCAATTCCCATTTTTCCAGTTCTCTTACCTATGAATCCCTCGCTTCTAACCCCATTTCTTGCCAAGTTAGATTCCATTGCCTATCACTTTACTGTCTCTCTTTACAGTACATGAGTCCCCTTTCTTCACAGTTTTTACTCACAGTTGTCTGGTAAAACTCCACCCATGGATCTTTGAAAATTTAGACCTTCTCCCAGCTGCTGAGAATGTAGATTGTCAAGGCCTTCATGTTCAGTGTTGATTGGAAGGTGTCTGTATTCTTATCCAGTTTTCTGATTGTCCATACTTTCTTCAACTCTTTACCACTCTTATGAAATTTGTTTCATCCTTCTTCCTCAAGCTCAGGGGATGCCCTTTTCTCTAAATTTTAGAACAAATAAAGACCACTAAGCAGGAATACTCTGAATTTTCAACTACCAAATACTAATTGAAACCTATTATCTGTCCTTTGGCTCTTGTCACAAAGCAGGGAGCTGAACTGTCTGTTGCCTTAGGTCATTCCTTCCCCTAATGGAATGAATCCCTTTACCCAAAGGCCTCATTTCAAATCATTGCTCACTCTTAACTTTCAACTTCTGCTTCCATCTAGGCTTCTTTGGGAGAGTGTCCAGATATAGCAGCAGGAAGGACAGAAGTGACTTTTTTCCCTCAGTGGACAGGCTCATTCCCAGACAGGAAAGGGGGCTGATTCAGGCCATACATGCCCAATTTACTCTTTCCAAATTTACCAATCAAATAAATCACTGTATTTCCCAGGAAGAAAGAGAAAGCTAGCAGAGGAACGAGGCAGTTAGAGTACATACTTTAGCTCCCCTTTAACTGGAAGGAAATGTTAGAGGTAAGGATAACACATCCCTCCATTATAACTTGACTTCTGAGCAGCATTTGATACTGTGACTATTCTTTCTTCAAAATCTCTCTGGGCTTCCACACACCGTACTGCCTTGGGGTTCCTCTCATCTCTCTGACTATTCCTTCTGAGTATCCCTCATGGGACCCACCTACTCTACCTGCCGTTTTAAATTCTTTATGTCAATGTGAATTCTCTCCTAGCTCCTTTTCTCTTCTCCCTTCCATGATCTCAGTTATAATTCCTGGGCTATATCTCCAACCCAGATCCCAATCCAGAGATTCAGGAATCTATAGTCAACTGCCTTCTGGATATCTTTCCTTGGATTCCCATAGGCATTTCAACAACATGGCACAAAATGAATTCCCCTTTCTGAAACCATCTTCTTCCAAACACCCCAACCCTGTGTTTGTACCTACTATCCCTCCTGGTATCCAATCCAGAAAGCTGAGTGCCATCCTAAACAATGTCTTCTCTCTCCCACTCCAATTCCAGTCCACAATTCCCATCCCTTTTGTCTCCTAAATATCTATCAAATGCATTCACTTCTCTCCCTCTCCACTCCCTCTCCAACTCCCCACATTCAGGCAGGCCAGGATCACTGTAAAGGTCTCCAAACTGTTCTTCTGCCATCTACGATGTTCCCCACATTTCCCACACCATCCTTCACACTCTGGACACAGTGGTCTTTCTAAGTTGAAATCCAGTCTTGTCATTACCAGGCCTAAAATCTGTCCACAGAAGCTCACTGCTAATAGGAGGAAGTCTACAGGGCCCTAATGGCATGGCCCCAGCCAATGACTTCATTCTCACTTCTGGTTATCTTCCTCTATGTCGAAGCCACATTATACTTCACTGAGTTCTTCCAGCATCTATATTTTTGCTGATGGTCTTTCTTATAACTGGGGCATTTTCCCCTACCACAACCTATACATATACAGGAGAACCATACCTCTGCATGTAGGGGTCTTATGTTTCCCTGGTGCACCCTCATAGCTCTGCAATTCTCCTGTATGGCCCTTAACCACATTGTGACTTAACCGTCCTATTATCCATATCCATTCTAAATACTGATACCTGTAAGTTCAGTGACAGCAGGAACCGTATCTCCCCTTTTCACCCTTGTATCCATAGTGCTTAGCACCATGCCCAGCATATAAAACGTATTCAATCAATGCTATAGAATGGATAGTCTGAATTATGGACTACCAGGAAGGCATACCTTAGCAATGCAGTTTCATAAGGGAGTGGATTTTATGTGGAATAGTGTGTTCTGAATGACAGGACATTGATTTTAAAGGAATTTATTGAATAATCCTGCTGGCAGGAGGGGACTTTTATATCTATATATCTATTCCTATCACAATTTTACAAACATTGTCAAAATAAAAAGGATTTTCTGACTAATCCTAATGTTGTATTCTAATATACTAGAAGGAAGATTTCAGATAACAGTGATAAGAGCAATAGATGAAGAGTTACAGAATCTGGATGGAAATTCTATTTTGTGTGCTCACCTCACCAATCTGCCGTATAATTTTATCTTTATCCCTTAGAGCCTCAAATTTCTCATCTGTTATTAAAACAAAATGTGCACATTGGTAGGTAGGGTAACAGGATATTTATAATGTTTGTTTTATTTATTTGAAGGCTTTTGTGAGGACTCATAGACTGTAAAAAGTTGGAAGGTGTTATTACTATAATTTTATTATTATTGCTGCTATAACTGTTATTATTGCTTTTTTACTGTTACATTTTTTCATAAGATGCTTCCACAAAAACAAATGAGGAATTGCACTACAATAAATAATATTCTTATATGAATAAAATCTTTGTTTTTCTTTGATTATTGGGAAAGAAGTCTATGGGTTAAAAATAATGCATCCATTTGGAGAAATACTTCTAAAGATGGACATCATGATTCTTAACTATTTTAAAATAACTTTAGAAATACATGTAATAATAATCACTAATATATATTTAGTGTTTTCCTGGTATGAGGTGCTCTGCTATGTGCCTTACATTTATTGGTTCACTTAGCCCTCCCAACAGCTCTGAATTAGATGACCTTATTGATCCCACTTTACAGACTAAGAAACTACATCCTAGAGAGGCTGAGAAGCTTATGCTTATAGCTACTATGAGTTAGCTAGATAGGAGATTGCTTGTCTTGTGAAGAGATGGACATACGTGTGTGTGTGTGAATGTACATTGTGATTAAATCATATTTTGGTCTAGAAAATATTGTTAACTCAGAAAATGTTCTGTTTCAACTATTTTATTTGGATATAAACTTATTTTGAATCTGAAGCTGCTTTTGCCTCTGTCATGTCTGCAGCTAAAGTCTTATTCAGGCTAATTAAGAATGCTAGGAAGTTTCAAGATGTTTTGAAAGTAGTTGAATGTAAAAGAATATTTTGGAGGGGATGTTTCTACATACTATTATGATGATAAGAAAAATTAAATGGTTTTGTTTGTTAAAATTGACCTGTTTTCTGGACATTTCTGTTAGATCTTTGAAAAGAGGTATATTCCTTTTAAGATACAGCTAACTGACTTAGAATTTCTTCCTAAAGAACATAGAATAAGTATAATGGGATCTATTTGTCACATACAAGTAGTAATAACAGAATATTTTATAATATTCAAGGAACCTTATTTGACCAATACTTATGAGTACTTAGTTGTTGATATATTAAATGAAAATTTGAATTTGGAGGAAAATAAATCATCAAAGAAAGAAGGTGACAGATATATGGAAGAGGTGGAGAAAAAAGACAAAAAAAGGCATATAATTTCTTTCAGAATCTTGTAGATGCAGTTCAGTCCTGATTTAGTCACTTAAGCTGGCCCCAAAGACTCCATTCCCTTTCTATTCCAGAGCCAATAAGAAGGTGACTATTACACCTTTCTCCGAATCTCTTGCTTTGTGTCATATAATAAAATATAGTGTATCCTTTGGAATCATCTTAAACATATATTAATTGTTTTCTTTTCTTTTTATTATTCTACTCTATATTTATTCTGTGCTAAACTATAAATTATGAGGGAGTTGTTAAGAAGACCAAAAATTTGCAAATATAAATTGTTTAATATCCACATACTTTTCATTTTTTCTAAACATCTTGTGACTTAGGCAAGCAATGAAAAATTGAGTTTCAGTTTCCTCACTTGTAAAATGAGAAAGTTGAACTAGAACTAAGAAGAGTCCATTTAAACATGCAAAATTTAGAAGCTGCACATTTCTATAGAAATAAAATATCTACCTTAAATCTAGCATATAGTCAAGTAGACACATAATAGTATTAATGAGCAGGGAGCAGTCACTTTTTTTGACATTATCTTCTTTTTGACATTATCTTCTTTTTGACAATATATTTACCTCAATTAATTAATTAATTGTGTTGTTTTATTACTTAGCATGTCAAAAATAATTACATTGTATTGGTTACATCAAGCCATGTATGTTTGTTGTTAATTTAAATAGGAATTTGGGTCCCATTGATAGTTACAAGATGGCAGGTGTGGTGGGTTGTCAGAGATTCTCTACCATAATTTTAACCACCAAGGTAATCTGCTGACACATTAGATGTGAGTCTTGATCACTATAAATAGAATGGCTATATTTAGAATTTCTGCATCTATATTCAAGAGCAAGCTAAACTGAGCTAGTTCTATATGTTTCTTATATATTATTCTTTTCCATTTTTGAATAATAAGACAAACCCAGCTCCATGGATTTAATGAACTAATATTTCAAGTTTCTATACAGTGGGAAATTTAACCAGCAAATATCTTGAAAATGTAAAGACTTGATAATAAAATTACCTTAATCTGGGAATTTTTTCCCCAGGAATTCATTCTAACTTTAATTTTCTGTTTGATTTATTGAAATTTTTACATATTTTAAGTAGCTTTTAATAATGTACTTTCATTTTGGGGGAAATCATTCATTGGGCATTAAGAATTCATTACCCAACAGTTGTGACTTAGAAGTCTCTTTTAAAAAAATCACTTTATATATATATATATATTTACCTAATACAGGGGACGAGAGGGAAGAATTAGAAACATTTTATTATTATAATGTACCTGCACTACCTGTAAAGTGGTATAGTGTTATTTGAAAGTGGACTTGGATTAATTATAAATGTGTATTGTAAACTCAAGGCAAACACTAAAAAAGTTAAAAAAGAAAAGAAGTACAGTTGATATGCTAAGAAAGGGAAAAAAGTAAATCATATTAAATGCTCAATTAGAACCATGAGAGGTCACCTCACACCTGTTAGAATGGGTATTATCAAAAAGACAAGAGATAATAAGTGTTGGTGAGGATACGGAGAAAAAGGAACTCTTAGGCACTGTTGGTGGGAATGTGAAGTGGTACAGCCACTATGGAAAACAATATGTTGGTTCCTCAAAAACTAAAAATTGAACTACCATATGATCAGCAATTTCCCTTATGGGTATTTATCCAAAGGAAATGAAATCACTAATTTGAAAAGATATCTGTACCCCATGTTCATTGCAGCATTATTTACAATAGCCAAGACACAGAAACAACCTAAGTGTCCATCAACAGACAAATGGGTAAAGAAGATGTGATATATATATACACACATATATGTATACACACACACATGAATATTATTCAGTTATAAAAAAGGATATCCTGACATTCGTGACAACATGAATGAATCTTGAAGACCTTATACTAAGCAAAATAAGCCAGATACAGAAGGACAAAAAAATACTACATGAGGAACTTATATGAGGAAACTAAAATAGTCAAACTCATGGAAGCAGAGAGTAGAATGGTGGTTGCCAGGGCCTGGGAGAGGGAAAAATGGGGAGGTATTAGTCAAAGAGTACAAAGTTTGCTACACAAGATGAGTAAGTCCTATGGAACTTATTCTGTGTACAGCACAGTACCTGTAGTTAACAATATTGTATTGTACACTTAAAACTTTGCTAGAGGGTAGAACTTATGTCCTCTTATCACACACAAAAATAATTACAAATAAAGAGGGCAGGAGAAAACTTTTAGAGGTGTTGGATATGTTTATGGCACAGACTGCGATGACGATTGCATGGATCAAGTTGTATACATCAAACGTCCAAGTTTTTGCATATCACACTTCAATAAGTGATTTAAAGAAAAAGACAAGGAATGTTGTGATTCTGACACAAATCCTTTTAAGTTCTGTCTCTTTCCTAGTGATCATGCATGCCTTCCAGGGCTGTCCTTGCAGTTCTCCTTGACTAATAGTTTAGATAACAGGATATAGCTTGTCTCACCCAATTTGATTTTGTGTCATTTGGTTATTTTTGCTTGTTCAATTTGCTTGTTCAATTACAGCCATTGTCTTGCATTATATTCCAGAATTCATCAAAAAACACATCGATAACTGAAAAATTGTTCATGAAGCACAAGTGAGATGAAAAAAGGATAATAGAAACACATGAATTCAGAATGTAAATGTAAATAGAGCTACCACATGAATACAAAGGATAAATCTGCATGTGATTAAAGAAGAGCATCTGTGCCTATGATGATTTTACAGAAGGAGCTAGAAAAGAAAAATGTGATGGGAATATAGCAATAAGTATCTGAAAGGCAGGTTTAATTAGATTGTTGACTAATTTCTTCCACGTATTGTCTGTTATAAAGTTTTGTCAAATAGTGGCACAATTCCATCGTAAAGTTAGATATTTTCAAACAAAGAATAGGGATCCTTCTGGTAAATCAATGAAATTTCCTCAGAACCAGTATTAAATTATGCTTTATAGAATTAAATTGATGCATTTTGTTGCTGAACATAGGGAGATGAGACAAAAACTCTAACAGGGAAGAGCTAAATCAGACTCCACGTTGGATCTGTTTCTTTGACTTTAACCTTTGCTTTTCGTTGCTTTGGTTATTCTAATCATACATAATGGCCTGCCTCAGGGGACCCTGCCCCTCTGCTGCTCAGCTCACAGGGAGACAATCTGATCCCGCCCACCTGTGGATGGCCGCAAGAAAGAAGAAACTAACACATCCCCTCACCGAGGCTGGCCATTCCAGGGGATATTTGCAAAATTTATGGCCTTTTTACTTTACTTCCTCATCTCCTCCCCATCTCTGTGCTATAAAAGAAACTAGCATCCAGACCCTGATAAGATGGTTTCTCAGAGACACTAGTCTGCCATCTTCGCTGTCTGCCGGCTTTCCAAATAAAGTCGTATTCCCTGCATCAACACCTTGTCTTCGATTCATTGGCCTGTTGTGAGGCAAGCAGAGCGAGCTTGGACTCGGTAACAAAACGACAGAGGCATACCGAGGTTTATAAAAATGCAGCAAAAATGAAATGAAACAAAATAAAATAAAAATAACACATGGGCCTCATATTGCAATATCAATTCCAAAATATAATTCTGGAGAAGATGCAATTGGTGAAAGCATTTTCTTAAATGTCTCTGTAAGATGTTCCACAATACTATTGACATACAATGTGGAAGAACAACTACTCACATATGATACCAGTCATTTTTGTCACGAAGTTAAAAATGAACGCACGATACAGAGAAGAGATTTCGGGATAAGTATGATAGAGCATGAGCCATGAGGCTAGAAAGGAAGAGAGTGTTTATGTGAATAAGGGAGGTTGCATTTGAAACCTTATTCACAGGAAAATGTTGGCAATTACTTTTCTCTATTTGGTGTTAATGAAATGGTGAAATTGAGAATACTGAGTTACATATTTTCATTTGCTCTTTGAAGATATAGGCTACAAATTCCAAATACTTAATGGACATAACTGTTATTTATTGGTATGTCATTCATTCACAACTGAGGTTATAAATGTTGATATCTAGCCTACATACTACTTGCTAAGTCAATACACATATTTAAAGCTGTGCCTGACTAGAGGAACAGATGAATCTTTCTTTGCACAAAGATACCATCAGGTAAAACCAGGTACAACAGACCCTTGAGCAACACTGACCCTCTGCACAATGGAAAATCTGCATGTTACTTTACAGTCAGCCCTTTATATCTATGGTCCCATATCTGCAGATTCAATCAACTGTGGATCCTGCAGTACTGCAGTATGTATTCATTGAAAAAAATCTGCATATAAATGGACGCATCAGTTCAAACTTGTGTTGTTCAACGGTCAACTGTAAATACAGGATTATGTCAATTCTGAGAGGACTGAGGCACACTTAAAAAAAAATTATATAAGTGTTTTGTACAGGTTAATAAAGTTCTGGTAACAGAATCTGAAGAAACTTTGAATAACACTGAAAATTATTCTTATCTTTGCCACGCTATCCCTATTTTATCTATCCCGCTCTATTTTACCTTCTGCTATTGAGCTTGTCATCACAGCTTAGCATCTGATGGAATCTGGATAGTAGATTTCCATGAGAAACCTCCACAGAATGCTTCACTTCATGTTTCATTTGAATATCCAGAACTATCTTCCAGAACCACCAATTTTGTTAACCCATAATTGTGAGAGAGTATTTTCTCATGCTTAGTAGAAATAGAGTATGGAAAAATAAACATCGAATATGTAGAGTGATCTACAAGCTCAATGTATCCACCACCTAGGTAAATAAATATGTTCTGTTTTGAGACTCTAACAATATCATTCCTCCCACTGATATGAAGCCATTATTATTATTATCACTATTTTTATAATAATGCTTTTCCCTAATATTTAAAATTATATTGAATCTTGTTTTAATTACCAAAATTGACAATCTTTGTGGTTGTTGAATGCATATTAAGTGACCTGTGGTTATACAATTTGGTAACCACACAGAATGCACAACAATTGAAAAGTGGAGTGTGCTTGACTCAAGGCATAGCTTTCAATGTCTTATTCACTCCACTCTCAAGTCACAAATGATCACAAGAGATGGGGGCATGGATCGTTTCAACTCAGGAATGCCTTCAAGTCTGACATCCTTTCAGTTTTTATTTTTACATAGTCAAGCAACACCCTTGGGGTAATGAGTAATTATCCATTACTCAATAAACAATCTTGAAAATGAGGTATGGTTGCTTGGCCCAGTACACAATCCTCAACTGGGTTCTCAACTTAGATCTGGCATACTCCTCTAAGTTCCTGGAGTTAAAGGTGTAAAGAGATTCCAACTAAATGCCAAGCCCTCAGGCATTCCCAAGTCTAAAAGAAAGGTCACAAACTGGCAATTAATCATTTCCTTCTGGCCAGAATAAGACTATTCAAGATAATACTGTAAAATCAAGCCAACTACTTAAATAGTCTAAGTAAAGGTAGAGATTTTTTTGACAATGCAAAGATTGAAATCATCATCTTTTTTCTTTGTGTAGGGGAGGAAAACTTTTCCCTTCTTTCCTTCTAGGCTCTTTGGCCGGCCTGATAGTTGAATTGACATAAAACACATTAAAAGGAGAAAAACAAATTAAATTTCGTATGTACGGGAGCACCCAAAATATAAAGTTCCCTGACAGTCAGGCACTTGAGCCTTATATGCCACCCTGAGCTAAGCAGAAGAGGGCAGGCAAGGATCTGGAACTTCAAAGGGAGGAAAGCAATCCACAGGAAGATGGGAACAGCAAATGTTTGCCCTGTCATGAGGATAAATCTTTCTAAAGTAAAAAGTTACATCTGGTAATAGCTCTCTTTCTGGTATAAGCTCCTTTTCTAAAGTCTACTTAGGCAGTTAAGGGAGAGGTAAAAAGCTCTTCTTAAGTCTGTTGGGCCTTGATTGCCTTCAGCTCAAAATAATCCACATGCCAAAGTGGCACATTCTAGGGCAGCCTGCCCTGAACCCCATCAGTTGCCTATTCACAAAACAGATCTGAATTAACTGAACATAAACAAACCTATAAGAAGCAAAGAGATTAACTCAGCATTCAAATAATTTCAAACAAAGAAAAACCCAGGACCAGATAGATGGCTTTTCTAGTCAAACATTTAAAGAAGAACTAACATCAATCCTTCTCAAATTCTCCCTAAAAATAATGGAGTGATTACTTCTAACTCATTTTATGAGACTAGTACTACTCTGGTACAAAAGCTAGACAAAGACATCATTAAAAACAAACAAAAAACTACAAACCAATGTCCCCTAAGAATATGATGCAAAAATCCTCAATATAAACTGGCAAACTGAATCTAGCAGCATATTGAAAGGATTATACACCATGACCAAGCAGGATTTATCCCTGGAATACAAGGGTGAGTTAACATATGAAAATAAATTTAATACACCATATTAATAAAATGAAAGAAAAAAGATCATTTCAATTGCTGCAGAAGAAACATTTGACAAAGTGCAACACCCTTTATTGATAAGAAAACACTCAATAAAATAGGAATAGAAGGCAACATCCTTAATCAGTAAAAGGCATCTCTGAAAAACCCACAGCTAAGAACACATTAAATCGAGAAAGATGGAAAGTTCCTTCCCTAGTATCAGGATCAAAATAAGGCTGTCCATTTTGTTATTTCTATTCAACACTGCACTGGAAGTTTTAGGCAGGTAAATGAAGTAATCAAAAGAAAGTCATTAGCAAATTGGAAAGTAAAAAGTGAAACAATTTCTATATGCAAATGACATGATATCATATAGAGGAAATCCTAAAGTCTACTAAGAAACTGTCAGAGATAATAGATAAATTCAGCATAGTTGCAGTACATAAGATCAACATACAAAAATAAGTTTTATTTCTACAGTAGTTAACAATCTGAAATGAAATGAAGAAAACTATTTCATTTACAATAACACCACGGAATACTTACGAATAAATTTACAATGAATGTGCACGACTGGTACACTGAAAACTACCAAACACTGTTGAAATAAACGAAAGAACTAAATGAACAGAAAGACATCCCACATTCATCGATTAATATTGTTAAAATGGTAATACACTCCAAAACTGATCTGTAGCTTCTATGCAATCTGTACCAAAACTCCAACTGCCTTTTTGTCAGAAATGGACAAGCTGATCTTAAAATTTATGTGGAATTACCAGGGACCCCAAATAACTAAAATAGTCTTTAAAAGAAGAATGCTGTTAAATGACATATACTTCTCAGTTTTAAAACTTACTACAAAGCTACAATAATCAAAACAGTGTGGTATTGGCATAAGGTAAACATATAGATCAAAAGAATTGGGAGTCCACAAATAAAGCCATACATCTATGGTTGATTGATTTTCCACAGAGTGACAGACAATTAATGGGGAAAGAATAGTCTTTTTAATGAAATGTTGTTGAGACAACCAATATTCACATGGAAAAGAATGAAATTGGACCCTTACCTCATACCGTATACAAAAATTAACTCAAGATAGATAAAGGTAATAGCTAAAACTATAAAACTCTTAGAAAAAATAGGAGTTAACATTCAAGACAATGGATGTGACAATGGATTCTTAGATATGACACTAAAAGTACAAGTGACTAAAGAAAACTAGGTAAAAATGGATCTGTTGATTTAATCAAAATCATACATTTTTGTACATTAAGGGATACTATCAAGAGAGTGAAAAAACAATCCATGGAATATGAGAAAATATTTGCAAATCATATATTTGATAATGATCTAGTATCCAGAATATATTAAAAATTCTTCCAATTCAACAACAAAAGCCAGTCACAGAAAGACAAATATTGCTTTGGTTCCACTTATATGAGGTACGTAAAATTGTCAAATTCATAAAAGCAGAGATTAGAACCATGATTACCAGGGACGGGGGGATGAGGGGGAAATGGGGAGTTGTTTTTTCAATTTGTATGAAATTTCAGTTATGCAAGATAAATTTGTTCTCGAAATCTGCTCTATGGCATAGTGCAGTAGTCAACAGTACTGTACTGTGCACTTAAAAATTTGTTAAGAGGGCAGATTTCATGTTAAGTATTCTTATGATAAAAAAATTCAAAGGGACACAAGGAAACTTTTGGAGGTGATATATATGTCTATTACCTTGATTGTGGTGATAGTTTCACAGGTGTATGCATACATCCAAACTCATAAAATTGTATACATTAAATATGTGCAGTTTTTTGTATATTAGTTATACCTCAATTTTTAAAATGACAAAAATGCCAATTAAATTTTATAAAAAAAAAAAAAAGACAAACAAATAGAGTCACAGATGTAGAAAACAAACTTATGGTTACCAGGGGGAAAGCAGGGGGTGGGGGGTGGGACAAACTGGGAGACTGGGACTGACATATACACACTACTATATATAAAATAGATAACTAATAAGGACCTACTGTATAGCACAGGGAACTTTTCTCAATACTCTGTAATGACCTATATGGCAAAAGAATCTAAAAAGGAGTGGATATGTGTATATGTATAACTGATTCACTTTGCTGTACAGCAGAAACTAACACAACATTGTAAATCAACTATAGTCCAATAAAAATTTCAAAAAAAAAAGAGACAAAAATGCTAAATTAAACATGGGCAAAGGACTTAAATAAACATTTCTCCAAAGAAGATACACAAATTGCCCAAAAACACATAAAAAGATGCTCAACAATATTTGCCATTGAGGAAAAGCAAGTAATCAAAACCACAATGAGATCCCACTCCATACCCATTAGGGTGGCTACAATAATTAAAAACACAAAATGAAAATAACAGGTGCTGGTGAGGATGTAGAGAAATTGGAACACTTATGTGTTGCTGTGGGAATGTAAAATGCTGAAGTGCTCTGCAAATTTTGGAGCTTCCTCAAAAGGTTAACCAGAGAATTACCATATGACTCAGAAACTCTACTTCTAGGTATATACCCAAAAACAGGAGCTCAAACAAAAATGTTCTTAGCAGCATTATTAATAATAACCAAAAAGTAGAAACAACTCAACTGATAAATGAATAAACAAAATGTGGTATATTCCCACAGTGGAATATTATTCAACCATAACAAGGAATGAAGTACTGATACATGCTACAACATGGATCAATCTTAGAAATACTGTGCTAAGTGAAAGAATCCAGAAGACCAAAGGACACATAATTTATGATTCTGTTTATATGAAATGTCCATAAGGGGCAAATTCACAGATGTAGAATACAGATTAGTGGTCACAAGTAGCTGAGGGGAGGGGAGGAATAGTGAGTGACTGTTTAATGAGTATGGGTTGTCTTTCTGGGGTGATGAAAATATTCTTGAATTGGATGGTGATGATGGTTACACAACATTTTGAATGTACTAAAAGCCACTGAATTGTGTACTTTAAAATTGTTAAAATAGTGAATTGTAGGTGAGGTAAATTTTAGCTCAGTTAAAATAAATTATCAAAAATGTCAAAGAACAATTTTACACCTCCTGGGCGTCCCTCCTTTAAAAAATTACTATGAGGATAACAAACATTAAACAAGTCAATATTATTTGGCAAGGGATTGCACCAGCACAGTATCTTTGACGAGAAGGTAATGGAGTAAAATTTGACATGTTATGTGCAGACAGGCAAATTTGGAAGGTGGCATTGCCATGGTGAAATTATGGTTTATCTTTGTTGAGAATATCTACAAATGGCAGGAAATAAAGAATAATATTACAAACAAGTTTAGCTGTAAAAATAAAGTTGACAGTTAAAACGTGGATTTATATATAAAGGGGTTAACAGACACAAAATTAGGATAATTATTATCTTTACTGAAGCCATTGATAGCATTCTTGTGAACTTAAAATGTGACTATCCTCACAAAAATTCATTCATCACAGATTTTGCAGAAAAATAAGCACATGTAATAAGAGATAAATCTGTAGTTTCCCATCTGGAGATCAAGATCAAATAACTCTGACCTTTTCTTTAGAGTCAGAACAAATCTCAGTCAATCTGTCTCTTTTTTCCTCTCCCTTGTCAAATACTTTATTTTGACATAGGCCATGTAGTATATATTAGGTTAAATTTGTTCATAGCCAGAACTGTTGCAGTTATATTTTATAATAACAGTTTCAACAGACATGTCATTAAAATATATTTAACTATGTACTGATTAAAGAGCCCGGGTGTGTTGGCTAGATGCCAGTGGAGGTACCATGGACTGCATTACAAAATAAAATGATTAGGTAGCTCAGAATTCTTGTTCAGTGGACATTTTAAAATGTTATGGAATGACATTAAAATTGGTTCTTTCTGAACATTTCTCCATGGCCAAAAACCAAATAGAGTTCCAATGACATAAAGTAAAAAGCCCAAAATCAGGTCTGTGGCCAACACTAGCTGTACCTCTTGCTCATTTTAGAGTAAAATTACTGAAGGTGATTTAGAGCACACAAATGGAGAGATTTTTAATAAATTCATCAGAATATTCAGTGGAGTCCAGGTTAAAAAATTAAACCTATGATATATCTTCATGTAAATGGAATGGTTTCTGTTATTGAACTATGCCTCTAGGACTTAGGAGGTGCTGATGTGGGAATTAGTGCAAGGCCAGAACCTAAAGTAATTTTAACTCAAAATATGCACCACAGACTTCAGGCATAGAATCACTTGAGAATGCTTGTTAAAATGCAATTCTGAGGCTTTACCCAGGACGGTCTAAATTAGACATTCTGGGTTTATCACCTGGTAATCTCCTTTTTAACAAACTTACCATTGTGTTACTAATGTACATTAAACCCTGAGAACCATTTCCCCCCCAGATGTGACAGTATTCTCATTCATTCTCTTTCTTTCTTTCTTTCTCTCTCTCTACCCCTCCCCCAATTCTCTCTCTCTCTCCCTCTCTCTCTCTCTCTCTCTCTTAGCACCCCTTCCTTATCTTCAGTCAGTCACTAATGTTACCACTGGTTTCACTGCTGATAATCTCCCTTAACCTGTGGTCATGTTCCAGATTTCATGGCAGAACAGGAAATTATTATCTTTTCTTTTACAATAATTGTAGGAGAAAGGGTTTTGAGGTTCTTTTAAAATAAGGTGTACATTGGTACTCTTATTAAATGAACTGAGACCACATAGTACTGGAGAAGAAAAGTGGGTGCATATTCAATGTCAAATAACCCCAAAACATCAGGGGCTTTCAAAATCATTCATCTCAGTCTCTCCCTGTAGAAAATTAATTTTTAGAAAAGAATTTATGAAGAGGAGGTGAAGAGAAGGAATAAATCACTGTGATTTTTTTTTTTTTAGGACTAGAATATATTTTTGTTTAGAAGCAGCCAGGATTAAAACTGTGTGCCAAGATATGATTGCTTAGAAGGACAGATTTTAATGACTGAAAACTCAGGAACTCTTGATCACAAGTGCATTCTAAGGAACAAAGCACTATCTACATTTAACAAACCTACTTTTGCTACATGATTCTCTCACCATCTCTCACTTGCCTTAAACATGCAATGGTATAATTGCTTTAGATGAGCTTTTGGTTTGGCAGGCCAAGTGACACACTTTATGGCCCTATGCCTTCTAATTTTTGCCTCTAACTCTTCCTTCTGACAAAAAGCCTTTCATGTTCCTTTTGAAGTACAGGGTATTTATCATCCATTCTTCTAGTATACTTTTAGTATCTTCAATTTCAACATAATAAAATCTTGCATATGTGAGGAACTATGCAAGGTCCTCCAGAGTCTAGAAAACTGAGTAAGTTTGCCTCTGTCCCCAAACACCCCTATCAGAAAAATAAAAACCCAGGATGAAGTATTTACCTGGGAAATATAATATACAGAAAACACAATGACTGCTGAAAGTGTAGAAACAAGGAACTACAGGATTAAAGGAGAGCTGCCTGGATGTGGAAATATCTGGAAGGAGCCTCAGTGGCATCTTGACATGTGGGGATTACATGGAAATCATTTGAGGTAGAAAAATCAGTATAAGCAAAGAGCAGGTGGTAAATGAAGTTGCATCACATTTAACTGGCAGCTTAGAATACAGATCGATTAAATCATTTCACAAATATGGGAAGTAGTGAGAGAGATTTTAAAGATCAGTTAAGACTACATTATGGAGACTGCTAAAGAGATTTTTTTCACTAACTCATTAGGAAGGTACAGGATCAGAGTCATATTATAGGGTAACTAGTCCACTGGCAGTAAGAAGGAGCATTTGGATGGGGCTTGTAGCAATCAGCTCAACAACTATTACATAAGTGAGCATACTGATAGAAGGCTCATGGTGTAACTAGAGACAGAAAAGAGAAAACAAATGTGGGCCTGGTTTTAAGTCCAGATCTATGGAAATTCACCACTGTTGGGAGGCAGAATATGAAGGAGAGTCAAAGATCTGCTTGAGCTATCTGGAGTAAGTCACTGGAAGGAGTGAAAGAAAGGAACTGACTTGGGGCTGAAGATGATGAGCTGCATTTGGACTATGTTGAATTGGAGCTAGAGCCATGCAGCAACATTCTGAAAGGTGGGAATGAGGTTGAAGTTATTGGGATGGGTTTGGGAGTCATCTGATAAACGCCATGGAAAGATTCTAGGATGAATATAAAGAGTGAGAATGGAAAAGTTGGAGAGGATAATTCCATGAAGGAGCAAGAAAGAAAAGACAGAGTGGTAGAAGGAGGGAGGGAAGGGAAGAGTAGTCTCATAGGACACAAGAGATAATGTGTCAAAAAAGAAGGGTACAGGCCGAGGAAGGTGACTATTAAAAACAAAAACAGTTGTATCAAAAATCCGGATCTTAGATTTATTTTGAATAACACTTCAAATTGTAGAGATAGATTAAAAAAATAATAATATATGGTCTCCACTGTTTGCAATTCAATCAGGGACTTAACTGTACACAGGAAACAGCTAAGTGGTCGCTCAGGGCTGTATATTTGTTAAGTCTCTAAAGCAAGTGGTAGAAATGATAAAAACTGAAGAAATCTAAAGAATGGAGATGATCAATATGGGTAAGAAAGATGAGAGGATGTCTCTTGAAGAGAAGGGTTGAGGAGTAGATCTAAAAAAAAGAAAAGATAGTTTGAAATGTCAAAGAATAACTCATAGACCTACAGTTATTTTAAGCAAACTGTTTACTTCTAAATAAAGAAAACCAACTGTTAAAATATCAGCATTGAAAAGTCATGGGAGATGAATGAGCTGGAGACTGTGATAGAACCAGTGTTCCAGCTGGCAGCTGAACTGAGAACCAATTGAAGTATCTTAGTCCTGAGCCTTCTGTGGACTTGCCCAAGAGCACAAGGTACCAGGCAGTCAAATCCACTTTGGAGAAATTTCCTTTCCTAACTACAGATGGTTGCTGGGAACCACGTTAAGAAACAAATAAAAAACACTAAAAACCTAGTCTATGTTTGAAAATTCATAACATGTGGTGATTTGTTTTAACTGTGGCAAAAGTCAAAACATATGTTCTATTTAATAAAGAGACCCCTGCTCATGTGAGTAAGAGGCCTTTGGTTTTTTTTGTTGTTGTTGTTACTTTCTACTTTATAACAAAGTGAATCAGCCATACATGTACATATATCCCCATATCTCCTCCCTCTTGCATATCCCTCCCACCCTCCCTATCCCACCCCTCCAGGTGGTCACAAAGCACTGAGCTGATCTCCCTGTACTATGTGGCTGCTTCCCACTAGCTATCTATTTTACGTTTGGTAGTGTATCTATGTCCATGCCACTCTCTCACTTCATCCCAGCTTAACCTTCCCCATCCCCGTGTCCTCAAGTCCATTCTCTACATCTGTGTCTTTATTCCTGTCCTGTCCCTAGGTTCTTCAGAACCTTTTTTTTTTTTAATTCCATATATATGTATTAGCATACGGTATTTGTTTTCCTCTTTCTGACTTACTTCACTCTGTATGACAGACTCTAGGTTCATCTACCTCACTACAAATAACTCAATTTCGTTTCTTTTTATGGCTGAGTAATATTCCATTGTATATATGTGCCACATCTTCTTTATCCGTTCATCTGTCAATGGACACTTAGGTTGCTCCCATGTCCTAGCTATTGTAAATAGAGCTGCAATGAACATTATGGTACATGACTCTTTTTGAATTATGGTTTTCTCAGGGTATATGCCCAGTAGTGGGATTGCTGGGTCGTATGGTAGTTCTATTTTTAGTTTTTTAAGGAACCTCCATACTGTTCTCCATAGTGGCTGTATCAATTTACATTCCCACCAACAGTGCAAGAGGGTTCCCTTTTCTCCACACCCTCTCCAGCATTTATTGTTTGTAGACTTTTTATGATGGCCATTCTGACTGGTGTGAGGTGATACCTCATTGTAGTTTCTTTTTTTTTTTTAATTAATTTATATTTGGCTGCATTGGGTGTTCAGTGCTGTTCGTGGGCTTTCTTTTTAGTTGTGGTGAGCAGGGGCTACTCTTCATTGCCGTGCGCAGGCCTCTCATTGTGGTGGCCTCTCTCGTCTTGGAGCACCGGCTCTAGGTGCACGGGCTCTAGAGCACAGGCTCAGTAGTTGTGGCACATAGGCCTAGCTGCTCTGCAGCATGTAGGATCTTCCTGAACCAGGGCTCAAACCCGTGTCCCCTGCATTAGCAGGCGGATTCCTAACCACTGCGCAACCAGGGAAGCCCCTCTCATTGTAGTTTTGATTTGCATTTCTCTAATGATTAGTGATGTTGAGCATCCTTTCATGTGTTTGTTGGCAATTTGTATATCTTCTTTGGAGAAATGTCTATTTAGGTCTTCTGCCCATTTTTGGATTGGGTTGTTTGTTTTTTTGTTATTGAGCTGCATGAGCTGCTTGTAAATTTTGGAGATTAATCCTTTATCAGTTGCTTCATTTGCAAATATTTTCTCCCATTCTGAGGGTTGTCTTTTTGTCTTGTTTATAGTTTCCTTTGCTGTGCAAAAGCTTTTAAGTTTCATTAGGTCCCATTTGTTTATTTTTGTTTTTATTTCCATTTCTCTAGGAGCTGGGTCAAAAAGGATCTTGCTGCGATTTATGTCATAGAGTGTTCTGCCTATGTTTTCCTCTAAGAGTTTTATAGTGTCTGGCCTTACATTTAGATCTTTAATCCATTTTGAGTTTATTTTTGTATATGGTGTTATGGAGTGTTCTAATTACATTCTTTTACATATAGCTGTCCAGTTTTCCCACCACCACTTATTGAAGAGGCTGTTTTTCCTCTATTGTATATTCTTGCCTCCTTTATCAAAAATAAGGTGACCATATGTACGTGGGTTTATCTCTGGGCTTTCTATACTTTTCCATTGATCTATATTTCTGTTTTTGTGCCAGTACCATATTGTCTTGATTACTGTAGCTTTGTAATATAGTCTGAAGTCAGGGAGCCTGATTCCTCCAGCTCCGTTTTTGTTTCTCAAGATTGCTTTGGCTATTCGGGGTCTTTTGTGTTTCCATACAAATTGTGAAATTTTTTTTTCTAGTGTTGTGAAAAATGTCATCAGTAGTTTGATAGGGATTGCACTGAATCTTTAGATTGCTTTGGGTAGTAGAGTCATTTTCACAATGTTGATTCTTCCAATCCAAGAACATGGTATATCTCTCCATCTGTTTGTATCATCTTTAATTTCTTTCATCAGTATCTTATAATTTTCTGCATACAGGTCTTTTGTCTCCTTAGGTAGGTTTATTCCTAGATATTTTATTCTTTTTGTTGCAGTGGTAAATGGGAGTGTTTCCTTAATTTCTCTTTCAGATTTTTCATCATTAGTGTATAGGAATGCAAGAGGTTTCTGTGCATTAATTGTGTATCCTGTTACTTTACCAACTTCATTGATTAGCTCTAATAGTTTTCTGGTAGCATCTTTAGGTTTCTCTATGTATAGTATCATGTCATCTGCAAACAGTGATGGCTTTACTTCTTCTTTTCCAATCTGCATTCTTTTTATTTCTTTTTCTTCTCTGATTGCTGTGGCTAAAACTTCCAAAACTATGTTGAATAATAGTGGTGAAAGTGGGCAACCTTGTCTTGTTCCTGATATTACTGGAAATGTTTTCAGTATTTCACCATTGCGAACGATGTTGACTGTGGGTTTGTCATATATGGCCTTTATTATGTTGAGGTAAGTTCCCTCTATGCCTACTTTCTGGAGGGTTGTTATCATAAATAGATGTTGAATTTTGTCGAAAGCTTTTTCTACATCTATTGAGATGATCATATGGTTTTTATCCTTCAATTTGCTAATATGGTGTATCACATTGATTGATTTGCATATATCGAAGAATCCTTGCATTCCTGAGATAAACCCCACTTGATCATGGTGTATGATCCTTTTAATGTGCTGTTGGATTCTGTTTGCTAGTATTTTGTTGGGGATTTTTGCATCTATGTTCATCAGTTATATTGTTCTGTAGTTTTCTTTCTTTGTGACATCTTCGTTTGGTTTTGGTGTCAGGGTGATGGTGGCCTCGTAGAATGAGTTTGGGAGTGTTCCTCCCTCTGCTATATTTTGGAAGAGTTTCAGAAGGATAGGTGTTAGCTCTTCTCTAAATGTTTGATAGAATTCACCTGTGAAGCCATCTGGTTCTGGGCTTTTGTTTGTTGGAAGATTTTTAATCACAGTCTCCATTTCAGTGCTTGTGATTGGTCTGTTTATATTTTCTATTTCTTCCTGGTTCAGTCTTGGAAGGTTGTGCTTTTCTAATAATCTGTCCATTTCTTCCAGGTTGTCCATTTTATTGGCATATAGTTCCTTGTAGTAATCTCTCATGATCCTTTGTATTTCTGCAGTGTCACTTGTTACTTCTCCTTTTTCATTTCTAATTCTATTGATTTGAGTCTTCTCCCTTTTTTTCTTGATGAGTCTGGCTAATGGTTTAACAATTTTGTTTATCTTCTCAAAGAACCAGCTTTTAGTTTTATTGATCTTTGCTATCGTTTCCTTCATTTCTGATCTGATCTTTATGATTTTTTTCCTTCTGCTAACTTTGGGGTTTTTTGTTCTTCTTTGTCTAATTGCTTTAGGTGCAAGGTTAGGTTGTTTGAGATGTTTCTTGTTTCTTGAGGTAGATTGTATTGCTATAAACTTCCCTCTTAGAACTGCTTTTGCTGCATCCCATAGGTTTTGGGCCGTTGTGTTTTCACTGTCATTTGTTTCTAGGTATTTTTTTATTTCCTCTTTGATTTCTTCAGTGATCTCTTGGTTATTAGTAGCATATTGTTTAGCCTCCATGTGTTTGTATTTTTTACAGCTTTTTTTTTTTCCTGTAATTGATATCTAGTCTCATAGCATTGTGGTCAGAAAAGATACTTGATACGATTTCAATTTTCTTAAATTTACCAAGGCTTGATTTGTGACCCAAGATATGATCTATCCTGGAGAATGTTCCATAAGCACTTGAAAAGAAAGTGAAATCTGTTGTTTTTGGATGGAATGTCCTATAAATATCACTTAAGTCCATCTTGTTTAATGTATCATTTAAATTGTTCAGTAACAACATTATTTGAGTGCTGGGGAGTCTTCTCCAATTGGATGCAACTCAAAACTCCTAAAATTTGTGTGAAGGGCCATCTTCTTCTATCTCTCCCAGCTGCCTTTCCATCCAAACCACCCCTATTTTCATTCATTCCACCACAAGCAGAAATCTAGCCCCCATTTGTAGATTTACAAAATTACATTCAAATGCCCTTTTTAATGGAGCAGGCTCTGACTCTTAGCACAAAGACAAAGAGTGACAGCTCAGTGTCTTCCTCACATCTTACCTCAATCTAGTGACAAACTTTTTTCACAGAAACTCTCTGGACACAATATATATAAAACATCTAGTTTCTGTACTGGGTTCATCTGAACTGGGAAAAGCGCAGGACCCATTCCATTACTGCCACAGATGGAGGTTCTCTCTAGTTTACCTAAAATACCAAAGTAACTGCTATGAACAGTTTTTCATTCCAGGCTTAGTCTCTCAACTCTAAGATACAACGGTTGAGTGTCTGGCCTCTGCTCACAACACTGAGAGCCTCACCTAGTCCACCAGCCAACTTAACTTAAAAGTACCTCCCACTGGAGAAATTGCAGGGTCCAAAACCTCAAACTTCCTTGCTTTATGACATTTACATTTGACTGTTCTCATCTGGAGCCCATCCTGCTTAACTCTTTTTTATTTGTTATATTTTATTTGTGCAGAGTATTTCACCATCTTCATCATGTGAAAGCGGTTCCTAGACTCTAAAATTCCATAGGCAAGGACTGGATCTTCTTTATTTTAGCATCCTCAGTACTAATAAGGAGTCTTCCAAAGAGCAGATGCCCAATAATGTCTGAAGGATGAAAGGGCCTATGGCCTAAGGGTTAATTAACAATGGTTTTATTTCTCCTACATCCTTGAATAAGCTAAGCAAATCTGTGTCTTTAATTTTACTAAAAGACTAAAATATAAAAAAACAATAATTAACCATTTTATTTTTGCCTCTATTTCGTGATCCTAATTACTGACATTTCACTATGTGATTCTTTCGTATTTCCAAGAAAATACCAAAACTCTTACTCTTAAACCTGATCAACAGCAACAGATGTGTGATCCATGTCATTCATAAACTTAGATTCTGATGCTAAATAAGCCTTTCATAAAAATGACATTTGAAAAATACCAAAAAAAAAAAAAAAAAAAAAAAGAGGTGAAAGTTCTCCATACAGAAAAGGAACAGAAAGATCTTATCCACTGTGTTCTCTGCAGCCCACTTTGGCCCTCCATTACTAAGAACGTGCACTCTTCATCCACAACATGAAGAATCTGCCTCAGACTTCACTAGGGGCAGGAAAAGCTACTGGACATAGCCCTGGAATTTGCACTGACTACGTCAGTAGTGCCAGTCCTGGCTGCAACTCTCACTCAGGCTCTCTCTTTCTCATCTCTCCAAGCCTCTTCATACCAGGGCTGGAAGGCACTGGGACAGCTTTGTTGACTTTGGCCAAACCTCCCAGGATTTTCGTCTTGCAGGTTTCAACCTGGGCTCTTGGACCCCACAGATCACATCTGGAGGATCACGGCTGGGCACCTGCCCCTACTCCAGGTACTTCCCCTGCATCAAATCTCTGGTGGTGAGTTTCTTGGGCTCCCCCCAAGTTAAATGCCTTCTCCTCGCATATACCCCTACACTATTCAGGAATCCTAAGATCTCTTCCTCAGTGGCGTAAGTGCCATTCGTGAAAATCAAACCCAGGAGAGGCATCAGGAGCCCTGTCTCATGCACCTCCCTGCCACCAATCAAACTCTCTTTGCTGGTCATGTCCAACTTGCTAACAAGGGCATAAGAGTAACTTCTGGGGTTGGTTTCTTTTACATTAATGCCAAAGATCAGCTTCGTGTACTTAGAGGTTCTCCTGAAGATTTCAGGGAAGTAGTGCTTGCATTGTACTTTGTGTTGACAATCTTTAGCATGTCTGCTTTTGTAATGGGTCTCTTATTTTATACTTGTGCAGCAGGAACTGCGCTGTCAACTGCACTATTCTTCCTCATTAGAAGGCGTCTGGGTCAGCTCTGAAATGAGAGCAGGGCCTCAGAGGTGCCTGTGCTTTTCTCATCTTGGCTCTTGGCACCTTCATCTGATCTCATGCATGAAACACCTGCAGAAGCAATGGTAGTGGATGTGGCTCTCTGAGGTTCCTAAGAATGCCAGCAGCAGGGGGGTGGCTCTGGGCAATATCCCCCAAAATAGAAGGGCAAGTGTCTGACTTTGGGATTTGTAGTGTTTCTCACCACATTTCTTACTGCTCTGCTCCCAAGGCATGGTGACACTGGCCAGGGTCATGAGGCGTAAGTGTGGGCAGGAGAGCAGGTAATTCCAGTCCAGTGGAGGAAGGAGGATAGAGGGTGTGCTCATCTTCAGCAGGGAGATAATCCTGTAGCTATAATAAAGACCATCTTCGCAGGTTTCTTTGAGGGCATTACTCTAGGAACCTGCAGGGCTCCTGTTCTTCTTCCTGCCCCTAAGATCTCTGGTGTAGTGGATTGAACTGTGTGTCCCAAAAGATATGTTCAAGCCTTATTCTCCAGTACCTGCGAATGTAACCGTATCTGGATATAGGATCTTTGCGAATGTAATCAAATTAAGATGAGGTCATCCTGGAATAGGGTGGGCCCTAAATGAAATGACTGATACCTTTGTAAGAGAAGAAGAGAGGGAGATTTGGATACAGAGACACAGAGGGAGGAAGGCCATGTGATGGCAGAGGCAGAGATTGGAGTGATGCCTCTACAAGCCAAAGGAATACCAAATATTGCTGGCAATCCACCAGAAGCCAGGCTAAAGCATGGAACAGGTTCTGCCTCAGAGCCTCCGGAAGGAACTAACACTGCCAACAACTTGATTTCAAACCTCTGGCCTAGAGAACTGTGATTGAATAAATTTCTGGTTATTTTAGCCACCAGATGTGTGGTACTTGTCTTGGCAGTCCTAGAAGCTAATACACCCAGGGAGGAAGTTACACGGAGTCTTAGGATGAGGCCTTCCAGCCCTGCCTGAGGTGCACTGGGGTGAGAGCAGGGGCTGGCATTCAGGGCCCCTCTGTTCTACAGTGAGTCATACTCTTAGTTCACATTCAAGATCATCATATTAGCTAGGCTTGTGTCCCCTCCTCTCTGCTGCTGTGAAGTTGACACTTCAAACCAAAGCAGTTAACTTCCACGGGGCCCCAGGAAAAGGAAGTCAAGGGGTGTGTCAACCACCACCCCTACCATGGGATACCTAGTACTGACTATTCTGTTGGTCCCTCTCTGTCCTGGGATACTTGGTTCCTAATTATTGAAGGAGCATCCTCACCTTGGCTCCTGGGACTACTCCCTTTGGTGACCAATGGCTACACCATCATCCCCTTAGACCTGATATAAAGAAGTGAATAGGACGCTTAGCCTGACAGTCTGGCCCAGGGTCTTCAAGGGCTGACCACAGAAATTATAAAGACACAACAATCCTAATATGTAGGCCCTCAAAGAAGAGCTTAAAAAACTAAAACAAAAACTGAGGGAACTGAACGGACTTGTAGGCAAATCCACACTTATAGTCAGGGATTTAAACACCTTTCCCTAAGGGATCAACAGTAACAGTAGAAAAGAACTCATCAAGGATTTAGAGGATATGAATATAGTATAAAGGATATAGAACTGAACAGCATCATAATCTAACAGGATACAATTAGTGTTTATAGAACACGACCCAACACAACAGAACACACATTGTTTTCAAGCACACATAGAATATTCACAAGCTAGACCCTGTGTAATAAAAAAACCTTAACAAAGGTAAAAGAATGAAATCACACAGAGTGTGATTGGACTCTGAATGTAATGGACTGAAACTAGAAATCAGTAACAGAAACTCAACAGGGAACTCTTCAAATTATCGGAAATTAACTAACATACCCCTAAAGAATATATGGGTCAAAGAGGATTTCTCAAGGTAAATTTTAAAAATATGTTCAAATGAATCAATGAAAATTAAAATGCAATATATCAAAATCTATGGGATGCAAGTAAGGCAGTGATTAGAAGAATTTATAGCATTAATTGCTTATACTAGCATAGTTTTCCTTTCCTGCTTTATCAAATACCACTGATTTAGCAGTTTAAAACAACACAAATTATTATTTTATGGTTCTGTAGTTCCAAAGTCTGACATAAGTCTTGTGAGGCAAAAATCAATGTGTTGACAGGACTACATTACTTTCTGCAAGTTTTAGGGTCAATCTACCAAGAAGATACTGCAGTGTTCATTGTGGATTCACTGAACTATAGAGCTGAAAAATAAGTGAAACAAAACCGGATAGAATTGAAAAGAAAAATAGATAAATCTATAATTATGTTTAGAGTTATTAAAGATTAGCAAGCTATTCCACGGTATTATTGCCTTGGCATCCATTTTGTTTGGCCAAGCAGCCTGCAGAGACCTTAAACTGACACTAGCCCCTCATGCACGTGCATGCTCTAGATAGCGTCCCACAGAGTCACAAGCAAATTAAGTTCCTGATATGACTTCTGCAATAGACCTTGTGATCAACAGTCTCCTCTGCCTCTCAGGGCCACCCCCTTAGATGAGATCCCATGTAACTTACCAAAACTCTACTCTTTTGTTTTGAATTGACCAATCCGGCCTTAGCCTGGGAATCCCAAAGCACTCCACCCACAGACCCTAATAAAGGCATGTGTCCCAGGTTCTGCCTCTGTCTGCACTCTGCCTTGATCTCCCCATGTGGCCCCTGGAGGCTTGGATGTACTTCCCACAGGACCTGTGAGTAATGAACTTCTCTATTTCAATTTCTCTTGTGGTCTGTTGTTGGACCACTGCTCACCATTCAGCACCCTTAACTTGTGTTCCTTTTAACATATGTTAATTTAACAAAGACATACCAGGAGTGTTGAACATTCTTCTCTCTCAACAAATGATACAACAACCAGGTACAAAATCAGCAAGGATATAGAAGAACCATCAACCAATAAAATCTAACAAACATTTATAGAACATTCTACACAAAAAAAGAAGAATGCACATTCTTTTCAAGACCTCATGCAACATATACCAAGACAGACTATATCCTAGTTAATGAAACAAACCGTAACAAATTGAAAATAATTACAATCATATAGAGTGCACTCTCTAATGATCATGGAGCCAATATTGAAATCAACAACAGAAGGACAACAGGAAAACTCTAAATATTTGGAAACTAAAAAACACTTTTAGATCATCCGTGGGTCAGAGAAGTCTCAAAAGAAATTTTAAAATATGCTGAACTGAATTAAAATGAAAATGCAATATTTCAAAATTTGTGGGGCACAGCTAAAGCAGTGCTGAGACTGAACTTTATAGCACTAAGATAGTAAATTAAATAAGCAGAAAAGTCTCAGATCAGTAATTTAAACTCACACCACAAGAACCTAGATAAAGAAGAGCAAAATAAACCAAAAGCAAGAGAAGAAAGAAAATGATAAAGAGCAGAACGTAATGAAATTGTAAACAAAAAAACAAAAAAAAATGGAGATAATCAATGAAACTAAAAGCTTGTGTTTTTTTTGTGTGGGTTTTTTTTTTTTTTTTTGGAAGGACCAATAAAATTGACACACCTCTAGTAAGACTGACAAAGAAGAAAAGAGAGAAGACAGAAGTTACCAGTCTTAAATGAACAGCAGAATGTCGTACAGACAGAAAATAATGATGATGATGATTATTATTACTGACAAAATTCAGCACCTATGTATAACAAAACTCTTAGGATGTAATAGAGGCAAATTCCCTCAACTTGATAATGAACAGCTAAAAATACCTAAATTTGACATTATACTTAATGGTGAAAGACTGAATAACTTTTCCATAAGATCAGGAACAAGGCAAGAATGTTCACTCTCACCACTGCTATTTAACATAGTACTAGAATGTCTAGCCAGCACAATAAGGTAATAAAAGAAATAAAAGTCTTAAGAATCATATATGAATAGATAATACGCTCCCTCTTTGAAGAAGTCATGACTGTGTATATTTAAAAACCCAAGAAATCTACAAAACAACTCCTAGATCTAGTAAGTGAACACAGCAAGGTTGCAGACTTTAAGATCAATATGCAAAAATCAGTTGTATTTCTATATAGTAGTAATGAACACATGGAAACTATAAATGCAATACCACTGACACTCACTCAAAAAACAACACAACTCTGAAATACCTAAGTATAAATCTAAAAAAATATGTACAGGCATTGTATGCAGAAAAGTACAAAACAATAATGAATGAGATAAAAGAATATCTGAATAAATGGAGAGATATAATATGTTCATGGATTAAAAGACTCAATATAGTAATAATCTCAATTTTTGTCAAATTGATAAACAGGTTTAACATAATTCCTATAAAAATTTCAGCAAGATTTTTTTCCATGCCTAGTTAATCTCATCTAAAAATTTATATGGAAAGGCAAAGGAACTAGAACGGCTAAAACAATGTTTTAAAAAGAAGAGTAAAAATGGGAGGAATCTCTTTATCAGATTTCAAGACATTGATTAGCTGTAGCAATCGAGACTGTGATATTGGTGGCTGGGTGGACATTAGACGAATAGATCAGAAAAGAGACCATAGAAATACCCCCATATAAGTATGGAAATTGATTTTCAACAAAGTTGCAAAAGCAATTAAATGGAGGAAGGACAGACTTTACAAAAACTGGTGCTGGAGCAATTGAACATCCACTGGGAAAAAATGCATTTTGACCTAAATCTCAGATCTTATACAAAAATAAATTCAATGTTACATAAGAGTTAAATATAAAATGTAAAGCTATAAAACTTTTAGAAGAAAATGTAGGAGCAAGCTTTGGGGATCTACTGAAGATTTTAGACATTATACCAAAAACACCATCCATAAAAGAAAAGATTGATAAACTAGACTTCATCAAAATAAAAAAAAAATTATTCATGAAAAATCTTTTCAAGAGTTATGAAAATACAAGCCAAAGAAAATATTTGCCAAACCAAATATGTACAAAAGATTCATATGTAGAATATCTAAAGACATCTGAAAACATTTAAAAAAGGAAACAATTAGAAAATGGACAAAAGACATTATGAAGTAATAAATAAATAAATTTTATATATATATATATGTATATGTATATATTGGTCTCTGCCCCCAGTTCCTGGCACAGAGCTCCTAAAACCCTTATAATTCCCTAAGTGGTAAGAACACCAGGAACATCTCTTGCTCTAATATTTGTCTTTGACTCCATCCCTGACACAGGACCCCTAAAACTCTTGTAATTTCCTAAGTAATAAGAGCACTAGGAGCATCGTTGGTGCTACGGAGGTGAGTCTGGGTGGGCTCCTGGATGGAGGTTGGTCACCAGAAAGACCAAGCCATGATTAGAAGCTTGGAAGTTTCAGCCCCATCTCTCATCCTCCAGAGAGGGGAGAGGGACTGTAAATGGAGTTAATAATTGATCCTGCTTACATGAGCAAGACTTCATAAAATCCCAGTAGTACAGGGTTTGGGGAGCTTCCAGGCTGGAGAACACATCTGCACTGGGAGGGTGATGTACCCCAACTCCATGGGGACAGAAGCGCCTATGCTCAGGACCCTCCCAGGCCTTGCCCTATGTACTGATATTTTTTCATCTGGCTGTTCATCTAGATCTTTTATCAAATCCTTTAATACACCAGTAAGTGTAAGTAAGTGGTTCTGTGAGTCATTCTAGCAAATTAATCAAATCCAAGGAAGGGGTCTTTGGAACCTCTGTATAATCTATAGCCGGTTAGTCAGAAGCACAAGTGATAGCCTGGGCTTGCAACTGGCATCTGGAGTTGGAGGGATGGGCACTCTTGTGGGACTGAGCCCTTAACCTGTGGGATCTGATGCTCTCTCTAGGTAGATAGTGTCCTAGTTAAACTGTAGGATACCCAGCTGGTGTCACAGAGAATTGCTTTTTGAGGGGGAAAAAACTTCCAAACATTTGGTGACCAGAATGTCAGAAGTATGAGTGTTCTATGTGAGTGGTAAAGGAGACACATAGGAAAGAAACACACAGTAGGGACAAACAGGGTTTTTCCTCACACAAGAAGGTGGAAAACTGAGTTTTTTCTTATAGAGACATGAAGAAAGATTTCACTGAAAAGGACATACAGATAGCAAGTAAGCACATTAAAAGAAGTTCAACTTCACTAGATTTCAGGGAAATGTGAATTAAGGATGACGATGAGATATCACTACATATTTATCAGAACAGCTTAAAAAAAAAAGTAACAGTATCAAATGTTGGCAACGATGCAGAGAAACTGGATCATTCACACATTGCTGGTGGAAATTGTTGGAAGAAATTTTCACATGTTGAGGTATGAGGAGGTAGTTCAGGTTTATACATGGTTTAACTTAAACTTATGATAATTAGAACAGCCTGCTTTGTGGCCTATCAAACATACATTGTACATCCTTTTTAACCACTAAAGAAAAGAATGTATTTAAAAATCAAAATGGAGCAACTATGGTTCAGGTATCCAAAATGGAGCTGAGTGGCCACTGAGGATGTGGTTGCAGACACACTCCTGCATCACTGAGAACTTGAATTTTCTGGACTGTATCAGACTCAAGGACACCACCAGCCATTCTCAAAACTATATCTGCTGACAGCTGCCAGCTGCAACTTTGTGGTCTCAGGGCCTCCCCGTGTAACTATGCAACCATTTCAGACCCCAATCCTTGCTTAACAAGCACCGTTACTTCTTGCCAGCTCCAATTATAATTCATGACAAACAACTTATGTAATTTTGTGGTTTTTGCCTTTATAAGCCTCCCCCATTTGTAGTCCAGTGGAACACAATTTAAGTGCTTCTTGAATCATGTCTCCTGGGCTATAGGCCTCAGTCTGGCTCAAATAAAACTCTTTTCTATTCCTACTATATATTGGTTTATTGATTATTTCTGTCAACACAATGTAAAATGGCACAGTGACTCTAAAAAACAGTTGGAAAGTTAAAAAAAAAACAAAACTAAACATACACTCACCATATGAACTAGAAATGGCACAACTGGATACTTATCCTAGAAAATGAAATCTTATGTCCACAAAGAAGCCTGCACACAATTGTTCATAGCAGCTTTGTTTGTAATAGCTGAAAACGGGAAACAACCAAAATGTCCTGTAGTAGGTGAATGTTTAAAAAAAACTGGGACATTTATGCAATGGAATGAAAAGGGGAAAAAAAACCTATTGATACACGCAACAATTTGGATGGATCTAAAGGCCATACTTGCTGAGTGAAAAAAAAGCAGTCTCAAAAGGTCATATACCATATGATCCATTTTCATAGCATTCCCCAAATGATAAAATGATAGCAATGGAGAACAAATTAGTTGTTGCTATGTATTAGGCATGGTTGGGCAAAGGGGGTTGGCACCACTATTAAGGGGTAACACTAGGTAACCGTACTGAATTTTGACTGCAGTGATAGTCACATAAATGTACACATGTGATAAAAGGACATAGGTCTAAACCAATACATTTTACCGAAGTACTATAGTTATATAAGATAATACCACTGGGGGAAACTGGGTAAAATTTACATGAGAACTCTGTATGATCTTTGCAATTTCTTTTGCAATAATATGTAATTATTGCAAAATAAATGGTTACATTCAGTATGATTCTACTTATATAACATGCTTGAGATGACAAAATACAGAGATGGGTAACAGATGAGTTGTTGCCATGAGTTAGTAAAGTAGGAAGGAGTGTGTGACTATAAAGTGATAATATGAGGGAGCATCTTTGTATCAGTGGATCAGCTCTGTATTTCGAATGTGGTGGGAGTTATATGAATTAATACATATATAGATATACATACGAATCTAGACATACATTGCAGAATTCTAAAAAAAGACATCCCCAAAACAAGAGTTGCAAGCAAAAACTGGCAAACTGTGTGTATCATTTCTAGTGTAGTTAATTTCATTATACTAATATCAACTTCCTGGTTTGGATAATGTACTATAGTTACATAAGATGTCACTATTGGGGAAACTGGGTGATTGTACACCATTGAGAGAAGCTGAGAGATGGATTAAGCTTAGTGATTGCAATACTCTGTACTGTTTCTGCAACATCTCTTGAGTCTATTTTTTAATGAATTAAAAAAAAAGCTATGAATAATGTGAAAAGATAAGTCATAGTCCAAGAAAAACTATTTTTAATGAATGTAACTAAAAATGGCTTGATGTCCAGAGTATACAAAGATCTAAAAATCAATTCAGAAAAAGATAAAAAGATAAATCCCATAGCAAAAAATAGGCTAAAGACATGAACAGTCAGTTACCAAAGAAGAAACCCAAATGGCAAGTCTGATAATATTGGTAAAGAATATTGTTGATGGTGAGTAAATTGATACAAACATTTGCCAATAACATGTTCATCTGAATATGCAAATTCCTATGACATATTAAATTCACTTTGGGGTATGTATACCAATTATGGCATATGTGCACATAGAGAAATGTATCAGAATGTTCCTAGCAGCACTCTTTGTGATACTAAAAAACTTGGAAACAAAGTAAGCATCCTTTATATGGAGAATGTGCTACAATTATATAACGGGATATTAAATACAGAGAAAATTAATTAATTGGAGCACCCATAGTCAACACGGATGATGGCTGTAACATAATATCAATGGAGAAGTCAAACCCCAGAAAAATAGAGTACAGAAACTTTCAAATACTATGTATAATTTATGGACATTTTCACATATAGTAAAAGTATAAAAATACAATGGGAATATTTAACACAAAATCCAGGAAAATATTTTCCTTTGACAAGGTGGCCAGGGGACAGGGTATTATTGGGGAGAGGTACAGTGGGTGCTTAAATAATATTGGCAATGTTTTATTTCTTAATTTTAGTGTTGGTTACACAGGTGCTTATTAAATTATTCTGTATATGTATTTGTGCCTTAAATATTTCGTAAGTTGAAACAAAAGAGCAAATTCATAAAAATGCAAAATGTATACAATTAAACTAATAAAAATCAAATAAATTAAAAAATAAAGTATGCATAAGAATCCCAGAGAATAGTCATATTTACATAAATATGAGCAAAATATATGATGCTTCCAGGATCAATAAGTCCCAAATGATGTGCCAATGGATGCTAAACATGACAAATACTCTTCTTAAATAAAACAAGCAGTGTCAGTACCAGAAGAGTTGACAAATTTCATAAGCACTTATGATCTTTAACCAGTTGTAATTTTTAGAATTTTTTGCATTCAATTATTTTTACCAGTTCAGAAAGACAGAATGGGAAAAAAAGTACTTTTCCTAGTTGTCTCTTTGGTCTTTATATATTAGGCTGCATTTATTTCTAAACTGTAATCTTTATTACTTATAGTAGATCAAATGCAGAAATTATTGGATTGGGTCAAGCTTAAATTATATTTGAAATACCCAGGATCCAATTGAAATGATCTTCTTGGTTTGTGTTTTTAAACTGTGGTTGTTTTCTTCAGTAAATGCTCCCTGCTAAAGGGTATATATATGATCAAATCTGAATATTCATGGTTGGAAGTATATCCATTCTGAGTTAAATATGAGGGGAAAAAAATGTTCACCTGCTTCCTTATTATCAATCAACTCTGAAGAAAACTTCTTGGAAAAAAGAAAAAGAACATCAATTTCCCAGGTACTTTAGTAGTTCTGCTTCCTTATGTGTTGACTGATAAAACATAACTTTTTTTTTTTTTTTTTTGGCCATACCATGCGGCATGCGAGATCTTGGTTCCCGGACCAGGGATCAAACCCATGCCCGCTGCCGTGGAAGAGTGGAGTCTTAACCACTGGACAGCCAGGGAAGTCCCAAAACATACCTTTTGTAATAGAAGTTAACTTGTTTGTAACCACAGAACTATTTGTCATGCTGTCAAGGCTTTGAAAACCTAAGATGTACTCTTCCTCCTTCAATTAGGATTAAAAAGGAGAAGAGTGTTAAGGTTTCCAAAAAGCAAAACTCCATAAACCTAGTAGTCTATTCCAGTATTTAAAAGGTCTCATTATGAAGAAATTATTCTTGATAACCACACCAGCTCTCTGATGTGTCAGACCATTTTTTTCCAAGTGAATAAATACTTATCATTTTTCTCTGATTATAAATGTGATAAATGCACACTGTTGAAAATTTGAAATTTGCAGCAAAGTATAAAGAAGAATGAAAACTCCCATCAGATAAACATAGTTGTACTAACATGTTGGTTAATTTCTTTCTGGTCCTTTTATATGTACATTTGGGTTTATTACACATACGTATATGCATATATACACATGACAAACATGTTATATATACACATTAATATCTATTATTTAACATTTACTGCATACTGAACATTAAGAATATGCGCTTTATGTACATTTGCATATTTAACCCTCATTATAAGCATATTTGCATCCACATGTTTAAAAGAAAACTGAAGCACAGAAACATTTAAAAAATTGCCTGGTATCACATAGCTCTGAAGTTACTAAGTGCTGGAGTAGAGGTTCAGACTGGCACTCTTATTAGTCTGCTTGCCATACAGTAGACATATAACTACCATATAAATACACACATTTACAGACACACACGCAAATATATCACAAAAGCCTTGGCATTAATTAATTTAACAAACTGTTGATTTGACTATCTGTAGGAAGTCCTAAAGGTCCATGGTCCCTGACAAGTAATTTATGGAAACAAAACTTACTCATATTCTTTGCAGAGCTGTTTTCTGAGAATAGATCGCTTACGTGAACCTAACAGACTGACTCCCACCAAATCTGTCATGGATGTAGAGGGAAAGTTATTCAGAGCTGAGAATGAAGCCATGAGCTGGGGACATGCAATGGGGTCTTGTAATAAAGGGAAGCCATGGACATAACAAATGTTAGCCATGTAGAGATATATGATAAATGCCATCCAAGTGGAAAATATCTATATGAGCTTTTAAATTATACAAGGAATGGATTATATTTTGTATTTATAATTACAAAATAAATCATAAATTATCTGCATCTTTTGGTTAACCTAATTGATTTTTCTTTGCATACTTCCAGTTTCCAAAGACCCTGATGATTTAAATATTCCAAGTCATCCATCAGCTAATAAACATGACCAGTCAACTCAGGTACTTTATAAAAACATTTTTCTTTCTTAATGATCATTGGGATGGATATGGGGACAGTCTAATCATTGAAAGCTACTCATTTAAACTCAATCTTGGTGTTTTAATAATCTTCAGGATACTGAGTGCTTGCCAACATTACTTATTACAGAATTAGCCCGGATACTGAAAACGTGTTATTCCTGACCTTTGCTGTCATAACCTCTGGATGCAATTGCATCACACAGTGTCTATTCGCTTTTTTATGTTTGACATCTATTTTTTTTGTTTTTAGTCAACTAAATTTATTTGCCCTTGCTTTACCTTTACTTCAGATTTCTGAAGGAAGCTATAATGTATGAGAACTTTATACTTTATGAAATAAAATGATTTGGTTAGAAAAATGTAATTAATATGATGGATCACGGAAACAGAGACTTATCACAACAGATAATATCAGTCATTTCTTTTCTAGGGCCTCCTCTTTTAACAACCCAATTCTAAGTCTATTCTATGGCTTTATTGACTTCTAACAGTAGGACCCTGTGAGGCTCTTCTGGGTACAAAAGCCTTTCTGTGTCCCCCATTTGTTGTTTGTAGAAAAAGGCTTTAGTCTCCTAGACTTTCCCTGAGTCCGAAAGAGCAGATTCAAGCAGTTACTAATTAGGGAAGTGAGGGAACGCAGAAACAAAGGAAAAGCAATCAAGAAACAATAGTTCAGTGATAAAAACAGTCTTAGTTCCTTCTCAAAGGATATACATAACAATCTGATGTATATCTTTGAGCTCTGCAGGAACTAAGGCCCCCACCCAGGTGGAGAATGTTAACTACATGCTGAGACCCCAGAACCAGAAGATTGAGATTCCTGGAATGCCACCCTGTCAGTGGATTCCAGTCCACTGGTTGTTCAGTCAAACACTAATTTATGTCCTCCTGGGGAAAGATTTTACAGAAGTAATTAAAGTCTCAAGTCAGTTTATCTTAAGATACGGAGATTATCTGGGTGGGCCCAACTCAACCAGGTGAGAAGCTAAACAGTAGACTTTCTCTGGATGTGCAGAAGTCAGAGAGAGATGTGCTCCCGCTGGCCTAAAGGAAGAAGAAATAAAGTACCATGTTGTGGGATGACTTGTGAGTATGAGACCTTTAAGAGATGAGAGTCACCTCTACCTGAGAGCCAGCAAGAAAATGGGGCCTCAGTCCTACAAACACAAGAAAACAAATTCTAACAATAGCCACTGTGTTTAGAAAAGGACCTACCCAAGCCTCAGATAAGCATTGTAGTTTTAGCTAATCCCTTGATTTCAGCTTGTGGGACCTGAGCAGAGAACCCAGCCAGGCTCTATTGGACTTTTGACATAGAGAACTGTGAGATAGTAAGTGGGCATTGTTTTAAGCCATTGAGGTTATGCTTATGTGGTATGGCAGCAATAGGAAACTAACAAATATGTGTAATTATTTCATGTGTTGTTCTCTTTACAAATAAAGCTTAAAATTCCTTGACATCAGGAATTACTACTTTTGCTTACTGTATATTTATGCTAAACCTAATGATTAAACATTCTACTACCTGAGCATCTGTTTTCAACCATAATTATCTAGATCAAATAAAATATTTTATTCATGGCATCATCATCATTGCTATCATAGAATCAAAAAATTTTGTTTTGTCTATTTCAGGAAAAAAAAGAGCACTCTAGCAAACGCTATCAATATTCAGCCCAGATCACCTGTGGTATGCTCCTATCCTCCAGCTTCCACAAGCTTAGTCCTATGAAATAAAATTAATATTTTATGGCAGAAGAAGAAATACAATTTAAACATAAAAAATGTTCTCTGCCCTTCGGCCTCCTCTTTCCCCTCTACTGTGCATTGTGTATCTGCATTATGCATCGACCAAACCTCCCCCATGGGCAGGAATACCTGCTCAACCATAAAAAAACAACATTCTCCTAGCACCAGTAAGACTGGTGCTCCTTACAACTCCTTAAAAGATAACATTCCTTCTGAATCTTGAAAGGGGCCATGATGACGCATGACCCACTACTCCCTAGATTGTGTAAACTGTCAATAGTAAGTCATTTAATGTACAGCCCTCTGTCTCAAAAACTTACATAAATGTGCTTTGACTTTTAAATGGCGGAACAGTTCTCGGAGCTTTCTGAGAGGCTGTTCTTGGGTTACAATCCTTCATATGGCTTGAATAAAATTTTCCTTTCTTTCTTAGATTGACTGATTAATTTTTTGTCGACAGTCCTAAGTGGGTACCTCTAACCTTCTTCAGAGAACTTCCCTTGGGCTACTGTAGCTGTTCAAAGCCTGAAGTGCCTGGGAGCTTATGTGCCCTGTAGCAAGTCCAAGCCAATGCCCATGTAGTATGGGAGTTTAAAAGTCCAGCTCCATTGCCTCAAATAGTCCAAAAACTCAGTGGTGCAATTTCAGTTCTTGAGAACCCCAAGGATGAGGGTGAGGCTTGAGCTTTGACTGAAATGTCACTTTTATTTAGGGTGACTGATTCTCTGTCCTGTTTCCCCTACTCCATTACTTCTTTTTTTCCCCTGGGATCATTTCCTTAACAAACCACATACCCCTGAATCCTCCAACACTTAGGAACAATTCACAAGCAGCTACCCATGACAATTATCAAATGAATGGATGGAAGAAGCACTATTGAATGGATGTAAAATGGTAAAGGACTAAAGGAAAAAAGTTGAAAATTTTACTGTGAGACTAAAATTTCACAAAATCAGTTTATTAATTAAGATAGCATTTGATTTCAGATGCTCCTCAGAGTAAGAATAACTGATGCCAAAAACTCAGCCTCTGTGCACTGGTGCCAAATTGAATCTTGGAGACAGAGTTTTGGGTGAAGTAAAAAAGAATAGTTTTATTGCTTTGCCAGGCAAAGGGCGACACAGAGGGCTTGTGCCCTGAAAAACTGTGTGTCCCAACCTGGAGGGATTTGGTGAGGAGTTTTATAGTAATGGTTCAAGGGCGGGGCTGCTGATAAGGATCAAGGCGTGTGCAGAACCTGCACTCCTTTAATCTGGCCTCAGGTGGTCTCCTCCCTGTCTCTGCATCCCCTCCCTTCCCTGATTAGCAACTGATCTGCCTTTTGGAATTCAGGGAAGGTCATGGAGGCTGGCTGGAAATGGGGGACACAGAAAGGCTTCCGTGCCCAGGAGCCCCACAGGGTCCTGCTCAGTTTCATAACCAATACGTACATAATTGACTTGACCACATTCTTCCATGAAGCACATGATACAGAAATTTAACAAGTTATACTGCATGGCTATATGGGCACTTTATACATTGGTATCATCATTAAAAATGTTAAAAAAGAAAAGGGACACGCAGATGGTAACACTAATACTCTATGTTTTAATATTATATTTTAATTTTAAATGAATTATAATTTAATTTATATTGAATAAAAATAAATTTATATTTATTTTACATATTATGCCATAATAGTATATCATTATAAATTATAATAAATATCGTCAAATTAAAAAAACTTAAAGTTAAGTAAAATATTTTATTTTAATAAAAATATTTCCTGGAATATAGGATAATTTATGGTACCTCATCAGGAAACAATGGTAACATTTATGGATTTCCTATGCCAATCGGTACAGAAAGGAACAATCAGTGGTAAGGAATTTATTCTAAAAATACTCAATATTAGAGTGACAGTAAAATGAAAAGGCACCTGACACCATGGTTTTCAACTCCATTCTGGGATTTAAATAACACACCTCTGGCATAAATGATTTAGAGTGTTTCTACTCGGCATAAATCAGGATGGACATTCCTGGTGACAACAAGGAGGATGATCTGGTGTGGATGTAGATAAAAGTGGTGGTAATGGGCTTGTACTATTTGTGTCAGATACTCTTTTGAATACATAATGTGCACTATCTCATTTCTATAAATCCTCTTAACAGTCTCAGAGAGCAGATGGTAATATCTTCCTCGGACTTTATTTATGATAACAAGGCCCTGAAAAGGTCATTAATTGTTTAAAGTCCCACAAGTAGAAAATTGTGGGGCCAGGTTCAAGTTCAACCTGCCTGAAACAAAGCTATGTTCTTAGTCACTGCATGAAAATGGTTAGTTTCCAGACCTGTGGCTGCACAGATGCCTACATTTAGGAGGTCTGAATAAAACCATAGAGACAATGATGAATGTAAACACTTATAACCTTTTTGCACTAACTTATTTTCTCAACTTTATCATTAACTAACATTCATTTTAATAATTTCTAGCTGTTCTAAAAATATGCAATTGTGTATGTTCATAGTAAAAAGTAGTTTAAACAGTAGCATTTTTTGGAAGCTATAAATATTCCTCTGGTTCCCAGGAAGAAACACATTTGATTTAAATGCTCCCAGAGGAAAGAATAACCAATACTTACAAAATTGACTTGACCAAGTACTTTTTTTTTTTTTTTCCTTTTTTTTTTTTCCCACACACACACACTGTATTTTATTTTTACAAGAGATAAATAGACTGACACCAAGCATTGTACATGGATGACCACAACAAAAGCAACAATGATTGCAATTACCAAACATGAGACACACTCATACTATTTGACCAAGTACTTCTATGGAGCACATGATAAATTCTTACAAAGATAGAAAGTTCGAAGAAAAAAAAAGGTACTCGAGTTCTAAGAAATGCTATAAAATGTGACTATGAGAAGATATTCTGGCTAATTTCTGTCTAATGCTGATTCACATATGATTCTCATGTACAAACTCTTGATAGTTCAGTATAATAAATCAAATGATAAATACCATAATACAGAAGGAAGACATACCCAGAATGTACTATTTAGTTTTTATCCTTTTCATGTTCAGACCCATCCAATACTTATTAAAGATTTCTTCTTCCCACCCCAACTCTGTACCTTAAAATATTCCAAATTTACGTAAGAGTTGAAGACTAGAACAGGAAACACATATAATCCTCCATTAGTTCACCAGTTGACATTTTGCCGTATCTACTTTCTCCCTTCCTCTCTCGTCTTCTTTCATTTGTGATTTATTTTCTTAAGGTATTTTCATGTGTGCATGTGCACACGTGCACGCACACACAGGCACATACACCCCTAAATATTCAGCATGCATTATCTAAGAAAAAAAAGTCATGTCTCGGCTGCAGCAAAGTCCAGCTGCTGTGCCACTGTCACCACACAGGCCCTCTTATGGGTTGAACCAAAGCCAAAAGGTCATTGATTTAGCATCAAGTTTTTTTCCAGTCCTACTTGCTGTAGCCATTGCACCTCACTCATGGTTGGACTAATTTAACAAGGCTAATGCTTGGAGGTGTGTATCCCACAAAGACAGTGCTCCCAAGGTCTGTACAGCCTCTAGGCAGTCCCAGAGGCCTCTTAAAGTGGATGTGCAGAAAGGCCTAGGAACACCCTACAAAGTTTACCTTAAGGTGCAAAACATACCAGTGTGGAGAAAGGATGACAAAGACTTATGTATTGGTATATAACTGTCTACTCTTTCTGTATGATTTGCCTGAAAGAAAACCCACCCAGCCTGGAGTTATTGTGAGCCAATCTTGTATCTTAGAGGTGAGGATTTTTTGATGAGCTTTATCCTCGCGTTAGCTGTTATACGTGATCTGAGCTGATATTCCTTGTATATTCAGGGTGACAGCTTCTCTCTTAAGTACAACTTAAAGACTAGTTCTTTACTAATTCTAACAGAAAATGAGAAAGAAAAGAGGAAATTGGCTAGGTTTCTAGAAGGACTCCAATCTATCCTACATAAAAACAGACTGAAAAATCATGTTGTGCATATTCCACTAGAAGCCTATGACAGGATACTGTCTCTTATTAAAGCAATTCTGACACTTGTTATGGAAAATCATCTAAGATTGCAGTCGGTTTAAAGCAAAGTGTGTACATAATAGAGATTACCTGTGATGTGATCATTTAAGCTACTGTTTGTAAGAAAGTGTACCATTACTGAACTTTCTCTCCCCAAGAAGAAAACTACAACCCTTTTCTGTTTTTGGAATAGCTTTGTTGCTAGGACTGTTGACTTTAAAAAAAATGCACAAAGTGAGAGCTGTGAGTTCAGTTTTATTTGGGGCAAAATGAGGGCTGCAGCCCAGGAGGCGAGGGGAGGGGCCAGGATATATAGGAGTTTTGCAATAAAGAGCAGGTAATTGGTAAGGTCAAACGATTATTGTTAAATAAAGAAAACCAGATATCTCAAGTTAAGGAATTTAGCACTTTTCTATGTATGGGAAGATGCAAGAGTCTGGACTCACTGAAATCATTCCTGTGATATGCACCTCAGCTATCTGGGGCCTGTATTTTCACACCCTGAGTTTCCTCAGGGCTCACCGCAGGGAGTGGCTGCTGTCTGATGGTTGCTAGATGGCAGGTATTCTTTTCAGCCCTGAGTTTCCTCAGGGCTCACCAGCTCACACTGGAGGGTTGCAATCATTGGTGACTGTGACATCCTTTGTTTATTGATATGGCAGGAAATATTCCATTTATAAATATTCAATTTATCAGGACCAAGCTCCATTTTATCCATACTCTTCCTTTGAGGCAGTGGAAGGGAGCTTTGACATCAAGCTTTCAGAAATAAAGGGCTGCCTAGTCATCCTAAGCTCAACACGTAGGAAGAGTTCTTCAACCTGTCTGCTTGTAGCAGTGAAATGCCTGATCTTTTGCTACGAAATCCATAGAACTAAACCTTCTCACAGACAGTTCAATGAAACTGTGGCTCCAGGAACTGTACAGTGCACGACAATGTTCAAGGAAAAGCTCTGTGTTGGCTACTCTTCTGGGTTCTCTCTGTTGAGTATCCATGAAAATGGGCAATCTCTAAGCCTGGTAAATTCCAGCAGCCCCTCAGTTATGTTCCTCTCACTGTAATCTTTTGAGGACATTTGTTCTGTGGAGCTCAATAATGAGGAATACCTATCCCATATGCTTCAGCCATATGGGATTGCACGTAGACTTACATCAAAGGTCAAGTATGCAGGAGCTAATATGGCCCTCAAACTATAGTTACTTATAGTTACTGCTCCCCCATGTCACAGTATACAGTGAGTGTGATATCAATACATCTTAATGATGATGTTAAGACTATGGAATGGGTCCAAATAACTGGTCTGAGAAGGATAAGACCACTACACTCTTAATGTACCATCAAACCTCCTCAACTGTGAGCTTCCATGCTTAATCTACTTTAAAAACAAGTCCTCTGGAGATGTTAAGGGTGTCAGATACTTGCAGAAGTTCCAGAGCAAGACAGATTACAACGTGGGTGAGCAATGCCTAGAGACCCAGAATGAGCTCCAAAACTATACCAACCTAGCCAATTTCAATTATATGACTCACACACGGCCTAGAGATGGAATGCAAGTCCTCATAGCTCTCATTCTGAATGTTTTGCTTCCCTCACTGGAGGAAAGGCTAGATCCTGCTCCAGCCAATCTTTCTCAGTAGACTCAAGTCCAGAAAAAAAAAAAATGTACGTTTCAAGGTTCTCATTGAATGGATCAGAGATGGGAGTGGCCACATCTCTGAGAAACGTGTCTAATCCTGACCAGGAATTTGACAAAGAGCTTCATTCATATTCCAACAAACACTCAACTCCAACCCCAGCAGCCCACTGAGCTCCACCCTTCCCTAGAAGAGCCAGCTCCCACTAGAAGGCCTGCAGCAGTTGTCCTGTGACACCTGAAGCTCCTTGATCTATGGCCCCTCATGGTCAGGTCAGTGCCAAGGCTGATGTTGAACCCTTATTGTTGTTTAAGGAAATGTAGACTTGATTTGTAAATATGAAAAGGAAGAAAATATTTATTATATTATTGTAATGATCAGCTTTAGGTCACATTGTTCAATAGTGGTAGACAAGATCCATTCTTCTGCATAGCTACGAGGCAACACTGTTACGTTTGCCCTTGAAAGGCCACCGTTCAGTCTACCTCCTATTCAGAACAAACTGAGATACCTATTAGGGCTTGTGCTCAACTATGCCTATGGATGATTCCATGTCTCATTTGAAGGAAACTTTTTTATATACAATGTGGCCTCTCTGGATAATGCCTCAGACAATATAATTTTTCCTATTTTCTGAAGCTATTTTCCTGAAGTCTTAGGCGAATACAAAAGTGTTTACTGTTCTCATGAACACTAGAATTTTGAAGACAGAGCAACAGAGGTCAGTTTGTGGTATTTTTATTCACTTAGCTATTGAATATTAAGCTGCAGAAGTCTTTCTACCAATTCTTTAGTCATGGGTAGAGGCCCACTAACAGTGGGCTTTATAGTCATCCCTACCTCCTAGCCCACTCTTCTGGGTCCCTTGCGTGTATCTGTCCATCCTTCATCACAATCAGGAAGTTTCACTACTACTTGCTATTGGGAAGTCTGGCTGCATTCTCTGCTTCTCAGTCACTCCCACAGCTCCTGATTTCTGTCATAAAAATACTCATTCTTAGCCAATGAATATCCCAGGGGTCTTAGAGGACTCCTGGGGCTAGAAGGTGGCCAGAGCCCAAGGGAGCCATGAAGCAGATGATGGGACATTTCACTACCCACACTGCTCCCTGGTCCCTGGCCGTGAATGAAGATGCCATGATTGATAACCCAGCACTGATCATGTGGAATCATCTAGCATACTCCTCTATATTTCCCCACAGCCCTTGGTCAGCAGTGATATTCTGCACATGTATTAATATCATCCCTCCATGTATTACATGTTTAGTAATCAGATTTTTTACCATATCTCATTAAAAGTTGGTAATTTACGGGCTTCCCTGGTGGTGCAGTGGTTGAGAATCTGCCTGCCAATGCAGGGGACACGGGTTCGAGCCCTGGTCTGGGAAGATCCCACATGCCGCGGAGCAACTAGGCCCGTGAGCCACAACTACTGAGCCTGCGCGTCTGGAGCCTGTGCTCCGTGACAAGAGAGGCCGCGATAGTGAGAGGCCCGCGCACCGCGATGAAGAGTGGCCCCTGCATGCCACAACTGGAGAAAGCCCTCGCACAGAAATGAAGACCCAACACAGCCAAAAATAAATAAATAAATAAATAATTTTTAAAAAACAAAAAAACAAACAAAAAAAAAAACTCACATTATTTAAAAAAAAAAAAAAAAGTTGGTAATTTACTGTGGCCAGCAGACACAGCTTGTTATCTGTGGCCTCAGGACCTCTAAGCAACTGTGAAGACAGTGGGGTGTCATTTTCTTAAATTTGTATTGTCTTAGGATTTTCTCTGCTCTCCAACTGGTTGACATATTCTTGGCAACACTGTATAGCATGTGCACTTACCATGACTAGGCACTGAGTGATGCGGGTGCCATCACTTCCGTGCCTGAAAGCGCTCCGCACCTGGCACCTGCCTGCCCTATCCTGATCTACTGGACCTTCTGTGGGTCTGGCATGTGTTTAGGATTCTCGTTTTTACTTTTTAAATGTAAATTGTGTTTTTGTAATTATTGAATCATGCAATCAATTTAAGTTTAACAGTTTAAGTTAAAGCAGTTAATTTTAAGTAATCACTTATATAGATATATAGATATAGATATAGATATAGATATAGATATAGATATAGATATAAATTGGTGGCTGCCTCATTCTTTCTCAAGCTCAGAACCATGCAATAGCTCATTTCATTCATGGTAAAAAATCCTTAAGAGAGCCAGCCTCAAAGTCCCTACAGGGTCCAATGCTCAGTTATCTTTCTAACCTTTTCTCCTACTTTCCTCTCTCTTTGCTCATTCCACTTATGCCACACCAGCCTCCTTATAACATCCCCCTTGATGATCTCATAACAACTGTTCCCTCTTTCTGGAAGACCCTTCCACCAGATATCTGTCTAACTTACTCCTTTTCTTCACATCCCTCAGTTCTCATCCTCTTAAGGGATCCCGCCTTACCACTCTACATCATACTGCCAACTACACCCACTCCCTGGCACTCCCCATTACCTTACCCTGCTCCTTTTCTTTTTTCTTCTGGTGTTTATCACTTCCAACATACAAGAAAATTTATCTTTTATTATGTGTACTGTTTACTGTCTGTAACCCCTTTGCTAGACTCTAAGCTCTACAGGGCAGGGATTTTTGTTTCGGTCTCTGATGTAATCTGAGTGCTTAAAACACAGTCTGGCACACAATACACGATAAATATTTGTTGAATGAATAAATGACTCAAATATTTATCCACAATTTCAGATTAATAATTGAGAATAGTGTTACAGTAAAGAGATTTGGGTGACTGAATTGGAAACTTGCATTCAATGTTTAAAGCTGCTCTTGACTTTAGGCTGTGCTGAATTGAATACCTGGACATTCTTATTATTCAGCTCCAGTTTAAATGTTCATCACTTATCCAAAGCACCTGTCATTACAGACGTAATGTAATTTCCCAAACTATACTTTTTTCCCTAGTTATTTTATATTGATGACTTCATTTTTAAGGAGGCACTGAAGGCCACCTGGAGACATTCAACATGTTCACACCAATGTTATCTACAATTAGAGTAAATTATTTACTAGGCCACTTCCCACAAATTTTATCTCTATATCTAGGAATCCCTGTTATCCTAGTCAAGTAGATATTTCTGGATGCATTCCCTAATTCTTGAGTCTAGTCTATTTGAGGCCTGTAGCAGAAGTCAGACAAAGTCTGGTAGGACAACTGCATTTTTACATTTTTCAAGTTTAAAAACAAAAATAAAACCAAACCAAACCAACAAAAACCAACTGATGAGGGATACCGAACTGGCAGCTGGTGAGCTAAATATGACTCCATCATTGTTTGGCTGGCCCAAGCTTTTAGTTTTTCTTTTAACTTGAACATTCAGTCAGGGCATCTACTTTCCAATTTGCCATTTGCCCTAGGCTACATCACCCCTATTGCTTATACTAGACCTAATATTAACATCTTTGTTATCTACTTGGCCACTTAGCATTTGAATCTAGGATCCCACTTCTCTGGGAAGTTCAAGTGAACAGAATACCCTGTAACTTATAATCTGTAGCCTTCACTCTTTGAGACTTAGAAACTATATTATATTTAACATAAATCATCCTAGAATAACAAATGAAAATTTAACAAGACCAAATATAGCGAAAACATAACTTAGAATCCATAACACTGGATATACTGTACAGTCTAGGAATAGCCCAAGAGAATAAATTATGTTTCTGTTATTATGTAGCAGTCTGAAAGGAAGTGTAAGAAAAAAGAAAGGGAATTTTGAATTGTTAAAAATATTTGGCCACATTGTTTATGTATTATCACTTGTATTTAATAATATATCAACATTTACATTAAATCTGGCTTATTTCTTCTAGATTACAAAAACAGAATAAAGGGGCACCAGGAGACCATAAGTAAGTAATCAATAAATAAAAGCTCTAGTCCAGATCAAAGATAAATTACTCAAAAATAATCCATCACTCTCCTCTGATATGCTCTTGCCATCAACATCCCTCCTATCCTTTAGAGCCAGCCTAAGCCTGAACTCCAGCGCAACGTCTGCAACCAAGTTCACTGTCAGATCAAGAACTCATTTCTCTTAAAATGTACTCATGGTCTTTATCAGATAACTATACTTTAAGAAAGACACATCTTTAAATTTTAATACCAGTATTTAGCACTCAAATTTAGTATATAATTTAGGTTACTGTGATGTAATGTGTTGCTTATTTATAATGTAAAATATCATTCAATAATTGGCATTCAAGTAGCTGAATCTCTCCTCAATTATATTACGAACTCCTGTTAGTGAAGATAATCTCTCCTTTTTTAGTACTCTGCAGTACTAGGGACAGTACTAGATACTGCATTATGCATGTTACTAATAACCTGTTTTCTTTGAAGTTTAACTCCTTGGTATTGAGTCAAGGTAGCTTGAATTTCCAGAATCTGAGGGATGTAGATTTTCTTGGGGATACTGAAATATCCTAGAAGGCTCAGTTCTATCATGTATAAAATGAACTTAGGCTTCCTCAACTTTGAGAGATTAAAGAGGATAAAGGACTGCAAATAAACAGAGTAAAATCAGAATGGAATTCTCTTAACTTTTACTTACAAAACAAAAAAGAGCATTATGTACTTAGACTTCATATTTGGAGAAAAGATCCATCAAGAGGTTGAACTGGTTCATTTCTTTAGCCAAAATTTTATTTAATTACTGGAAGATAACACCAACACATTTCACAGAACTAATGGAGCCACACTTTATCAAGAGGTGCTTAATGTTCCTGCTCTAATGTTTTCAGTGTTGAGGAATTCATTGACTTGTGAGGAAACCATTCTACTGATGAATGATATTGTGAAAGTGCATTCTTGCTTGAGTTGAAACTTGTGCTCCTTAACATCTACCCAACAGACATATTCTTATTAGCAGTACACAGTGAGTCCCCCCTCTTTTACTAATGACAATTTTATAAATATGTAAAAGCAAATAGTTCCCACCCCTCCAGAGCTTTCCAAAATTCTTCTTATCTAGTTTAGACATTTTTACTTCCGTCCACCATTCCGTCCACCATTTTTACTCCCGTCCACATAATGCCCCCATGCATAATGCTTCTTTAGACATAATCTAGTTCAATACAGTTCCATCTAAAATGGGACACTGCAGATAAATCCAGCCCAAAGAGTGTGAGTCAAGTAGGTTAAAAGAGCCATTTTTTGTTCAGGCATATGTTTAATTCAATTAAACAATGACAGAGCACATATCATGCACAAAACATTGAGAGAGACAAAAATATACGTAAGAAAAGCTCTTTAGATTTCTAGGAATTCACAACCTGGTGGGCAGCACAGGTAAATGTAAAAGTAAATCAACAGGAAACATAATTTGATCGATGCAATGACACAGTAATTAACACAATAAGTGTACGGGGTTCCAGGGAGAGAGCCAAAGACAGAGTGAGAAAATTCAGAGTGTAAGTACATTCATCATAGAAAGTTGGTCCTTGTACAAAATTATCTCTGACAACCATTTTCCATTTCAATAAAATCTCTTGAAAAGAGATAAGAATGAAGAAAATGAATTTAAAAGGAGAGTGAGAAAGCACTCTAAGATAGGCTTAAAGTTTAAAATGGCCACTCATTGAACATTTTTACTGTAATAGTGCACTGAAAGTTGAACATAAACCTTCCCAAATGCACTATTCTATAGTAGAAGTAGGCTTTTACATATGAGCTGAAGAGAGCCATTAGCTTCTTAGAAGCACAGAATGGATGGATCAATCAAGAGGGCATCAGAACCTGAGACCTTGATGTTTTGGGACATTCTTAAAAAGCCATCATTAATAGTTGGTAAACTTTTTTTCCCCCTGTACTGATTCTGGCATTCTCACAAATACAAAAGAAACTATGCCTACAATGCCAAGGGTTTTGTTGTAACCTATGTAGATTAAGGCTGATGTTAAACTAGTAGGATTTTTTAAATTACTATTTATTTCTTCAGTGACCAGATTTAGTGACTACCTTTGGCACAGTGCACACTTTTGTAGGCACTAGTGATATGAGAATTAACTAAACAAATATCTTCTCACAAATTCCCTTGCTGGAGATAAAGAGTAAACACATAAATATACTACTCTCAGATGGTAAATGCTAACTACAGAGAAATCTGAAAGAAGTTTAGGGTTTGGGGAGTGGCTGGTGGAAGTAGGGGTTTTTGAAGAAATGTAAGTTGGTACTGAAATTGAAATGTGATTTTAAAACTCCCAACAAACAAATTCCAGGACCAGATGGCTTCACAGGTGAATTCTATCAAACATTTAGAGACAAGCTAACACCCATCCTTCTGCAAATATTCCAAAAAATTGCAGAGGAAGGAACACTCCCAAACTCATTCTATGAGGCCACCATCACCCTGATACCGAAACCAGACAAAGACACCACAAAAAAAAAGAAAATTATAGGCCAACATCACTGATGAACATAGACGCAAAAATACTCAACAAAATACTAGCAAACTGAATCCAACAACACATTAAAAGGATCATACACCACGATCAAGTGGGATTTATCCCAGGGATGCAAGGATTCTTCAATATATGCAAATCAATCAATGTGATACACCATATTAGATACACCATATTAACAAACTGAAGAATAAAAACCATATGATCATCTCAACAGATACAGAAAAAGCTTTTGACAAAATCCAACACCCATTTATGATAAAAACTCTCCAGAAAGTGGGCATAGAGGGAACCTACCTCAACATAATAAAGGCCATATATGACAAACCTACAGCTAACATCATACTCAATGGTGAAAAGCTGAAAGCATTTCCCCTAAGATCAAGAACAAGACAAGGATGTCCACTCTCACCACTTTTATTCAATATAGTTTTGAAGTCCTAGCCATGGAAATCAGAGAAGAAAAAGAAATAAAAAATCCAAATTGGAAAAGAAGAAGTAAAACTGTCACTGTTTGCAGATGACACGATACTATACATAGAAAATCCTAAAGATGCTACCAGAAAACTGCTAGAGCTCATCAATGAATTTGGTAAAGTTGCAGGATACAAAATTAATACACAGAAATATCTTGCATTTCTATTTACTAACAACGAAAGATCAGAAAGAGAAATTAAAGAAACAATCCCATTTATCATCCCATCAAAAAGAACAAAATACCTAGGAATAAACCCACCTAAGCAGGCAAAAGACCTGTACTCCAAAAACTATAAGACACTGTGACGAGAGAAATCAAAGACACCACAAACAAATGGAAAGTATACCGTGTTCTTGGACTAGAAGAATCACTATTGTTAAAATGATCGTACTACCCAAGACAATCTACAGATTCAATGCAATCCCTATTAAATTACCAATGGCATTTTTCACAGAACTGGAACAAAAAATTTTTAAATTTGTATGGATACACAAAAGACCCTGAATAGCTAAAGCAATACTGAGAAAGAAAAACAGAGCTAGAGGAATCATGCTCCCTGTCTTCAGACTATACTACAAAGCTACAGTCATCAAAACAGTATGGTGCTGGCACAGAAACAGAAAAATAGATCAATGGAACAGGATAGAAAGCCCAGAAATAAACGCATGCTCCTATGGTCAGTTAATCTACGACAAACATAAACAGAACACTTTGACATAAATCACAGCAATATCTTTTTGGATCCATCTCCTAATGAAAACAAAAACAAACAAATGGGACCTAATTAAAGTACAAGCTTTTGCACAGCAAAGGAAACCATAAACAAAACAAAAAGACAACCCACACAATGGGAGAAAATATTTGCAAATGATGTGACTGACAAGGGATTAATCTCCAAAATATACAAAGAGCTGATGTAGCTCAATATCAAAAAGAAAGAACCCAATCAAAAAATGGGCAGAAGATCTAAATAAACATTTCTCCAAAGACATGCAGATGGCTAAAAAGCCCATGAAAAGATACTCAACATCACATATTATTAGAGAAATGCAAATCAAAACTACAATTAGGTATCACCTCACACCAGTCAGAGTGGTCATCAAAATGTCTACAAACAATAAATGCTGGAGAGGGTGTGGAGAAAAGGGAATCCTCCTACCTTGTTGGTGGGAATGTAAATTGGTACAACCGCTATGGAGAACAGTATGGAGCTTCCGTAAAAAACTAGAAAAAGGGCTTCCCTGCTGGCGCAGTGGTTGAGAATCTGCCTGCCGATGCTGGGGACACAGGTTTGAGCCCTGGTCTGGGAAGATCCCACATGCCACGGAGCAACTAAGCGCGTGTGCCCCAACTACTGAGCCTGCGCTCTACAGCCCGCAAGCCACAACTACTGAAGCCCACATGCCTAGAGCCCACGCTCTGCCATAAGAGAAGCCACCGCAGCGAGAAGCTCACACACTGCAACAAAGAGTAGTCTCCGCTCGCCGCAACTAGAGAAAGCCCGTGCACAGCAACGAAGACCCAATGCAGCCAAAAATAAATAAATAAATAAGTAAATAAATTTATTAAAAAAAAAAAACAAAACTAAAAAAAGAACTCCTATATGATCTAGCACTCCCACTCCTGGGCATATATCCGGAGAAAACCGCAATTCAAAAAGATACATGTACCCCAATTTCACTGCAGCACTATTTACAAGAACGAAGACATGGAAAAAACCTAAGTGCCCATCGACAGAGGAATGGATAAAGAAGATGTGGTACATATACACAATGGAATATTACTCAGCCACAAAAAAGAATGAAATAATGCCATCTGCAGCAACATGGATGGACCTAGAGATTGTCATACTGAGTGAAGTAAGCCAGACAGAGAAAGACAAATATCATACGATATCACTTATATGTGAAATCTACAAAGAGAGTACAAATGAACTTATTTACAAAACAGAAGTAGAGTCATAGATGTAGAAAACAAACTTATGGTTACCAGGGGGGTAAGGGGGGGAGGGATAAATTGGGAGACTGGGATTGACATATACACACTACTATATATAAAACAGATAACTAATAAGGACCTACTGTATAGCACAGTGAACTCTACTCAACACTCTGTAATGGCCTATATGGGAAAAGAATCTTAAAAAAGAGGGGATATATGTATATGTATAACTGAACCACTTTGCTGTACACCTGAAAGTAACACAACATTGTAAATCAACTATACTCCAATATAAAATAAAAATTAAATGAAAAAATAAAAATGCAAGTTGGTAAAGCAGAACCTCAGCGGTAGCATTCCAGTAGACCTGAAGTAACTGAGGGACGCAGCCTCTCACGTCCAGGGAAAAGCAACAAAGGATAGATGTGCACAGGCCGCAGGGAGCAGGCCTTCCTCGGGTGCTGGAAGGACAGCAAGGAGGCCTGTGCACAGGGAGGGACAGGAGTAAATGGGCTCCAGTGGAGATGCTGAGGTCAGGGAAGGGGATGGGCCTGACCAGAAGGGTCATGAAGACCACCGTAAAGATGTTGGTTTTCATTCTGACACAAGCTGGAAAAGCCAGGGGAGCAAAGGAGCAAAGGGCGCAGGTTTCCATTTTAGAAGAATCGCTTTGGTGGCTCTGTGGAGCTCGACTGTACTTTATTTCAATTATAAGATAGAGTTCAAGCTGTAATAATGGAGTCTACAGTAACAACAGCAACAATGCCATACATCTAGAGAGCACTTATTATATACTAGGTACTGTGCTAAATTTATATAATTATCTCACTTAGTTTTCATTAATGACCATTATCTCCTTATTACAAATGTAAAAATCAAGGCTGGAGGAGTTTTAAGTTACCAGCTCACAGTCACACAGCTGGACAGTGTTAGAGTCTGGATTCTCAGCCTGGTAATCTGACCCCAGAAATGATCCTCTCTGGATGAACAACAGAATATCCTGGACAACTTTTAGAATATGTCCCCACTTACCCCCTTCCAGAGATTGATACTGAATTGTTCTGGTGGGGCCTGGGCACTGGGATCAGCTCTCCAGGGCATCCCGATGTAGAGCCAGAATTGAGAACTACTGTGAAATATCTACCATACTGTAATGCCTAAAATTACCTAGCAGAACGATTTGGTTCAAATATATTATTAGTGAGGTTTAAAAAAAAAAAAACTGAGCTTTCTGGGGAAAAAAAGTCTTCCGTGTAAACCCCAAGTTTTCTATCAAAAATATTGGTACTGATTAAGTGGTGACAGTTGTGTACACATTTTTCATGAGTGAGTAATTTAAGTGCATCACTTATTTTCCAGTCCCATCATGACCTTGGTCAGCCTCAGAAGGGCAATGACCATTTGGATACTACTGCTCTCCACAGTGCCTGTCATCAACCTTTGCTCAGACTTCATGTGTGACATCTATTGCTATGCTTCAAAAGCCAAAGTCTTTCCCTTGGCTTCATTAGCAGCAATTGGAGCTCCACATCCAGTATTTGAAGGAGCTCTCATTCCAAATACAGAACTAGGTCTTCCTTATTAAATACTAGGGGAAGCAAAAACATTGGTGACTGGAGTGAATATTTATGTCCTTGTCATTGTTATCCAGGATGGACTTGGGAGATATGAAACATAAAAGTGCAGTCACGAATTTCATTAAACAGAGTAATATAAATGGATAACCCATTTCTAGTAGTTCTAATTTAGTGATTCAAGAAGAATTAGAGAAGAGGCATTTTATTAACAATATCAAGTATGTGTTCTAGTCAAACAGTTCTCTCAAAGAAACATCATCAACATGCTCAAAAAATTTAGTGACTATTATGCTTTTTTTTTGGCATTAGAAGGCACGGAGAGTAGAAATAAATGTAAAGAAATAGAGTATAACGAGTTGGAGATGCTAACAAATGTCAAATAAAAACAAATCTGGACTTGGATAAGTAGAGACTTTACTCAAAAAGTTTTGCAATAGGGAGGATGCTCCAACCTTAGGATCTGAACATGTCTCAAAATCAAACTTAAAAATGCTTTTCTCTTATAGAGAGGGGTAAGCAGGGGTAGCAGGAATTTTTGAAGGGAAAATGGGGGAATGAGTGGGAGTGACCAGACAGCATGATCAGGGCTGTCTTTTTCAATGCGGTCAGCTAGTTCTCAGGATGAGATGTTAAGGGGGGATGTTCTGCATTTTAATGATTAAACTCTAGGGCAAGCCAAAGTTCAGGGGCCTGTAGGGTGGAGAAAACCCTGACTAAAAGTTGGTTAAGGTAAGGTAGAGGGTATGTAACGGGCAATAGTGAATGAACATTTGGTCACAACTTTACCACTTAATATTTAATTCTTTAGTGGTCAATAATCAAGCAAATAAAACATGGGATAGAATTCTAGATCATACCATAATACACAGATTTTGAGAATACAGTGGTTTCCTAATTATTTGAGAAATGGAAAGTTTTGCTGAGTAAATAATTTACATACCAAATTTTGATATCAATCTTAAGATCAAAAAATAAAGTTTTACAAGAGCACCATAATTAATACTTTTTAAAATTGGTGAAATGTTGCTCTATTATATGCATGCTGGTATAATAAAGTTAAAAGGGTGCCTTCCAAAATCCAATCACATACTGGAAAATTTTGCTATGAAGATGGTTAGGTGACTATATGAACACCAGCCCCATCCCTCAGCATTATAAATAAATATAATGTATATGTACTGTAATGTATTCTGGAATACTGATGTAGTTAAGTAAACTTTAAAAATTTCTTGGAAGGAAGGTGGAAGGCAGAGGGATCATACTTGTTCCTTGCACAATGTATATTAATTCTGCAATATATAACAACTTGACAATAGTTTTTAAAGTTCAGAAAAATTATGATAAATCATAAAACAAAACTGTTTCCATATTAAAAGCAGAACTAAACAGTTCCTGAGAATGAGTCAGCATGCAACAGTAAGATCCATACATTATGCAATATAGGTCCTAAATGGGTGGAGAAAAGGTCAGGTATAAATATAGCCCTACAATAGTGTGGAGGAAATTTTGCATGCAACCAGAACATGGTGGGTGGATTTAAAAGGTCCCAGGATGGAACCAACAATAATTGAATCTTTATAGACACATATAATCTTTGAAAGAATGCAACCTTAAAATTAATGAACAATCAAGAAAGCAACCAAAACATACATACACATACACACACACACACACACACACACACACACACACACACACAGCCCTTTTTCCTCATTCTGTAACTTATTGTTGGAGGGTAGTGACATCATTTCAGGGTGTGTCTGATTTCCCAGGAAACTAGACTTTAACCTGTGGACTTCCTAAATGGACATGTGTGGGTACAAACAATCTTTAAGAATGAAAAGGCAAGAAGTCAGTGAGCTAAATGAGAGTGAAGAAATAAAACTGGGACAATGTAAGGGCAGTAACATGATGTAGAGAAGAATTAATGGAAGCGGACAGGCCTGGTTTCATTTCTGGCACTGCCATTTACTAGCTACTTAATCTCAGGCAATGTACTTAATTTGAGTTCCAGTTTTGTCCTCTGTAAATTGGAATAAAAAATACCTTCCTTTGTAGTAACCTAGAGATTAAATGAGATTTAGGGAGAGTATTTAGATTCTACATGCCCAATTCTAATGTATGGGGGGAGGGTTTCCCCCTGTAACACCAAGCAAATACTTGGGACACCAGCTGGGTATCCTAAAATTTAACTCAATTCTGACACTATCTACTGGGAGATAGCATCAGATTCCACAGGTTAAGGGCTCAATCCTACAAGACTGTCCCCACCCCCAAACACACACATACTGCAGACACAAGTGGAAAGCCCAGTTTGTCACCTGTCCTGGGTAACTATAGATGGGGGGTTCCAACAACCGCCTCCTAGGGTTTGATTAATTCACTAGAGTGGCTCACAGAACCCAGAGAAACATTTTACTTACTAGATTACCAGTTTATTATAAAAAGATACAACTCAGGAACAGCCAGATGAAAGAGATGCCTAGGGCAAAGTATAGGGAAATTGCTTGGAGCTTCCATGCTCTCTCCAGGTGCTCCCCTGTCCCCAGATCTCTATGTGTTCACCAACCCAGAAGCTCTCCAAACTCTGTCCTTTGGGGGTTTTATGGAGGCTTCATTACATAGGCATGACTAAGTCATGGCCACTGGCAACTGATTCAGCCTCCAGCCTCTCTCCCCACCCAGGAGGTCAGGGGGTGAGACTGAAAGTTTCACCTCTCTATTCATGATTGGTTCTCCTGTGAACCAGCCCCCATCCTTAGGTGCTTTCCAAAAGTCACCTCATTAACATAAACCTGGCTGTGGTGAAATGGGCTTGTTATTGATCAGGTTCAGGACAGGCCATCCCCAAATACACCACTTTGGCATATTGAGTATTTTGAATTCAAGTTACTCAAGAAACAGCCAGTGCAAGAAGGGCACTCTGACCCTCCTTTGTCTCTCTGAAAGCAGGAAATAAATCTCTGATGTGAAAGGTACCCTCCCTGTACCAGGAGGGTAGAAGACATCCATATCAACAGAGGCAGGGAATTTAGAGCCAAGAAGACTGTATAAACGAACCTTGTTAATTCTTGGCCATTTACTACCCCTAGTCCAAACGCCTTTGTCAATTCTTCACAAAAAAATTGTTTCTTTGATTAAAAGGTATAAAAGCTGCCTGCTTTAGTCACTCCTTTGAGCTCCTATTTCTTTGAGCTCCTGTACATACAAAATTAAACTTGGTTTTTCCTGTTAACCTGTCTTATGTCAATTTAATTATTAGACCAGCCAAAGAACCTAGAAGGGAAAAAGGGAAAAGTTTTCCTCCCCTACATTATGAATAATAAGATAGCCATTTCATCCTTATGACTCTGAAGCATTTTGAGGAACTGAGGACAAGAGACCAAATATTTTAACAAAAGATGTTCTCATTCCTCTTATCATTCAGGAAATTCCAAGGGTTTTGGGAGCTGTGAGGCAGGAACTGTGGATGAAGACCAAATATATATGAAAAATAGATTCTGATCATCTGAACGTTAGGCAGGAAGTTAGCCATGAGCAATGAGAGGCGGCCCCGGCGGCTGAACGTCCAGTAGCCGCCTAAATCCTGCCAAGCTATTTGCCAACCCCGCCCCAAACACACCCCCATCAGGACTCCAAAATGGTCAGGGGACCAGAAAAATCCCCCAATGGCCGACTGGAGGGACTTTCCCCACTCTGGCACATGCGCGCACCTCACGCTATCATGTCCATAGATAACCTTTGGTGGCCTTTAGGCTCATTAAATGTTCATAAATATTCTATGAATACATACATCTGATTATAACAGACAATTATGGGAAGGACATGCACAGCAGAGCCTCTTGTTATATAGCCTGCAGCTGTCAATCAAGACTGTCAATCAAAGACCTTGCCTTAAAAACTCTACATCCCAGCTTCCAGGGCCATTGCCTTCCTTGGCCTGGTCCACCTCTCTCTTGAGGTGTTCTCTCTGTTCTCTCCTTATCTTCAATAAACTCTCTTGCAACGGGTAAGACCTCAGATTCTTCTTTGCGTCCTTACCAAGAACAGAGGCCCTGGCAGGAGGGGTCCCCAGACTCTCTTCTGCTAACATGAATGACGAAATGTATATTTCTTATAAGTCACCATATTGCAGAGAGAGACAGAGACAGTCAAAAGACAAAACATACAATCACAATAGATGAACTTTATTTAGATGTTAACTGAAACAAAGTTACTTAAAAAGAAGCATCAGCTATAAGACAAACACAATTATGAGACAATTACGGAGGTATGAACACTGCCTGGATGTTTGAGGATACTAAGGAATAACTTAAGAAATATTTTTAGTAGTAATGGCAGCATGGCTGTGTCAAAAATAGAGAGACTGTTTTAGAACCACAGCACTATTTAAGGATAAAATGGTGTGATGGTTAGGATTTGCTTCAAAATAATCATGAAAAATGTGTGGCCATGCAATGGAATCTGGGTAGAGGATACAACAGAGGTTTGTTGTTATTTTATCTCTACAATTATATATATTTTATATTTTCAATAATTAACTTAAAAAATCCTTAAATCTTAAGAAGTAGAATGATAGTAAGGATGTGGTAAGGACTACATGAAGTAACACATATTAGAAACCTACCCCTTTTCCAGGCACGTATGAGGTATTTAGGGATCCATTTAAATAGACTGGGACCATTCTTTGAGAGCAGGGCTTCATAAACTTTCATGAGCATACACATCACTTGGGGATCTTGTGAAATGCAGATTCTGACACAAAAGGTCTAGAAGGACCAAGACTAGAAAGGATCAATGAAAATAAAGGCTGGAAAATTCAGGTTTGGGCCTACAGTGTAGAATCTTGCAACTACATGGGCTTGTGACAGGCATACAAATAACTACTATATGAGGTAACCAACAGAGTATCAAATCCAACTCTGAGGAGGGCTTTTAACTCATTTGAAGTGCCCTGAGGCAATCTTAAAACACTATTAACTGCATGCCTGAGAGAGTATTCCATGGATATCTTTAAGTATGCAATCTATTTTTAAATATTCCAAAATAGTATAAATAGGTAAGAAGTAAAACACTGGAAACTGAAAATTAAATAGGAAGACAATGTAGAAATCAATAATTTGTTTGTAAGGTCACATTCCTAGCTTCCTTACCTTCTTCCCAAACTGACATTTGTTTATATTATAATTCATTTAGTGGTCTACTTACATAAGATGAAGTTTCCTAGAATTTCATTAATTAAGATACACAATTTGTCTTCAGTTCAGCTACTCCAGGAAATACATAGTATTTTTATATAATTTGAATACAGAATATTTCCTAAGCAGCCATGTATTTTGCAGGATGCAAAAAACATTTTTCTAAAGTACAAATATAGCTGACTGATCAATGATAATGATGGAAAATTCTCAATAGTAATTAGAATAGAGGACAGAAGTATCAGCTCAACAAAGCAGAGGCTTGAGAAAACAAGAAATACTTCTTTTACTTTTATTTGAATTGTCATGGCATCTCTATTCTAATTTAAAATTCAGTTGTTTTTCTCCAAAATATACTATTCATAAGCAATTAGACTCAGTGATTAAAATATTATCCTAATTTTCAGTGTTTTTGTGTGTGGCTGAATGAAACCTGAAGTTTGTCTACCTCATGCAAATGAGTATCAAACCATGACTGTCTATATAAAAGGAGTAAACTGTTATTTCCAAAATCTAATACAAATGATAAACTGTTTTCCAGCCATTGATTAGCCAATTTTTATGAAGATATCAATAAATTAGTCTCCATTCAATTCCATTTCTTACACAGATGGTATATTACCATTTCTCTAAAAATTATTTTACCTAACTTGTTCATTTTGAATATGTTCTCCTTATTATATAACAACACTTAAAATAAATGAAAATAATTCTTGTTTTGCTTATGTTAGAGAAGTTATTCAGGCAACTTTAACCTGTAGTCTGACGTAATTATTTTTCTCTACTATTCTTGAAATAAGATCAGACTAAGAAGGGGATGCAAATGTAATAAAGGACAGTTGGAAGTTATGAGATTAATAAGTTCTGGGGACGTAGGACTTCCCTGGTGGTGCAGTGGTTAAGAATCCACCTGCCAATGCAGAGGACACGGGTTCAAGCCCTGGTCTGGGAAGATCCCACATGCCGCGGAGCAACTAAGCCTGTGCACCACAACTACAGAGCCTGCGCTCTAGAGCCCATGAGCCATAACTACTGAGCCTGTGTGCCACAACTACTGAAGCCCGTGCACCTAGAGCCCGTGCTCTGCAACAAGAGAAGCCACTGCAATGAGAAGCCTGCGCACTGCAACAAAGAGTAGCCCCCGCTCGCCGCAACTAGAGAAAGCCCGTGCACAGCAGCAAAGACCCAATGCAGCCAAAAATAAAATAAATTAATTAATTGATTTAAAGAAAAAGTTCTGGGGATGTAATGTACAGTACGGTGGCTATAGTTTAAAATACTGTATTGTATCAAAAAATGGGCAGAAGACCAAAACAGACATTTCTCCAAAGAAGACATACAGATGGTCAACAGGCACATGAAAAGATGCTCAACACTCCTAATTATTAGAAGAATGAAAATCAAAACTACAATGAGATATCACCTCACACCAGTCAGAATGGCCATCATCAAAAAGTCTACAAATAATAAATTCTACTGAGGGTGTGGAGAAAAGGAAACTCTCCTACACTGTTGGTGTGAAGGTAAATTGGTACAGCTACTATGGAGAATAGTATGGAGGTTCCTTAAAAAACTAACAATAGAGCTACCATATGAGCCAGCAATCCCAATCCTGGGCATATATCTGGAAAAAACAAAAACTCCAATTTGAAAAGATACAGGCAGCCAATGTTCACAGCAGCACTATTCACAACAGTCAAGACATGGAAGCAACCTAAGTGTCCATCAACAGATGAATGGATAAAGAAGGTGTGGTATACCATGGAATATTACTCAGCCATAAAAAGAATGAAATAATGCCATTTGCAGCAACATAGATGGATTTAGAGATTATCATACTAAGTGAAGTAAGTCAGACAGTGGAAGACAAATGTATCACTTACATGCAGAATCTAAAAAAGTAATACAAATTAATTTATTTACAAAACAGAAACAGACTCAAAGACATAGAAAACAAACTTACGGTTACCAAAGGGGGAAGAGGAGATGGAGACATAAATTAGGAGTTTGGGATTAACAGGTACACACCACTATATATAAAATAAACAACAAAGATTTACTGTATAGCACAGAGAACTACATTCAATATTTTGCAATAACTTATAATAGAAAATAATCTGAAGCTGTACACCTGAAACTAACACAATATTGTAAATCAAATATAGTTCAATAAAAATTTTTTTAAAATACTGTATTGTATATTTGAAAGTTGCTAAGAGTAAATCTTAAAAGTTTTCAACACACACACACACATTGTAACTATGTGAGGTGATAGATGTGTAAACTAATCTTACTGTAACAATTATTTTGTAATATATAAATTTACCACATCACCACACTGTAAACCTCAAACATACTCAATGTTGCATGTCAATGATATCTCAGTAATGCTGGGAAAAAAGTTCTTTAATTTATAGGTCTAGAGATCACGGCCAGAGAAATGAAATTCTCTTAAACACAGCAGACACTTGCCATTGTGAGCTGTCCTTAGAGTCACCTGTACAAATTCCTTCCTGCTCTTAATTTCATATTTTTATTGTACTTGATTACTGTAATTATATTATCCTGGGAGAAACTAAGAAACAGTCAGAAAATATTTTGTTCATTCTGTGTATCTAGGTAATTGCATTCCTCAAATAGCACAGCTGCATGCAACTTTGCAAGAAGACCAACTATTAATGACCCAGAAAGGAAGGACAGAAAACTTAATGGGCAGAAAAGGTCTAATCCTAGCTCTGTAACTAATTATCTGGGTAACCTTGGACATGTTGTGAATGCCCTCTAGATACAAATAACCTCAATCTTATAAAAAGATACTGTCCTAGACAGATATCCATATTGTCTTACAGATCTTAAATTCTACTTATTCTCTTACCTTGAGCCTAGATCCTGTGGGCAAATTACATGAGTTTGAAGGCTAGAGAGGCAAATGAGAGCTAAACTGAAATTATAAAATTTTAAATTGCATACTCTAGAAAAAGGCCATTAATCATTCAAGATGACTACTTGACTTTAAAAAATTATATATAACATGACCAGGGCAGAATAATTGCTGTTATTTTGAGAAGAATAATTTTAATTGAATTATTAATAATAATTAACTCAGGGGAATGTGTTGGAAAACTCAGTGCAGGTGAAAGATTCATAAAAAAATTTGTAAGCCTGCAGTGAAAAATTCAGTCATTTGAACACAATCTTAACCCAACTTAATTGCATGCGTCAGAGATGATTCCACAGACATCTTGAGAAGGTAATGTATACTTAAATGCAAAAACATACAAATGGGTTTCCTAATAAAAATGTAGTGTGCTGTACGACATTATCTCAGCAAATACCAGGAAACTGTGTCTAGACTGCAGAAGTCATTGTGGTGATAAAATTAATACTCTTCCTCCTCACTGTTGCCACATTTCTTGGAAAAAAAAAAAAAAAAAAGAGTTTCTATTTTTAAAAATGCCACCAATTTGCTCTGCAAGTAAATTAAAATTTGCTTTCTTTCAACTGTGAATATCAACTAAACCGATATTAAGATTAAACTTTTTAAAAATTAATTTTTATTGGAGTATAGCTGCTTTACAATGTTGTGTTAGTTTCTACTGTACAGCAAAGTGAATCAGCCATACGTATACATATATCTCCTTTTTTTTTAACATCTTTATTGGAGTATAATTGCTTTACAATGGTGTGTTAGTTTCTGCTTTATAACAAAGTAAACCAGCTATACGTATACGTATATCCCCATATCCCCTCCCTCTTGCGTCTCCCTCCCACCCTCCCTATCCCAGCCCTCTAGGTGGACACAAAGCACCGAGCTGATCTCCCTGTGCTATGTGGCTGCTTCCCACTAGCTATCTATTTTACATTTGGTAGTATATATAAGTCCATGCCACTCTCTCACTTCGTCCCAGCTATCCCGTCTTTTTTGGATTTCCTTCCCATTTAGGTTACCACAGAGCACTGAGTAGAGTTCCCTGTTCTATACAGTCAGTTCTCATTAGTTATCTATTTTATACATAGTATCAATAGTGTATATATGTCAATCCCAATCTCCCAATTCATCCCACCCTCCCTTTCCCCCTTGGTATCCATACATTTGTTCCCTGCATCTGTGTCTCTACTTCTGCTTTGCACATAAGATCATCTATGCCATTTTTCTTGATTCCATATATATATATGCGTTAACATACGATATTTGTTTTTCTTTCTGACTTACTTCACTCTGTATGCCAGTTTCTAGGTCCAGCCATGTCTCTACAAATGAGCCAATTTCGTTCCTTTTTATGGCTGAGTAATATTCCATTGTATATATGCACCACATCTTCTTTATCCTTTTGTCTGTCAATGGGTATTTAGGTTGCTTCCATGACCTGGCTATTGTAAATAGTGCTGCAATGAACACTGGGGTGCACGTGTCTTTTTGAATTATGGTTCTCTCTGTGTATATGCCCAGGAGTGGGACTGCTGGGTCATATGGAAGATTAATCTTTATATCCAGATTCATCTTTACAGTTGTCCCTTGTTCCTCTGTCCTTCTTCCTATTCCTTTCTCCAAGTGCAATACTGTCACTGCTTTTTTCACTATTGCTCCTCACATCCTTCTTTTTTACTGCTAGTAATCAAATTGTGGCCCTTGCCAGAATCACAGAAGGAAAACCAAAGGGCAGTAGAAATAGAATGCCTGAGCTTCTTAGCCAGTATGCCTGACTCTGATTTCTTTCTCCAAACTTTTAATGTACTCTCAACATGGGCTCCAGAGACCCTTTCTAAAACACAGATATTGCCTGTGATCAATACCTTCCACTGAGTTCCTGCTTTCAGTAAAACAAAACCTGTTATTCAATTTAAAATTTACTGGTCTCCTCAATTCCATTTTGTCCTACCCATGCAACCAATTTATTGACACTTCTTGTAAACCATTCTCAGAATTATCCACTCAAGTGTCCATGGAATTTCAGGCTTAGCTGCTCTTTTTACAGTCTTCTCCCAAGCACATCTGCCCCTTGCCATCTCATTATTTTATTGGCAAATTTCTACTCATCTTCCTTGATCAAACTCCTCTTAATCAACTATCCCCATCTCTACCATCATACAGAAATGCATTCTTCTATTCCAGAAATTGTCAGTCTGTCTGGTTGACTGTATTACAGAAATTAGTAACCATGTTCTGGGATGCCATGTACACTAGTAAAGATTATGCCTAACAAGGGGCATCTTGTTGAGGGCAAGGTTGTCCCAGCACAAGGCTCCATCCACCGAAACAAGAGATGCATTTTTCTTATTCTTGCAAATTTGATATATGCTCAGCAAGCTTTTCTCATCCACCTGGAGGAGGCACCTACTCCATAGGGAAGCACTATGTAAGTTTGCCCTCTTCACTTGATTGTGACAAACTTAAGCGCAGGGTTCGTGCTCTTTCTCATTCATTAACATTCCCTATTTAATTAATTAAATTTTGTTGGGAGGAGTGAACACAATAATAAACTTATTGAGAATTCAACTTGAAATGGCAAACTTAAAAATTTGCAACAGTCTTTCCCCATATTCTATGGTTTCCTTCAAGAGTACATGGGTCCATAAAATTAACATCAATGTGGGAAAATAGGAACTACTGTTCTTTAATCTAGTATAAGGTATCTGAGGTACTGCCATTATGGAAAGCAGTATGGAGGTTCCTTAAAAAATTAAAAATAGAACTACCACTGATCCCACAGTCCCACTTCTGGGTATATATCTAAAAGAATTGAAATCAAGATCTCAAAGAGATATCTGCACTCCTATGTTTATTGGAGCATTATTCACAATGGCCAAGATGTGAAAACAAGCTGAATGTCCATTGATGGATAAATGGATAAAGAAAATGTTGTATATTCATACAACGGAATATTATTCCTTAAATAAGAAGGAAACCTTAAAAATAAGAATTAAACCTTAAAAAAGAAGGAAATGCTAGAATCGGAGACAACATGGAAATGCTGGAATATGAGACAACATGGATAAACCTTGAGGGCATTATGATAAGTGAAAGATGCCAGTCACAAAAGGACAAATATTGTATGGTTCCACATATATGAAGTATCTAAAATAGTCAAATTCATGGAAGCAAAGAACATAATGGAATTGTTTCTGACAACCATTTGTAGACAGAAAAGGCGTGGAAGAGAAATCTACTAGGGGGAAAGTTGAGTCTAGTTATACCTCAAAGATAGGCCCAAGATTAGGTGGGAAAGGGCTGGTTAGGCCACAGCAAATGGCTCAAACTGGAACCCTCTCTTAACCCAGCCCAAACTCAAGGATCCCTTGCCTCCCCTGCATACAGATAATAATCGATGCCCATACTTGGCCCCTCTACCTTCCCCATAGAGATAAGCCCAGCAATGTGGGTGGTTTCCAACTTTGGAACCCAGGACTACACAGAGCAGATGTTCTCATGGGCACCAAAAGTGAGGACAGAGTCCCAGGGTTGTGTCAGTACATGGCTTTGTGCTGTGCAGTGTTTGTGTGCTCTGTGTGGGGGTCTGTCAATACCTCCTCCCAGAAAGTGCATTTCCTCAGGGACTGGGTCATGATTCTGCTCCAGGTTCCTCCATTCAATCTGCCCCTGTCTACGCATGAGCAGAAATTTGTTTGGATTTGTAGCATTTGAGAGCATGAATTTTCAAGGCTTTTGTAGGTTTTCCCCTAATTTTAGAATTTCTATGAATCTCAGTGGGAGTTCTGTAGAACCATTTCTATTTTCAAAGAGCTTTTAAATAAATTATTTCAATAGTATTTGAAAGTTCAAATAGAAGAGCTAAAATGAAACAAATGGCCTTTCCTTAGAGCAGTGTAAAGTAGAAATGTTTCTGTTATACATATGTAAAGTCATCAAAAAGAGGCCTAATTACTTTACAGGTTTCAACATGTGGTTCATAATAGCAAAGAAGTTACTGCACATTTAATTAGAATAAGAGCCAACTAGGTGGACTTAGATGTTGATCTGATTATATATTTAAGTTCATTATTGCATTTTTCGATATGCTTACCAATATAATTGAGTACATAAATTAGTAGATACATTTCCTACATAAGTATTTGCAATTCAATATAATCCATTAGATTGAGAGCAGTATTTCTTATTAGACAGCAATATAATTTTATGATTGTCGCTTTTTCCTAATACTTTTTCTACCAAGACAAAGTATATGTAATCAAGACATGTTTTAATACATTTAGATGCCAAAATAAGTGTAATTATATTTTGACTGATATAAAGTTAGGGAGTAAAATATTAATATTCCAATTGTCTAATTGAAAGAATAAAATTGACTTCATTACTGTGCCACTGAGCATTAGCTAAGCTATTAGCATTTTTCTAAGGCTATATTATGAATAAACACAACAAGGGGATTCAGAAGCGTCTGATTAAACCACTGATCACATTGTAGTCTATTTTTTTCACAAAGTTTTATATAGGAGAATTCAGTTAAGCCAAATGTTACTTTAAAGAAGATAAACAAGATTTACTATTACCATACAACATCATTATATGTGTAATTTTATGTGTAAAATTAAAGTTTATTTTACATATGTAATATTCTGTATTATTTTTCATGTTTAAATGATCCTCTATATACTAGGTAAGTCTGGCTGATGCTTTGATTGAAAATGTGTGAGATCTTAAGCAGATGACTCAGCCAAGTCTTGTTTGGACTCTTAATCCAAGGAAACTGTGAGATAATAAAGTGCATTGTTTTAAAATGCTAAATTTGTGTTAACTTGTTACACAGCTATAAATAACGAACACAGATAAGATCAAGGTAAGATTAGGCATGGTGCCACTCTGCTCCCACGGGACTTTGTATGTAGTCAGTCATTTAGAATTTACACACGACTAGTGTAACTCTTTGCTTACCTGCCTTCCTCACTAGTCTATCTGCAACCTGATGACAGAGATTGTTATCTATAATTCTAGAGCCTCAAAGAGTGCCTGATACATAGTAAGCACTCAAAAAATGTTTGTTTTCAGATTAAATTAGGATTCTTAAGGAGGCCATCATGACAGTGAAGTGATGCAAAAGTGCTTGGAAAAACTGTTTTAAAAAAGGATAGGATTTGGTTCTTACAAGAATGGTTAAGTTACTGTATGATATCTTTGAATTTTGAGTTCCTCAGGCTGAAAAAAAAAATCATTAATACACTATATGTGACTTCAAAACAATAAGAATAATCATATAACCACAACTGAAAATTAGCTTCATTGATTCATAGTAAAGTTTCCAATATTCCTCTGCAATGAGAATAGTGGAGGCAAATATATATATACACACACACATATATATATATATACATTCACACACACATATATACACACACATACACACACATACATACACACATATACACACACATACACACATAGACACACATTTACACACATATACACACACATATACACACATACACACACATATACACACACATATACACACACACATATACACACACACACACACACACATATATATATATATATCCCAATAAACTCTGAGGTATGTACAAATACATGGGACTATAAAATACTTTTTCAAAAGCCATTGAAAGATACAGGTAACAGAGAGAGAGCGAGAAGAAGAGAGAGGATAAATTGCTTAATACCTACAAACCTACATTTCATCTTACCAGAATTGGGTTCAATATTATTTAGGTTCACACAATGATGACAGCAAGTAGGGATGGTATATTTTGAGGACACAGTCTATACCTACTGCTAACATTCACTATCACCTTCCTGAAAAACAGTGTCATATGTAAAGGCCTTAAAAAGCTAGTAAATTGCTCTTTTCAAACCAAAAGGCATTTTTGTTTTCAGTACACAGAAAATGAATGTTGGCTACACAGTGAAACTCTCAATTGTTATTGAAAGCCATGGATGTTGATTACACATTAAAAGAAACATGTTTAGTTCATACATATTAGGCCAAATAGAAATAAGAATGTTAAAATCATTTCCTTTGAGATGCATTATATCTTAGACATAAAAATATTAATAGGTTTCTAGCAGGAAAAAATTATAACACAGAAAATGTAGAATTTCAACTAATTTTGTATATTAGCTTAAGACTTCTAGTGATTTTTTTTAAATTTTTACTTTATATTGGGGTATAGCTGATTACCAATGTTGTGTTAGTTTCAGGTGTACAGCAAAGTGATTCAGTTATACATATACATGTATCTATTCTTTTTCAAATTCTTTTCCCATTTAGGTTATTACAGAATATTGAGCAGAGTTCCCTATTGTGTAGGTCCTGTTGGTTATCTATTTTAACTTCTATTTGAATAGACTGATTTTGAAATGACATGCTATAAAAATGCTCAAGGGTGTGGCATCTCAGATGAAAAAGTAACCAGTACTGTTTCTGGAAGCATCCAAGACATTTGGGGTTCTAGAGAAAACTAAGTCTTCAAATTTCAGGGGTAAAGCAATCCTGGTTTGTGAAGTTAATACACATGTAAGGGTTCTGGTCACCCAGTTTCCAATGTGTGGGGAAATACCAACAATTCTCTGATAGTAGCTGGGTATCTTAGAATTTAACTAATTTCTGACACTGTCTACCCAGAGACAGCATTAGATCCCACAGGTTAAGGGCTCAGTCCCACAAGACTGCCCTCCACCTCAGATGCCAATTGCAAAGCCAAGTTGTTACCTGTGCTTCTGACCCACCAGCTACGGACTGGAGGTTCCCATGACCTCCTCCTTGAGTTTGATTAATTTGCTAGAGCGGCTCACAGAACTCAGGAAACCTGTTTACTCACTGGATTACTGATTTAGTACAAAGGATATTAAAGGATAGGAATCAACAGCCAGATGAAGAGATACATAGGGCAAAGTCCTGAACAAAGGAGCTTCTGTCCTCATGGAGTGTGAGACCTGGCATGGTGGCACATGGAGGCATTCTGGTTCCCCAATGCGGAAGCTCTCTGAACTCCCTCCCTTTGGGTTTTTGTGGAGCTTCATTACATGGGCTTGAATGATTAAATTATTGGCCACTGATGATGGATTCAGCCTTCAACCCTTCTCCCCTCAGGGAGTGGGACTGAAAGTTCCAACCTTCTAATCACATGGTTGATTCCCCTGGCAACAAGCCCTCCCCCCCCCCACCCCATCCTTGGGTGCTTTCTGAAAGTCATCTCATTGACATAAACCAGTTTTGGTGGAAAGAGGCTTGTTATGAATAACAGGATACCCATTTCACCTTCATGGCTCTGAAGCATTTTCAGGAACTGAGGACAAGAGACCAAATATTTTAACAAAAGATGTTCCCATTCCTCTTATCATTCAGGAAATTCCAAGGGTTTTAGGAGCTGTGAGCCTGGAACCCCAATGAAGACCAAATATGTATTTCTTATAAATCACAATATCACAACATGGAATGAGTATATTCTATCGTTTTTCCCTCACAGCAAGTAGGGTTCATGGGATTTGTATGGATATATGAAGATCACCCACTTGTGTCCTTCACATTCATATAAGAAATCATCTCATCCCATTGAGAAGCTAGGCTAATTTGGAAACTCTTTAACTACTGAGATGCCCCCACTCAACTTGGCAGTAATTTCCACTATTTAAGTTACCCTCCCTCCACTCAGATATTTATTTAATATTCAGAAGGTTTCATTTTTTGTTCCAATCTCTATGTAGTGATACTTTCTGTAATTGAGAATTCCTTTTATTTTCCTTAATTCTGCCTTGTCTTTCATAAGTCAAATAATTCTGCCTTCCTTAAGCCATAAAATTTCTCTTATTTATGCCAAGCTTTCCATATACTTGTTCTACATGTATGAAAATTTGCTCAACAAAGAAGGAAATCGACAGTGAAACTTTAGAGTTACAAGTAACCCATCCTTTCTGAGACTCCATACACATTTTTTCTTCCAGTTTTATTGAGTTATGATTGACATACAGCACTGTATAAGTTTAAGGTATGCAGCAAAATGATCTGACTTACATACACCATGAAATGATTATCACAATAAGCTTAGTGAACATTCATCATCTCATATAGATACAAAATTAAAGAAACAGAAAAAAATATTTTTCCTTGTCATGAGAACTCTTAGGATTTACTCTCTTAACTTTCATATATAACATAGAGCCGTGCTAATGATATTTATCATGTTGTACATTATATCCAAAGTACTTATTTATAACTGGAAATTTGGAGGGTAAACAGTACATGACTAAAGAAGCAATGAATCACCGAAGAAATCAAAGAAATCAAAACATATCTGGAGACAAATGAAAATGAAAACACAATGATCCAAAATCTACGGGATGCAACAAAAGCAGTTTTAAAAGGGAAGTTTATAGCAATACAAGTCTACCTCAGGAAAGAAGAAAAATTTCAAATAAACAACCTAACCTTACACTTAAAATTTAAGAATCAGAAAAAGAACAAACAAAACCCAAAGTTAGTAGACCAAGAGAAATAATAAAGATCAGAACAGAAATAAATGAAATAGAGACTAAAAAAATAGAAAAGATCAATGACTCAACATAATAAAAGTTATTTATGACAAACTCACAGCCAATATAATACTCAATGGTGAAAAGCTAAAAGCCTTCCTGCTAAAATCTGGAACAAGGCAAGGATGCCCACTCTCACCACTTCTCTTCAACATAGTATTGGAAGTCTTAGCCACAGCAATCAGACAAGAAAAAGCAATAAAAGGTACCCAAATTAGAAGGGAAGAGGCAAAATTGTAATTATATGCAAATAACAGAATATTATATATAGAAAACCCTAAAGACTCCACACAAAAACTACTATAACTGATAAAAGAATTCAGGAAGGTAGCAGGATACAAGATTAACATACAGAAATTGGTTGCATTTCTTTACACTAACAATGAAATATCAGAAAGGAAATGTAAAAAAAAATCGCTTTTAAAATCACATCAAAAAAATAGCAGCAGGCTTCCCTGGTGGCGCAGTGGTTGATAATCTGCCTGCCAATGCAGGGGACACGGGTTCAAGCCCTGGCTGGGAAGATCCCACATGCCGCAGAGCCACTGGGCCCGTGAGCCACAACTACTGAGCCTGCGTGTCTGGAGCCTGTGCTCCGCAACAACAGAGGCCGTGATAGTGAGAGGCCCACGCACCGCGATGAAGAGTGGTCCCCACTCGCCGCAACTAGAGAAAGCCCTCACACAGAAACGAAGACCCAACACAGCAAAAATAAATAAATAAATAAATTTATTTAAAAAAAAATAGCACTATTCACAATAGCCAAGACATGAAAACAACCTAAATGTCCATCAACAGATGAATGCATAAAAAAGATATGGTACATATATACAATGGAATAGTACTCAGCCATAAAAAAAATATATGAAATGCCATTTGCAGCAACATGGATGGACCTGGAGATTATCATACTAAGTGAAGTAAGTCAGAAAGAGAAAGACAAATACCATATACACTTATATATGGAATCTAAAATATGACACAAATTAACTTATCTATGAAACAGAAACAGACTCACAGACATACAGAACAGACTTGTGGTTGCCAAGGGTGATGGGGGTAGGGGAGGGAAGGATTGGGAGTTTGGGATTAGCAGAGGCAAACTATTATATATACAATGGATAAACAACAAAGTCCTACTGTATAGCACAGGGAACTATATTCAATATCCTGTGATAAACCATAATGGAAAAGAATATGAAAAATGATGTATATATATGTATAACTGAATCACTTTGCCATACAGCATAAATTAACACAACACTGTAAATCAACTATACTTGAATAAATTTAAAAAATAAAAAAAACTGCAACAAAGAAAGATTAATGAAAGTAAGAGCTGATTCTTTGAAAAGATAAAAAAAATTGAGATCAGGCCTAAATCAATAAAATCAGAAATGTAAAAGGAGAAGTTACAACCAACACCACAAAAATATGAAAGATCATAAGAGATTACTATGAACAATTATATGCCAATGAAATAGACAACCTAGAAGAAATGGACCAATTCCTAGAAATGCAAGTCTCCTAAGACTGAACCAAAAAGAAATGGAAAATATGAACAGACCAATTATCAGTAATGAAATTGAATCAGTAATTTAAAAAACACGACAAACAAAAGTCCAGGACTAGATGGCTTCACAGGTGAATTCTACCAAACACATAGTTCTTCTCAAACTATGCTATCAATGCTTTTTAATTTATTCTTGCATTTTGCATTTAACGTATCAATAAATGGCCTAAGTGTTAACCTTCAAATACCTTTTCATTGAACTACAAAGAAAGCTAATGAAGCAGCAATTTGCTTCTATTACTAAAAGATTGAATATTGTGTTTCCCAGACTCTCATTTGGTAGATATATGCAAAAGGTTGAACTGTCCTAAACAGTATCTGCACAATTGCCCGATCATTGTACAGGGAGCAGAATTTATCCCAAAATACGCCTCTCTGACGTGAGGATTATTTTAAGCTGATCATTTTTTTAAAAAGCAGACATGAGAGAGGCTCTGAAAACCACGCAGAAATTACCCTTTAGTAAGAGATATTTACAAGGGAAATCTCCATTTGTAAGGGTATGGCCCTTGCTGTACAGGAAGAGGGAGATGACTCAATCTTTACAAACCTATTTACCTATGCAGGAGGTGTGGGCCTAAATCTGCATAACAACCTTACCCTTGTTTACTGTGTTTTCCTGGTAACCTTTTATAACTGACCTTCTGCCCGACCCCCAACATCTTTTGTTTTAAGCTGGAGGTAATATTTAAGGTGGTGGCTTGGGGCATTTCGGAGAGTTACTCAATTTTCCTGTGTATCTCCCATGTATACAGCAGGTATACATATTATTAAACTTCTGTTTTTCTCCTTTTAATCTGTCTTTTTATTACTGGGGTGTCTCAGCCAAGAACCTAGAAGGGAAGAGGGAAAATTATTTTTCCTCCCCCACAGTGTGAACACTCTATGTGAAATTTACTTTGACATAGACATACAGGTGTATTCTTTATATCATGCAATCTGTAAACATTTTATGAATATCCTCTGTTACTTTATTTCTTTACAATAATACTTTGCTCATAAATTGTAAAAGTCTGAATTGAAACATACTTCATAATCAAATAGTTAGCTAGAAACCCCATTAGGGGATTGTAGATAGAGAGGGAATTTTAGGGGGCTTTGGGAGACCACAATAAGATTAATGATCACTCAAGAAAGTAATGGGAAAATTCTGAAACAATGTGGGCTTGCTTGACTCATAAAGCAGAACAAGTTGGTTAGCATCAAAGCCAGACCGGCTTGCTTAACAACAAAATCAAGCTAACTTGATTAGCAACAAAACCATGTAACAGAAGCACGAGACATGCCCCCAAACAATAAAACAATGGTGGCATGAGACCCACATCCTGCCCAGTGAGCTCAGTAAGTTAATGGCCCCCAAAACATGCTCTTTGACCCCTAGAACATGCTCTTTGCACAGTGCCCCCAAAACAATAAAACAATAGTGGAGAATAAGGCCTACAATCTGCCCGGTGGTGTCATCAAGTTAATGACCCCCAGGACATGCTCTGCGTACACACACAAAAAAAGTCATTTATGGAAAGGTGACATTTCAAAGTGAAAGACCCTCATTGTACTGAGACCTGAAATAATTTTTCTAAAGTGCCATGACAGTCCTGGCCTGACCATGTAGGGACAAGAAAACTCCCCTGTCCACCCTGGAGGAGGAGCTGATGATGGAAATGTGACATCTACTCAAGAAAGACAAAGAAGGTCTTCTTCCCCTCCCCTCTCTTCCTTTGATTATAAAAATGTAACCCACTAAGTACTCGGGGCAGTGCAATGCTTGCCTGCCCGTTTGTAAGCCTCACAAGCATCCTATTATAATAAATCACTTCTTATCTATCACTTTGCCTCTCACTGAATTCTTTCTGCCCTGAGACATAAAGGACCAGGCTCCTTGGAGACCCCAAAACCACACCTATTGGTTTCAATAGGATATTACTATAGTATAGATACTGAAAAATGATTCCATAGAAATTGACTGCATTACAAAAAATGTGTGTGTGTGTATGTGTGTGTGTGTGTGTGTGTATTTACTCAACTGTAAATAAGAAGGAAGCCATTCTGTTGAAAGGTCCAGGTATCATATAACACATAAATGAAGTGTGAGTGTTTTATTAACATTAACAGAACTCTATGAATGAATTTACGGAGCAAAGCTGTACACATATATATTTTAAAATTATTTCCTAATTCAGTAGAAAAAAATTAAAATGTCAGTTTTCTCATTTATATTTTTAAGTTAAAATGTGTGGAGATCTCTACAGTAATAGTATGTTTCATTTTATTTGGGCCTCTGAGTTATAATTCTATTTGGGCTTTCACATCCAGTACACCATTACAATGATCTAAAATATTTTGTATACTTACTGTATTTTGAACCATCTACTTTTTTACCTTCCTTTAACGCAATGATATATAAGCTGTTCCCTTGAGGAAGGGAAAACTCATTGCAAGCATCTTGCATTGTGATTCACTCCTTTGCTTTTTAATAAAACTTCTGCAGATATGTTGACTCAAGATATGTTTATTTTATTGTGTAGCCAACATTTTAAATTAAAAAATTTGAGTATATTTTGTTGAATTTTTGGAGTTCTTTAAATATTTTGGATAACACTCTTGTATCAGATAAGTCTTGAGGATACATTTTCTCCCAGTCTGTGGCTTATCTTCTAATTCTCTTGACAGTGTTTTTCACCGAGCAAAAATTTTTAAGTTCAATGAAGTCCAGCTTATCATCTCCTTTGCTGTATCAATCCTTTGCTGTTGTATCTTAATTTTATTGCCACACTAAAGATCATCTCACTTTCCTCTTATCATCTAGGAGTTTTACAGCTTTTTGTTTTACATTTACCCATTTTTCATAAATTTTTGTGACAGGTATAAGGCCTAGGTCGTCTAGATTTTTTTTTTTTCTTTTTTTGGTGGATGTCCAGTTTTTCCTGAAACATTTGTTGCAAAGACTATCTCTGCTCCATTGTACTGCCTTTGCTTCTTTGTTAAAGATCAACTGACTATATTACATGTGCCTATTTCTGGGCTTTCTAATCTGTTCCTTTGATCTATTTGACTATTCTTTCATCAATATTGCACTGACTTGATTATTGTAGCTTCATAGTAATCGAAGTCAGTTAGTGTCAGTCCTCCATCTTTGTTCTTCTCCTTCGATATTTTACTGGCTACCTTTTGCCTCTCCATATAAACTTTAGAATCAGTTTGTCAATATCTGCAAAATAATTTACTGGAATTCTTACTGGGATTGCATTGAGGCTATATATAGATCAAGCTGGGAAGAACTGACATCATGACATTATTGAGTCTTCCTATCCATGAACATGGAATATCTCTCCTCTTATTTGGTTCTCCTTTGATTTCTTTCATCACAGTTTTGTAGTTTTCCTCATACAAATCTTGTACTTATTTTGTTAGATTTATACCTAAGTATTTCATTTTGGAGGTGCTCCTGTAAATTATACTGAATTTTTTAATTTCAAATTCCACTTAATCATTGCTAATTCATGCTTTCTTTAAGAGAAAAAAATTCATCAAAATATTCTGATTCACCATAGAAGGTATGGATGCACAAAATGCATGCAGAAAGAAAGATATAAAAAAAATAAACATTTACACAGATTTTAGTACACAGTACATGCTGATCGCTGGGTACTGTTAAAGGTAAATAGATACTTAGATACTCTAATTTTGCCCTTAAAGATTTGTCTATTTTTGCTTTTGTCACTTAGGATTTTTCATCCATAAATAGCAGAACTTATGATTACAAGTGGTTTAAAAATAAGGAAAATTCAATATTTTGTAGTACATTAAATCAGGTGGTAGAAGTAATCAGGTGAGTAGTTATTCAATTTATCATAAAAATAAGGGATTTATTTTTGTCCAGCTATTCCCAGCCTGCTGGCTTTGTTCTAAATACATACACTAATAAATCAAAAAAAATCTACCAAAGTTCTTACATAACACCTTCATTCAGCTATTCCTAGTGAAAGACAAATGGTATCTCTCCTTGTGCTTCTCTTTTTCCAGAAGGCAAACCTTTCCCAGTAGCCATGCAGCAGAGTTCCCCTTGCATCTCACTGTTCAGAATTGTGTACCATGTCTGTGGAAAAACCAGGCTTTGACAAAGGAAATGGTACACCTACAGAAAGTGGGATTATTAGTGAAGAAGAAAGGAGAAATGGCTGTTAAAAAGGTAATCAACTGAGTCCTCTCTAGGATTACAGTATATCAATGGGTACTGGTAGTTATAATTCAGGTAAAGTGTGAAAGCTGGTGATATCATGAAATCATAGCAAACTAAATCCACCATGAAGCTCATGATCATCTTTCCTTTTCTAGTTACTGATGAGGAAATCGAGGCCTAGGAAACCCAATTCAATACCATCCAATCCAAGGTCATGGTACTGTGTAATAGTAGGACTTGCTTCGAGTTTACCAGATTTTGACTCCAGCATCTTTTCTATTATGAAGATTTTTTTCTCCTCATTTGTTGGTTTAATTTTTTGTCTTTCACTAGTCCAGCAGCAAAACACTATCTTCAAGAAGAAAAAAATCAAAGATCTAAACAACTTAGTTCTTTTTGGATAAAGAGAGATAGGGAAATTTTATGTTTCGCAAGAAAATTCACATGCGAATTGTGTTTAGGAGAAACTTGGGTTTAATATTTTTTAAATGTAGGAGTGAGAAAAATGTAATTTCTTTTGCTTTTTTCATTGAAATGTATCATAAGGAAAGTTATGAATGTTCTTTCATTTAAAGAGTTTTATCTGGTTACTCACTGTATAGTCTTAATTATCAAGTATATTTTTCCTTTAAGATAAACATTTTTTTTTCATTTACCAAATTACTGCATGTTCACAATATATATCTTTTCAAAGATTCGTTTTTGAAATAAGTTTTATATTGTTATCTATTTTAAGTCATGTATACTAAGACAAGTTTCAAAAGAATTTTATTAGCCCCAGGCTTGAGCCCAGAGTTTTCTGCTACTGGTTTTCCCCATTTCCCCAATAAACACATTTCCCATCACCCCAAACAGCCCTCTTTGGATCAAACCTATAGGCTGGTCCATCACACTGGGCCAAGCAGGGACATATTTTTCATTTTGAAATTTACATTCTTAGGCTACAAAAGTGAACTTCAGAATCCAATTCTTTTGTTTTTGATTTTGTTCATCTCTGCAATCATTTCCCTATGTCTGTTGCCTAATATTGTCTCTACTGGAAAAATGTGGAATCCCAGAATACTGATGAGAAACTTTGGGGTCCTGGTATATATCTTAGTTTTTCTCAAACCATAATCACAAGCAGCTTTCTACTCTGCTGAGGCAGGCCAGCTACCTTATTTATTTATTTATTTTTTAAACTAACAATCCTTTCCCCAGGCACTTTTACTGGTAAACATTACTGCTTATTGACAAAAAAAAAAAAAAAAAGTGAAAGAACAAACCCTTTCCTTCTTCACAAGAAGGAGCGGAGTTTATAAGAATGTGTGAAGTACTGGATTATCAGAGAGAATAGTGTTATTCTCTAATAACTGTTACCAAACATCATCATCAAGTGCATTCCTTCCACATGGCACTTTAGGTCTCCTCTAACATTTTACCATTTGCATTTCCAGGCTAGGCTCAGATCATCTTCAGTCGCTAATTTGAATGTATGTTTTTAAGCCATAGCAAATCTTCATTTCATGGAAGTGCAGAGAGATGATGGTTCACTTAGTGTCCATGTGTGTCTTAATCCTTACCTCACAGCAACCTCAGTACTTCTTCGCCAGGAATAATCCTCCCCCAGTACCTCCACCCTTTTCTAGATCTTAGACACTACATCAATTGACAGAAAGAACCCATCCTTTTTCTGACCCTCATTATATTTTTGGCTCCAACTTACATTTGGCTATATTTATTGGCCCTGCCGTTTGTTATTCCTCTATATTGGTTTTTATCTCAAAGTTATTCATACTCCATCTTTATTTATTTATTTATTTTTGGCTGCATTGGGTCTTTGTTGCTGCGCACGGGCTTCCTCTAGTTGCGGCGAGTGGGGGCTACTCTTCATTGCGGTGCGCAGGCTTCTCATTGCGGTGGCTTCTCTTGTTGCAGAGCATGGGCTCCAGGCGCACAGGCTTCACTAGTTGTGGCAGGCGGGCTCAGTAATTGTGGCTCGTGGGTTCTAGAGCGCAGGCTCAGCAGTTGTGGCGCATGGGCTTGGTTGCTCCACGGCATGTGGGATCTTCCCGGGCCAGGGCTCGAACCCATGTCCCCTGCATTGGCAGGCAGATTCTTAACCACTGCACCACCAGGGAAGTCCCCCCATCTTTAGTTTATCTGTTTTTTAATATAATTATCATGTCTACCTTGTTACAATGTGTCTTTCCTGGGAAAAGTACTTTCCCCAACCACTTCTGTTTGATCTGCCTGAACTGTTACTCTTGTTGTTATTCCTTGTTCACATACCAAGTCCCTCACTCTGACATCCAGCCCTCCACAATAAGGCCCTGATACTCCTTTGTTTCTTCACCCACTACTTGTCCCCTCTTATCTTTTGCATGATTCAAGTTCTACTTTCTTTTGTTTCCTGAACAAACATTGTGCTTACCTATCTCCTTGCCTTAAAGTGCTTTATACAGTTTTATACATCTTTATATATTATCCTACACAGCTTTTCCTTTCTGTTAGAATTCGCAATTTTCCTTGCCCCAAACACAACCTATTCAGTAACCTAGCATTCTTCAAGGCACATCTCAAATGCAGCCTCCTCTAATGGGCTTTTCCTTGAAAATCTCTTGCCATCCTTTCTTCATTGCACAAGTTTGTCTACTTGCCATTTGTATTTTACTCCACTATATGATTCTCTAAGATGGGGATAGTGTCTTAGTCACTTTATAGTTGTTTCTAAAGTCTAGCATTCTTCTGCCCTCTGACTAGCTATTATAGTCTTTGAGGCTGTGAGGTCAGTGTTCTACTTAGAACACAACTAATTTATCATTTAGTAATTCTAATTAATCTTTCAACAAAGAAGGCAATATTTTCTGATTTACTTCAATTTGCAGTTTGCTGTTTCTACAGGTCAGCACTATTGACTATTAGTATCTTAAAAAAGGTGCAATGATTGCTGTACTATGTTTTAACTCATTTTTATACATTTAAATTAATCTGTATATTCTCTAAATTTATATTTTTCTTTTATGAAAGTGGGTCACTGACATTTGTGACCCAAATCCAATCCCAATGCTCATGCTTTCTGTCTACATGTGTGAATTATTACTAATACATCTCCCGAAGAAGGTGACATTCTTTCATTGTACTCTACATGACACTGTGATGAGACAGGCATGAGTACCTTTGGGACCAAAATACATGTGACTCAAGCACTTAAGTTGGGTTTTAGATTGTTCCTTCATATGCCCAATTAACAACAATTATTAATATGATAAGTTTTATTAAAATTGAATGACTTAGCAAATATGCTTCTTCTAGACGCAGGATTTATAAGTGAAAGAAACATTTACATTTAATTATAATAACCACTAACAATGAATCATAGTCCTTTGTAATTCATGAAATTAATGGAGTTTGGTGACATGGGAAATGAGAGTTAAGTACTTTTGAAGGTCCAATGCCTCCAGGCTTCTTGAGATCTATTTCATGTTTGAAACGACTGACACTCTAAGGGGAATCTAGTGGTCTGAGTGTGTTCAGCTTTTCTTTAGACATTTACACTCTAGATGAATTTGTTTTTCAAATGAGGATGTAAAAAGGGATGTAATAAAAATAAGTCTCCTGACCAGGACCACCTGATTTCCACTAAAGGTTTTTGTATACGCTGGAACTACTAAAAATGTAACTATATATTTATCAACTTGCAGAAGAAACTGAAAATGAAATTTCTGAGCCTGGTGTGCTGATAACATTTCTAAATAATTATGTCAAGTCTTCCAAGTATCATCTTCGATGGGAAAATAACTTGTCAGGGTACACTGAACTCATTTTTTTCCAAATTATTTGTTCCATATTAGGACTTAAGAAATATTTTCTAGCACATGATTTTAAATTGCTTATATTTATCTAAGACTATCCCTTCTACTAGTTTTTATAAAATCTTCAACCAGATTTTTTTTCTCAGCACATTATGGGATGATATAATCTTATTTTGTATAATAAATATTTTGCCACTTTAATCTGATTCATCTTAATTTCTTCAGGCTGTTCTATGTACTCTTATCCACATTTTTATTAGGATAAAATAATTTTATTCTTATGTTGAAAACTTGTTCATACTGGTCTCTAGAAGTATGTTCTGGTAAACTTTAAGTTGTAACTGTAATCTCCTTGAGGAAAAAAAAAAAACTGTGTAGGCTGCAAGTGGGTTTGAGTAATGCTTGATAAGGATTCAGTTATAAATTGGAAAAAAACTAAATTCTTGTCTCAAAGGGTAAAGGGCTCAGATTAGAGAAAGAAAAGCATCTCCCTCCCCATTTTCTGCTAAGAAATATTGAGATGTGTTCTCTTGTACTTGATTTTATTTTTCTGTGTTTCTCAGAAGAGATATAAAGGTTACATGAAAATTTCTTCAGCACTATTTACTAAGATAATTCCCTAACTGCAGTGACATTCAAGGACTGAGGACGTTAACAGGCTTAGAGCTGTAATTACATTGCAGTGACTTTTGACTTCAAGATAAGTTTCATAAGCACAAGAATTTATGCTAGCTAATATTTAAACACAAATTTTAATTATGATGTAAACATCAAATTAAAGCATATTTGACTGGAAACATGCTTTCTTAATTTATTTAGCCCTTTACTAGAAATAATGTTTAGACCTAAAGAACATAGACAAGATTATAGAGACAATAATTTTCACAAATGTAAGGTAAGATTCTTTAAAGGAAGGAAATTAGAAATAAATGCAATAGAAAATATGAATTACTCTGTTATTAAGTTTGTTATTAAATTCCACTTACGAAAATCACTAATATGGAATTGCTGAGATTCTTTGGCACAGTTTACCTCTGTGAACCAATATCATGAGATGGTAGTGCCTAAATCACAGAATGTCATTCTTACCAACACTTTCAAACCCCTTAAACAGATTAAAAAGAAACCTCAAGTAATAGCTATTAAAATTGACGGAACAGTTTGAAGAGAGGTGAGCACAATACCTTTGTGTCACAGACACAATCAGACAAAGTGGCTTCCCTAAGGTCTTAGGAGTGGTTATGGACTATCAAACAGCAGTAGTTCATGTTGGGTTTAGTATGATTACCAAAACTTCCTGAAAATAGAAATTAGCAACCTAAATAATGTTGCAAATAGATGTCTGAGGCTTAAAATTACCTTGTCTCTTAATGAACACCAAAGAAAAAATAATTAGTTAATTAACTGAAAGGAAAAAAACCTGCTGGGGTAGCCTTGGTCCCCTTTTTAACTGATATGTACAAGTGAGCAGCGTGAGATGCCCAAATCCTCAAGAAAATGAAGGTAGAAATTTTGATAACACACTTTTTTTTCAGAAGTTGCCAGCGTTCTTGTGAAACTGTGAAAGTAGTTAAGTTCCTTTTTCTACACCTGCTGATCACATTGTCTATGTTTCACTCTCAGCATATAATCAGTGTTTGCTGAATGAATGAATCAATCAAAGTACTAAAGAATCACATTCCCTGATTCAAAATGTAGAGCCTTACCTCTGCCTCCACTGAAAAAACTCAAAGTGCTACCGCTGAGATAGGAGGGAAGGGGGCAGGACATAAATGTTAGGTAAATGAAGACGGGGCGCAGCTGTTGGGATGCAATAAAAACCTGGAACCAACTGGCTGGAAACAACTGAAACCAGGGTGGCTTTGAGAAGAGTCCCATCATTGAGATTTAGCTCATTATACCTTAATTGTAATACTCAAAATTACTCCCCCTTATGCCATGACAGTTCAGAAACGAACCATAAAAGGCCAAAAAGTTGGCAGTGGCCCAATTCCTGGGAAATCCCCACCCTTCCCTGAAACAGCAAGACTATTCCTCCCCCTCATTAGCGTATGAAATTACTCAGCCCATAAAAACCAATGATCCCATACCCCAGGGCCTCTCTCACTTTCTGAGATGACCCCCACGCCCTGGGGCTGCTCTCGCCTCTAAGAAGGTCTGCATTCTGCCTATGGAGTGTGTATCCCTCTATTTTATCAAATAAACTTGCTTTCGCTTTTCTTTGGCTTGCTCTTGAATTCTTTCCTGCACGAAGCCAAGGAGCCTCACTTGGCAGTCTGTCCTAAGGACTCCCGCGGGTCCCAGGATGTGACATTTCCCTCTCCTGCAACACAGCTGCTCATCTAACTTGAGAATTCCCATGTGAAACTATCACTCTGAATGCCATAATGGACATCTCATTCCCAGGCCCTGAACTCTTCATCTTAGAGGTGGGAGTGTGCACAACAGGATGATATATTATGCTTTCTGCATTGCACTACACACATCGATGTTACCCCAGTCAATTTAAGAAGAACGTGTGCCATCTTCACGGGTTCTGCATCCAACCTGCAAAGTCTATACCTTGAGCCAACTTCCTACTCCAGGCAGTAACTGGTGCCAATGTAGGCCAGCAATCAAAGCCACAGAACACCTACTCTGTAGTGTGCCAAGCTCTCAGAAACCATGGAAAAGAGTCTGAGCTAAAGACACCATCTGGATTGATTCAGAAGACATGTCTTCCACATCCAGCCTTTCATCTGTTGAGTTACTGAGGTAATTAGCACCCATGTATCCCCCCCTCTCATTTCCAAGTGGAAAAACAAGACATACTTGAAGCTGCACACCCACTTCCACTACTCATGGGACTCCTGGCCTGTCTTCCCTGTCATCACTCACCAATATCAACTACTACATAGCCCCAGCATCAGGGGAGGAGCGCCACTGTCCACATGGGAAGAAATACCCATCTCCAGCAGGCAGTAAGACAATCCCCAGCAACAACTGAAACATCCATGGGTGGATGAATGGATAAATATGTGTCACCAGCAATGCCCACTGGGGTCCCTGAGAAAAATAAGATGGAATCTAGGTGATAAGATAAAGTTTAACTTCTTTTGTGCTTAGTCTAGTTTCACTTGCCAGTAGAGGGCCATGTGCAGAGGCCTTGTTCCTAACATGTCAGATTAGAGCTCCTAGTACAGAACCTCCGTGCCTGATAACCCAATTGGCATGCTGTGTGCAAAAGTACTGAGCAGGACACAATTCAAGATGGCAATAGCATACCGTGTGCAGAGATGCTGCACCCAGTGCTTCAGTCTGAAGTGCCATGAGGAGAACAGCTGCACCTGACCCTCAAGGACTCTGCCCCGCCCTCCACAGATGAGAACCCTATAAAGCAGCCCCACTGATGGCCTTTTGGGGAGAGTGTGCAATCTGGAGTGAGAGTACACCTCTCCATTCTTTAATCAAAGAATAAAGCTTTCCTTTGCTTCTTAACCAAACTTGTTCTCCTTCTATTGGAGCAAGTGACATCAGGCAGGAGGACCCTTATTGGGGCCTGACTCGAAAGGGTCAGTAACAAATTTTGGTGACCCAGACGGGATGGACCGTGGCCTTTTTGCCTGCACCTATCCACTAGGCTCTGGGCTCATCCCAGCTCCAGTGGGAGGAAGGCAGAGGGTTTGGGAGGTTCACGTGAGGATGACTGACTGTGATCTTCGACTACACTCTGATGGGGTAAAATGGCGGTAGTCTTTGGCCGAATTCAGAGCAACTCTGCCCAGCAACCCAATAGCCAGGTGCGGTGGGCACACAGCGTAGCTCCCAGAGTAATCCGGACTGTGACCCTTTGAGGGGATCATACTCTGGCATCCTTGGGGATCAGAGCCTGAAACTCAGTGCCTATCTGCCCGCTGCTTCTGGCTGGCCTTCCCTCGGTACCGCACGCCTGGGGACGGTTAGGATCTGTGGGCTAGAGGGAACCACGGCAGTCTTGCCCGCTGTCTCACCAGCAGTGCTGACCTCCTGACCCCTGTACAAGGCAGTAGCAGTTACACCAGGGCTTTCTGCCCTCCTCGACCACCTCCAGGGGTCAACAGTAGCATTCTCCATAGTCACATTCAGTGTGGTAAAGGAAAGTGGGCAGCCCCGTGAGCCAGGAGGTGAGACCAGAACAAGGCCCAGGTAATAAGGACCACCTGACAAAACAGAATGAGGATGCTCGATCTGAGCTCAGGAAAAGGCACCGAAGATGCCCAAATGCAAATGGGTCCCAAGGTAGGTATGCGACCGGGGTCTTGACCTCTTCTGGTCAGTGCTAGTTTGTCTGAACTGGGCTGGAGAGCCCTGTGAGCCACTCACAAGATCATTACTGGGAAGCCCTGTGAGCTGCTGGCAAGAAGAGGAAACACCCACTGCCCGACCTGTGCTCCCCCCTCTGCATGGGAGGCGAACCTTGGGTGATTCTTTACCGACTGAGGTTCCACGGCCTCTCCTCCCGGTATCAGCACAGAATACCAGCTGCCCCAGTGATCTGGTGAGTACCCCATGGGAATCCCTCGTGCTTTTAGCTCTCACCCGGCAAGAAGCCTGAAAACTCCTCCTCTTCAGCCAAAAGGAGGAAAGAGAAGAGCCCCGTCTCAGACAGCTGCGCCACTCCCTAAGGACTAAGGTGGTTAGGAACTAACATGGCTAAGCTGTTCTGGCCTGGAGGCACTCCTGTCCAACCTCCTGTGGGACATTCTGACTGAGGAAGGACTGACAATTTCAAGCACAGGGCATTATGAATTCAAAGGGAACCCCCAACTGTATCAGATCCCATGCCTCTTTGGGTCTCTTAATGAATCCATTAATGGTTTGGTTGCTGGTTCCAAATTTCCCAAACCAGAAATCTTATTTGGGTCAAATCTTGGGGCATTTGTGTACCAACAAATCACTCGAACCGCCCCCTCGGTAACCGGTAACAAATCCAAAACAGAACACCTAAGGTATGGGGAACCAAACATCTGCCATATCGAAGGGTAGCCCATTAGGGTGTATCCTGCAGAACTGGAAGTTTTTCAGGTATCACCCCCTGACTGAAAACATTTAATCTTCCTACGTAATACAGCCTGCCTCAAATACCGGCTGAGAGATGGGTAAAGTTGGCCTATGGGTCTACTAATTACCAGCCAAGGCCCAACAACCCACCAAGAAAAGTACTCTCTTTGAGGCAGGTCCCCAATGGAGAAGAAGAACTCATCCAGGTATATGTCCCATTTACCAATTCTCATCTGTATAACTGGAAAAGTCACAGCATGGGGTTGATGGAAGATCAACAGGAGCTCCTGAATCTGATTAGGGGAATCCTTCAGGCCCATGACCCCACCTGGGCTGACTTGCAGAGCCCCCTCAATGTACTCTTAACGGGGGAAGAAAAGGCCAATGTCTTTTTAAAAGCCAGAGAGGAAGCAAACAAAGAGAACAGAAACAATGTAGTTTGTGTTACTTTCAGACCAGGGAATTAAGTGGTACCAGATAATGAACCCACCTGGGACCACCAAGACAATGGAAAAGAAGGTGGAAGACACAGACGGATTCATTATAAAAATATGATCCTAAAGGGAATCCAGGTAGTAGGAAAGAAACCTGTCAATTGGAATAGATAAAGGAATTCAACCATGAGCCAACTGAAAACGCTTTAGCATTCCTAAAGCCTTAGGGAATACCTTGGAGTCTATACTACCACTGACCCTGAGTCATTGAAGGGGGATGTAATCCTGAGGTCGTATTTCATTTCCCAAAGTGTCCCTAGCAAGCATAAATTTCATACACTGGAAATAGAACCAGATACCCCTACCTCTTGCCTCGTTAAGGTTGCCCACTGGCTGTTTAAAAACTGAGATACAGAGGAGAAAAAGTCAGGATAAAAAGACCTGGACGCAAGCCCGTTTACTGGCTATTGCCCTCCAATGTCAACTGGTCGGCAAGGGAATCTGGACTAACAGCCCATGGGGACTCGCAACTCTGTTGCAGGGCATTTCTCCGTGGGTACATCACTTGAGAGTAAACAACCCAAGACAATGGACCCTTCTGACTCCTCTTCTGAACCTTTCTCCAACCTAAAACTCCTTTTCCGGAAAACGGCAAACGATAAGTAACCCTATATGGCTTGCTGAGCAGCAGAGATTTTAAGGTCTCTTAGCTGACCAGGGAAGGGTCTGTGTGCTGGCCAATACGCCATGTTGCTTTTACTTCAGTGCAAGTGGCCTGACTGAAGAAAGTGCAGACGGGCTACTGGAAACAGCAACTTGCCAAACAGAAGGCAGCCAGCCTCATCCGGCCGAACAGATGTGGAGCCGGGTAAAACAAGGCCTCCCCTGGGTCGCCGGTTTCTACTTTTCCTGGGCCCCCTAATAACCATTGTTCTCCTGCTGACACTTGGGCCATGTATCAAATTGTCTTGCGTCTTTTGTCTCCAAAAGGTTAGAATCTATAAAATTTCCAAGGGTGGTCGCTCAGGAACGCAAACAGTTAGGGCTAAGGCCTGGGGAAAATCAAAACTAACTAAAGGCAGCTGTGGGAAGCTCTGCTCCTCTCCCTGGGGTTATGACGACCCCCCAAATCAGCAGGAAACAGTCACAGGAGACAGACCGTCGCCCCTCAGCGCCCCTCGAGAATGAGGAGCCGGCCGAAAGGCAGAGGAGGGAACTGTCACCAGCAAAGCTACTAACAATTCCTGGGAAATAGAATCTGGGTAATACGATAAAGTCTAACCTTTTTTTTTTTTTTCCTTTTCCTCTGTGCTTCGTCTTCTTTCTCTTGCTCATATGGTGCTACGTGCGGAGGCCTTGTACCCGGCACTTCAGACCAGATTCTGAGTGCAAGACGGCTGCACCGGACACCTCAGCTCGGCGGGTTGTGTGCAGAGACGCGGCGCCCGCACTGGGATCTGGAGCACGAGCAACACGTCTGCGCCTCCCGTGAGAACTCCGCCCCCTCCCCGCTGATCCCAATAAAGCAGCCCCGCCCCTGGCCTGGCCTGTCAGGGAGAGCACGTGCTCTAGAGCACAAGCACACACCTCTCCACTCTTTGATCAAAGAAGAAAGCTTTCCTTTGCTTCTGAACCGAACTCTGCCTCCTATTGGCTTGAAGGACAGACACTAGGCAGAAGGACCCTTGTTGGGGCCCGACTCTAAAGGGTCAGTAACATATGTGGTATATACACACAATAGAATACTCTTCAACCTTAAAAGAAGAAAATTCTGCCAAATGCAACAATATGCATGAGCATCATGGATATTATGCTAAGTGAAGTAAACCAGTGACAGAAAGAAATATTGCATGATTCCACTTGGACGAGTTACTTAAAATAGTCAAATTCACATAATTAAAGACTGGAATGGTGGTTGCCAGGGGCTGAGGGGAAGGGGGAAATGAGGAGTTACCAATCAACAGACATAAAGTTTCAGTTAAGCAAGATGATAAGATCTAGCCTCTGCTGTACAACATTGTACCTATAATCAAAAAGTAATGTACACTTTAAAATGTTTTAAGACAGTACATTTCACGTTAAGGGCTATTATTACACACACACACACACACACGACAGCCACAAGCCCTGGAGCACCACGAGGGGTGCACTGGACTCCCGGTATGTAGGGGGTATTCTAAGGTAAGGTGGCTCTTTCATGTCAGGATTCCTCTCATCCAGTAGACTCACCACACTGAGATGTCCCTACTGCTCCGCTGGCAACGGTGATATTTCCCAAACCTGTTCATGTAATTTGTCCCGGACCCTCCCCACCCCCCCCCCCGCCCCCAAATTCCCCATCTTCTCTACTTCCTGTGCTTTCCCCACATAATGCTGAGCTCTGGACTCAGAATCCTGACAGCTATCCTACACTGGGGTCCCTGGACTTGCTTCATATGTGACTCTCATGGGCCCTGGATAATGCTGTCCTCTTGGATCCTCACTAGCTAAGATTTTCCTGTCTGGCCCTATTCCTTGACACCTGGTCATTCTGATCGAATCCTTGCTTCTCACATGAAGGAGAAATACCATGTGGACATATCAGAATTTTAAAGCATTCCAAGAAATATCCTGTTACTCAGGAAATCACTGTATAAATTCAGCTTAATATGAGTGAGATTGTAATATAATTTTCGGCTAAACCTAATTAGAAAACATGGAAATACAAAATATTAGTGAGAATATTTTCTCACTCTTAAGTTTGACTATAATTTACTCAATTTACTCAATGTACTCTTAACGGGGGAAGAAAAGGCCAATGTCTTTTTAAAAGCCAGAGAGGAAGCAAACAAAGAGAACAGAAACAATGTAGTTTGTGTTACTTTCAGACCAAGGAATTAAGTGGTCCCAGATAACGAACCCACCTGGGACCACCAAGACAATGGAAAAGAAGGTGGAAGACACAGACGGACTCATTATAAAAATATGATCCTAAAGGGAATCCAGGTAGTAGGAAAGAAACCTGTCAATTGGAATAGACAAAGGAATTCAACCATGAGCCAACTGAAAACGCTTTAGCATTCCTAAAGCCTTAGGGAATACCTTGGAGTCTATACTACCACTGACCCTGAGTCATTGAAGGGGGATGTAATCCTGAGGTCGTATTTCATTTCCCAAAGTGTCCCTAGCAAGCATAAACTTCATACACTGGAAATAGAACCAGATACCCCTACCTCTTGCCTCGTTAAGGTTGCCCACTGGCTGTTTAAAAACTGAGATACAGAGGAGAAAAAGTCAGGATAAAAAGACCTGGACGCAAGCCCGTTTACTGGCTATTGCCCTCCAATGTCAACTGGTCGGCAAGGGAATCTGGACTAACAGCCCATGGGGACTCGCAACTCTGTTGCAGGGCATTTCTCCGTGGGTACATCACTTGAGAGTAAACAACCCAAGACAATGGACCCTTCTGACTCCTCTTCTGAACCTTTCTCCAACCTAAAACTCCTTTTCCGGAAAACGGCAAACGATAAGTAACCCTATATGGCTTGCTGAGCAGCAGAGATTTTAAGGTCTCTTAGCTGACCAGGGAAGGGTCTGTGTGCTGGCCAATACGCCATGTTGCTTTTACTTCAGTGCAAGTGGCCTGACTGAAGAAAGTGCAGACGGGCTACTGGAAACAGCAACTTGCCAAACAGAAGGCAGCCAGCCTCATCCGGCCGAACAGATGTGGAGCCGGGTAAAACAAGGCCTCCCCTGGGTCGCCGGTTTCTACTTTTCCTGGGCCCCCTAATAACCATTGTTCTCCTGCTGACACTTGGGCCATGTATCAAATTGTCTTGCGTCTTTTGTCTCCAAAAGGTTAGAATCTATAAAATTTCCAAGGGTGGTCGCTCAGGAACGCAAACAGTTAGGGCTAAGGCCTGGGGAAAATCAAAACTAACTAAAGGCAGCTGTGGGAAGCTCTGCTCCTCTCCCTGGGGTTATGACGACCCCCCAAATCAGCAGGAAACAGTCACAGGAGACAGACCGTCGCCCCTCAGCGCCCCTCGAGAATGAGGAGCCGGCCGAAAGGCAGAGGAGGGAACTGTCACCAGCAAAGCTACTAACAATTCCTGGGAAATAGAATCTGGGTAATACGATAAAGTCTAACCTTTTTTTTTTTTTTCCTTTTCCTCTGTGCTTCGTCTTCTTTCTCTTGCTCATATGGTGCTACGTGCGGAGGCCTTGTACCCGGCACTTCAGACCAGATTCTGAGTGCAAGACGGCTGCACCGGACACCTCAGCTCGGCGGGTTGTGTGCAGAGACGCGGCGCCCGCACTGGGATCTGGAGCACGAGCAACACGTCTGCGCCTCCCGTGAGAACTCCGCCCCCTCCCCGCTGATCCCAATAAAGCAGCCCCGCCCCTGGCCTGGCCTGTCAGGGAGAGCACGTGCTCTAGAGCACAAGCACACACCTCTCCACTCTTTGATCAAAGAAGAAAGCTTTCCTTTGCTTCTGAACCGAACTCTGCCTCCTATTGGCTTGAAGGACAGACACTAGGCAGAAGGACCCTTGTTGGGGCCCGACTCTAAAGGGTCAGTAACATATGTGGTATATACACACAATAGAATACTCTTCAACCTTAAAAGAAGAAAATTCTGCCAAATGCAACAATATGCATGAGCATCATGGATATTATGCTAAGTGAAGTAAACCAGTGACAGAAAGAAATATTGCATGATTCCACTTGGACGAGTTACTTAAAATAGTCAAATTCACATAATTAAAGACTGGAATGGTGGTTGCCAGGGGCTGAGGGGAAGGGGAAATGAGGAGTTACCAATCAACAGACATAAAGTTTCAGTTAAGCAAGATGATAAGATCTAGCCTCTGCTGTACAACATTGTACCTATAATCAAAAAGTAATGTACACTTTAAAATGTTTTAAGACAGTACATTTCACGTTAAGGGCTATTATTACACACACACACACACGACAGCCACAAGCCCTGGAGCACCACGAGGGGTGCACTGGACTCCCGGTATGTAGGGGGTATTCTAAGGTAAGGTGGCTCTTTCATGTCAGGATTCCTCTCATCCAGTAGACTCACCACACTGAGATGTCCCTACTGCTCCGCTGGCAACGGTGATATTTCCCAAACCTGTTCATGTAATTTGTCCCGGACCCTCCCCACCCCCCCCCCGCCCCCAAATTCCCCATCTTCTCTACTTCCTGTGCTTTCCCCACATAATGCTGAGCTCTGGACTCAGAATCCTGACAGCTATCCTACACTGGGGTCCCTGGACTTGCTTCGTATGTGACTCTCACGGACCCTGGATAATGCTGTCCTCTTGGATCCTCACTAGCTAAGATTTTCCTGTCTGGCCCTATTCCTTGACACCTGGTCATTCTGATCGAATCCTTGCTTCTCACATGAAGGAGAAATACCATGTGGACATATCAGAATTTTAAAGCATTCCAAGAAATATCCTGTTACTCAGGAAATCACTGTATAAATTCAGCTTAATATGAGTGAGGTTGTAATATAATTTTCGGCTAAACCTAATTAGAAAACATGGAAATACAAAATATTAGTGAGAATATTTTCTCACTCTTAAGTTTGACTATAATTTACTCAATGTACTCTTAACGGGGGCAGAAAAGGCCAATGTCTTTTTAAAAGCCAGAGAGGAAGCAAACAAAGAGAACAGAAACAATGTAGTTTGTGTTACTTTCAGACCAGGGAATTAAGTGGTCCCAGATAACGAACCCACCTGGGACCACCGAGACAATGGAAAAGAAGGTGGAAGACAGAGACGGACTCATTATAAAAATATGATCCTAAAGGGAATCCAGGTAGTAGGAAAGTAACACAAAGATATTTATTTTTGTGAAGAGGAAATCTGATGTACATTGTCCTGGCCACACTACTATCAGGTGACCCATGGATCCAGGCTGTTCCATCTTCTAATTCCACCATCACAACACAAACTCTCCGGGATGTTGCTGAATGAAAGAGAAAGCATAGAGGTGGCATACTGACTCTCATATTCTTTGGCCTGAAAGTGGCAAACTGCTTTTTCTCTTATGTCAGCAGCAACGGCTAGTCCAATGACACGTGATGGGGACAAAAACTACACATGCCATTAAATTATATTTTATTCTCATTTTCATCTTCCTACTTTAAGCCTGCATAAAGTACTTTGGTGACAGAGTCCGTTTTTTTTATCATCTGGGTCACATTATGGAATAGTGGGAAGAGAAATGAATTATTGATAAAAGACAGAAGGTTTACCTCTGGCTGGCAGGAGTGGAACAGTGTGGGCTCTAGACCAGTTCAGATCAGGGGTTTAGTCCCAGTATAGTCACAAACTATTCTGTTAATTCAGGCACATCCCAAGCTCTATGAACCTCAGTTTCTTCATCTCTGCAGTTGGTCTAATAAACACTATGTCAAAAGTCTTTTGGAATGCACGTAATGTATGTAAAACGCCTGGCACAGTGCTTGGTATATCTTAAATCTTTATGAATAGGAATTATTACTCTGGTTATTTTGACCACAAACGGAACCACCTTTACCTATTTTTTTAATTAAAAAAGTAATCAAGGATGTATCAGAGTACATGAATCGCTGTAGGACGTGAAATATCAAATCAGATAAAAACTGTTACTTGGCAAGTAAAAATCAAATAAAACTTTCCCCTCAAAGAGTCTATTATATAATTTAGGTGTGGAGGTGTCATCCCAACTGGATGAAACTCAACGATCCTAGAATTTGTGTCAGGGACCAACTCCTTCCCTGCATGCCATGCAAACCACGGGTTTCATTCATTTCACCCTTACCAGAAACCTAGCCCCAGATTAGATTTGCCAACATACATTCAAGATAACCTGATTAAAATGTTCTATGAATGTAGTGGACTCTGGCCCTCCAAGCCCTACATATACAGTGCCAGCCCAGTGTGTTCTGCACATATCATCTCAAGGGACTATCATACTTATTTCTCAAACGCTCCTTGGAGATAATGTGCATAAAACATTTAGGTTGCAATGTGTTCAACTGTGCTGGGACAAAAGCACAGGACACCTTCCATCCTTGCCTTTATTCATGATCTCAAAGTAACGGCTGGAAATTCTCACTCCAGGTTTTTATCTCTGAACGCTGAGTTACACCATCTGAGAATATGGCTCCTGCTCACCTCTCTCATAGTTGTATCTTCTCCACCACCCAGCTTAACAACAAATCACCTCATACAACTCAAGAGCAAATGAACAAACACTCCAATTAAAAATTGGGCAGGGCTTCCCTGGTGGTGCAGTGGTTGAGAATCTGCTTGCCAATGCAGGGGACACGGGTTCGAGCCCTGGTCTGGGAAGATCCCACATGCCACGGAGCAACTGGGCCCGTGAGCCACAACTACTGAGCCTGCGCGTCTGGAGCCTGTGCTCCGCAACAAGAGAGGCCGCGATAGTGAGAGGCCCACGCACCGCGATGAAGAGCGGCCCCCGCTTGCTGCAACTAGAGAAAGCCCTCGCACAGAAACGAAGACCCAACACAGCCATAAATAAATAAATAAATAAATAAATTTATTAAAAAAAAAAAAAATTGGGCAGAGGACCTGAATAGGCCTGAAGACATACACATGGCCAACAAGTACATGAAAAGATGCTGAACATCAGTAATTATCAGGGAAATACAAATCAAAATCACAATCAGGTATCACCTCACACCTGTTAGAATGGCTAACATAAAAAAGGCAAGGCATAACAAGTGTTGGCAAAGATGTGGAGAAAAAGGAACCCCTGTGTACTGTTGGTGGAAATATACTTTGGTGCAGCCATTATGGAAAACAGTATGAAGATTCCTGAGAAAAAAATAACAGTAGAACTAACATATGATCCAGCAATTCAACTTCTGGGCACCTATGTAAAGAAATGGAATCATTATCTTGAAGAGATGTCTGCATTCCCTTGTTCATCACATCATTATTCACAATAGGCAAATATGGAAGCGACCTAAGTGTCTGTCTGCAGATGAATGGATAAAGATGTGATGTGTGTGTGTGTGTACAGACACATAGATGAGCACATACTTACATGTGCACAATTCTTGGCTTTTGTGTCTCTGATATTCTTACTCTGCTACTCTTCCTGTGGAAATAAGTCTCCAGTTTTATAAAAGAAGTTGAAAGAACTTGCACTGAGGGACTTCCCTTGTGGTCCAGTGGTTAAGACTCTGCACTCCCAATGTAGGGGGCCTGGGTTCGATCCCTGGTCAGGGAACTAGATCCCGTGTGCCGCAGCTAAGAGAGTCCACATGCCACAACTAAGACCTGGTGCAACCAAATAAATAAATAAATAAATATTAAAAAAAAAAAAAAGAACTTGCATTGAGTGTTATTTTACAGTCAGCTTTTTAGGATTACATTTGTGCTTTTCATGAAGGAGTCTTTCACTATACACATAGCAACTTATACTTCCTTTTGTCATGGAGACTTGTGATTTAAGTTAAAGCAGTCCCTGAGCCTGTCTGTGTTTTTGTTTGGATTAAGAGTTGGAGGTTTACGCAGAAAAGAAGACTTTTCTCTTCTTTGACAGGAGCGTTCATCAATTTATCTTGAGTGTCCTGTAGAGCAAATCCATTATAAAGATAATGCTAATGCTGGCATTTAGGGAGAAGTGATGATGTTCCAGGCAGAGTTCTAAGTGTTTACAGCTCAAGGAGGGGTGGATTTTAAAATCTTAATAAAATTACTGTGACATTATCATGATTGACTTTTGTAGCCATTATCTTGTCTAAATATTATTTTCTACCATGGATGTGTATGGTAAAAAACAAGTAAATTCATTATGTTACTAGATTCTCATATAGATTTATAAAGAATTTTAGGTAGGCAGGTGCAAGAATGGGAAACAGAGAGGATGACACTGGGAGGGTTGAGTAGTGGCCAGATGTGTGAGGAAAGTGTCAAAATGCTCATGTGAGCAGACTGTCTGATTAGATAATGACAGAACCGGAAGTGGGCACTTGATTGTTACTGAGATATGTGCTGTGATCTTCTGATTTCCTCCTGAATAATGAACACTTACACTTCTCAGCCCTCTCAAAGAAATTCTCTGAAACAAGACGTTGCTTTGCAACATGTGGCTAAGAGACATAGCTGATTTTAGCCTGTCATTAACATGGTTCTGGGGGCAGAAAAGCTGACACCTGAAGATTTTAGACATGATCAGTCTAAAAATACAGAATTCCTCAAAGGTTTCCCTCCATGGAAGTCATTTGGGTAATCTGAAGTTTTAATTTTATATCTGTGCTTTTATTACAGTACAAATATGCCAATGTAGCCGCAACATTATAAGCACGGGCATGCCACACTCACACACAGAGGTATTCATACACATACACACACACATCAGCTTCTTTCTTATGTCATACATATTAGGGATATATAGATATAGATATAGATGCTTGATTAATTACAAATTCAAAATCATGTTCATTCATTAACAAAATCAGTTTTAAAGGACATCAGTTTGGGAGAAATCATTTTGACCAAGAGTTTAGTTGTTAGCACAGTACTGTGTATCGGCGATGAGATAAAGTATATTTTTATCCGTTCCCATCTAGATTTTAGCAGCACGCTATTTGTGGAAAAACGGGAATTATATAAATTAATATCAGTGTAATATTTACAATGAAATGCTTTGCATATTTTTTAAGTTTATAGTTCCTAATTTAAGACACTCCTTTTTGTTATTATCAGATATTTTATTTGTTTGTTATTTGGGAAGTTATAAAACGCAAAACACCACAATGGAAAGAAGTCACTGTGAATGTCAAAACCCCTTCCAAACTGCTGAGGACTTAAGTTGTCTTGGTATAAACTCACTGAAATTAGCATTCTTCACTCTTAAGAGAAATATGTAATTTTCTTCATCTCTTTGAAAAGAAATTATGTGTATTTACAGCTCTATAAACTTATAAGCATCATCAGATAAAAATGAATAAATAATCATGGCAAATCAATTTTCCTTGAAATGTTGTTTGATCTGCACAAAGCAGACTACTTCAGATTTATAAATCTTGTCTTTCTGATAATTGAGATTCAGCGTTCTGTCAATATTTAAAATTTTATAACTAATAGCCTTTTTTCTTCTAATTTTACTTCATCTGTTAAACATGAAAACTGAAATATTGATTTAAACAGGAAATGAACTTTTACTTAGGGCATCATGATTAATTAGTACGGCACATTCAATGTACATGTGCCTGTCTTGAGATTAACAACAACGACAAAAAAATACATTTGAGATGAAAAAACAATAAAATGCTTGAATATTATTTATGGACACAATGTAAAAAATAACTTATCTGTTCTTAATGAATTTGTCAAAATTCCTACAGTTTTACATGCTGAGGGAGAAGATAGATTATAAGTGAAAATATCAAATGTTAATACTATGAACTCTATTTCACTCAGCTTCAGAAATCAAATCCTCAGATCAATACTTTTGTTGAGACCTGGAAGTTACACATATATCTAATACTTAGTATTTGACATTTTCCATCCCTTCATTTGTATGCCCCACATACCTGGCTTGCCAAAGAAACCCAGGGCAGCTACTCACCTGTCTGCCCACTCTCTTTCTGAGAGCGTATTCTTGCTTAAATAAATCCTCATTTTACTTTCTTGAGCTCCCTGTCTCATTTCTGAATTCTTTCTGTGATGGGACAAGAACCTTACATTCACCAGGAGCATTTGTGCCCAGACAACTCAGGGGACAGACACAGAACACAACTTAATATGATTTTCCAACCTTTCCTCTCATGGCCTCCTCCTTCCCACCTGCAGCTTCTCACCTGACCCTCCATCCCCAAACAGTCCCAAACAACCTTCCCTCTCTCCAGGTTTATTGTGATGGTTAAGTTCCTGAAATACATGTTTCCACTCTTTATAGTTTTTCCAGGATTGATATTGGCTAAGAGAGTCAGCAGAACACTTTGCTGAAAAACTATCACTACTCAACAAAACTTATGTTTACTAACATTTGCTAAAGTCCTTGGTATTGCATAAAATTATGTACTCGGTTAAACTTACCATCTGTATTTCATGGATTTCCAAAAGAACCATGGATTTCACACGCTCTGGCAATTGAACATGTTTAAAAGACTTAAGTGTCTTTTAAACATGTCTGCTTGGTGCAACTTAAGGAAATAAACGGTAAGCTGAGAGTTCCTTCTCTACCGTACACATAATACTCAGCATTAAGTCTGTTTGCTGTTTGAATCAAGGGACTGACATTGAATTCTAGCAACTGTTGAATCTATTACTTAATGTAAGATGAAAACAGAATTAATGTTGGAAAAAAGGCACTTGAGAAAATAAATCTGCTAACCAAACTTTTATGACTTCATAATCATCTATCTGCCTTGTTTTGCTGAGCAAATTCTCCACTAGTAGTGTTAAAAGGAAAAATCCCCACCTGTAGCAGCATTTGTCTAGGTGGTATAAAACTGAACATTGTGCTTCATCAAAAATGTTCTAACCAGCTGAAGCTGAAAAAATACCATTATCTTTTAATGACTCTTACTGGACCTAATGGAAGGTGCTTTTCTGTCCAACAAATAGCAGGATTTATTTTTTATCCAAAATACGTACAGACCTATGGACAATTCAAGTCCTCTCTAATGTGCTAGTTTTCAATCCTTAATTAGCATAATCACTAAGAAACCCCCTTTCTAGCTAAAAACCTCCAAATCACCTCCACCACCACCACCAGTACTTCATTAATTTACTTACTGGTAAGTATTATAACTGTCATATCTCATATCTCTGAGAGTCTTGGTTTATGTTTAACAAAGGTTTAGGATTTAAAACCTTGCTTCTCAAAGTGTGGTCCATGGACCATAAGCATTGATCTCACCTGGGAACATGTTAGAATCCTCAGACCCTTCCCTCAAGAACTACTGAATCAGAACTTGCACATTAACAACATCCCCAGGGGATTTTTATGCAGAATTAAGTTAGAGAGGGGCAGGTCTAGGGCAGGATTTATCAGGGGTGAATCCGTGGACAAGTAACATGAAAAGCACCTGAAGAGTACTGGCACAAAAACAAAAATATAGATCAATGGAACAGGATAGAAAACCCAGAGATAAACCCACGCACATATGGTCACCTTATCTTTGACAAAGGAGGCAAGAATATACAATGAAGAAAAGACAGCCTCTTCAATAAGTGGTGCTGGGAAAACTGGACAGCTACATGTAAAAGAATGAAATTAGAACACTTCCTAACACCATACACAAAAATAAACTCAAAATGGATTAAAGACCTAAATGTAAGGCCAGACACTATAAAACTATTAGAGGAAATCATAGGCAAAACACTCTATGCCATACATCACAGCAAGATCCTTTGTGATCCACCTCCTACAGAAATGGAAATAAAAACAAAAATAAACAAATGGGACCTAATGAAACTTAAAAGCTTTTGCAGAGCAAAGGAAACTATAAACAAGATGAAAAGACAGCCCTCAGAATGGGAGAAAATTTGTGCAAACGAAGCAACTGACAAAGGATTAATCTCCAAAACATATAAACAGCTCATGCAGCTCAATATCAAAAAAACAAACCACACAATCCCCAAATGGGCAGAAGACCTAAATAGACATTTCTCCAAAGAAGATATACAGATTGCCAACAAACACATCAAAGGATGCTCAACATCACTAATTATTAGAGAAATGCAAATCAAAACCACAATGAGGTATCACCTCACACCAGTCAGAATGGCCATCATCAAAAAATCTACAAAGAATAAATGCTGGAGAGAGTGTGGAGAAAAGGGAACCCTCTTGCACTGTTGGCAGGAATGTAAATAGATATAGCCACTATGAAGGACAGTATAGAGGTTCCTTAAAAAACTAAAAATAGAACTACCATATGACCCAGCAATCCCACTACTGGGCATATACCCTGAGAAAACCATAATTCAAAAAGACACATACACCCCAATGTTCATTGCAGCACTATTTACAATAGCCAGGACATGGAAGCAACCTAAGTGTCCATCATCGGATGAATGGATAAAGAAGAAGTGGCACATATATACAATGGAATATTACTCAGCCATAAAAAGAAACGAAATGGAGTTATTTGTAGTGAGGTGGATGGACCTAGAGTCTGTCATACAGAGTGAAGTAAGTCAGAAAGAGAAAAACAAATACAGTATGCTAACACATATATATGGAATCTAAAAAACAAAAAAAAATGGTTCTGATGAACCTAGGGGCAGGACAGGAATAGAGACGCAGACATAGAAAATGGACTTGAGGACACGGGGAGGGGGAAGGGTAAGCTGGGACAAAGTGAGAGAGTGGCATGGACATATATACACTACCAAATGTAAAATAGCTAGCTAGTGGGAAGCAGCCGCATAGCACAGGGAGACCAGCTTGGTGCTTTGTGACCACCTAGAGGGGTGGCATGGGGGGGATGGGAGGGAGATGCAAGAGGGAGGAGATATGGGGATATATGTATACATATAGCTGATTCACTTTGTTATAAAGCAGAAACTAACACACCATTGTAAAGCAATTATACTCCAATAAAGATGTTAAAAAAGAAAAAAAAATAAAAAGCACCTAGAGAGCTTGTTTTAAATGCAGGGTCCTGGGACCCATGTCAGATTTATCTGATCAGAATCCTGTCAGGTAAAACTTTGGGAATCTGAACTTTAAACAAGCAGCCCAGGTGATTATTATGTACATTGAAATGTGAGAACCACTGCTTTAGAAATTGCAGTCATCAAGGAGGTTTTTTTTAAAAATCAAGAGAAGCATTGGAGACTTTTTTTTTGCCTCATAATTTTATGAAATTTAAATGAGAATTCAGTGCCTGGTTTTAAATTTAAATTACTCTCTGGAGAGGAACACTTCCTTACATATTTGCCTAACTGTAACTTTACAGTGATATAGGTACCTCTGAAAATCTGTCATGTGTCTTGCATCATTCATAGATTGCCTTTTACTATGATTAATTTTATATATTGGACATTTTCTGGTATACACTATTGGTACACCTTACAAGTCAAATAGGAAAGCATTCGAAATATCAAGTTAAAACAAAAGGACAGAATCTGATGTTAGTTTTCAAGTGTCAGGATATACAAAAATATTGCAGTTGTGCAGGTGTGGTGTGCATGCACATGTGTGTGTTAAGAAGGGTAAAAAAATCTTTAACCTTAGTACTGGCTTGGTTTTTGATTCAATTTTTCTACATTCAGAAGTCATCATATTACTTATTCTAAATGTTTGCTAGTACAGCTATTAAAGAATACACAGTATAAACTGGTGATATGAGTAATTCAACATTTAAGTGACTTGGCATAGCATAGCATCATGTGTATATATGTTACTGCTTCTCCTTCCCCGTTTTCTTTTTTTTTTTTTTTCTTTTTCTTTGAATACTGGCTTGAGGAATAGTGAAATGACTATGAGAAACTTGGCTGGAAAAAGCAACTTTCTCCACTTACCCTTAGATCTTTCTTCTAGCAGGAGTGAACAAGGCGAGGAGTGATTGAGGCACAGAGGTGGCTTTTGGCATCCTAAGCACAGGGGCAGCTTGTCTTTTGGAATCCTGGGTCAGGTAGATTATGGGTTTTCCCAGAACCTCCTCTTGAGGCTAGCTCGTTTTTTCTTAACTTTCTCTGATAAGGCTATTTTACGATATATCTTTTTTTTTTGCTTTTTTTTTTTTTTTAAAGAAGCTGATATGGCTTTTTAAAAAAATAATTAATTATTTTTTGCTGCATAGGGTCTTCACTGCTGTGAGCGGGGCCTACTCTTCGTCATGGTGCGCAGGCTTCTCATTGCAGTGACTTCACTTGTTGCGGAGCACGGGCTCTAGGCGCGCGGGCTTCAGTAGTTGTGGCACGCGGGCTCAGTAGCTGTGGCTCACAGGCTCTAGAGTGCAGGCTCAGTAGTTGTGGTGTACGGGCTTAGTTGCTGTGCGGCATGTGGGATCTTCCCAGACCAGGGCTCGAACCCATGTCCCCTGCATTGGCAGGAGGATTCTTAACCACTGCGCCACCAGGGAAGTCCCGATGTCTATTTTTAAAAAAAATTTCTAGGTCCCGTTCTCCACCAATTGAATCAGACTTCCCAGAAGAGGGGCCGAGGAATCTGTGCTTTCTCTTCTTCTAACATAAGTTTTGCGTGGTAGAATGAGAAGACTTAGACTCCTTAAACTGTAATTTATTCTGACTATAATTAATTTTCATGAATGGTGGAAAAAAAGGGAAGAATTTTTTTGTGGTTGTGTGGATTTCTGTGAAGCAGAATTCTAAATAATTCTTGTTTCATTTATTTCGGTGTCATTTTGGTGGAATCCTCAACGTTTGTATCTTTACTATAACAATTAACTAAACCTGGCCAGTTAGTTAACCACATGAACCACTGTAAATATTTGTATTTTATAAATTCTTAATTATCAGAGGGAATTCACTATAATTTGCGCTGAATAAATTTACTATAAATTTGCATATTGGTTTTAATTTATTCAAAATGGTTAATTTATATTATTCACATTTTTATTCAAATATATCTCTTTATGTGTTACTAGGTTCATGTGCATGGTAACTGAATAAATATGCACTGACAGCATTAATATTTAAATTTCTTCCATCTAATTTGTGAAGTCAGTGTTTATAGATTTTTTTAAAGAGTCTGAATTCAGGATATAGAAGCAAAGTTTTTAAAACTTAGATTGCTTTATAATTCTAATATCTTTTAAACTACAGAAATCTATTGACAGTAAAGCAATAAAAAGTAGTGCTATGACAGTTAAGGAATGTCAGGGCAAAAGAAAATAATGCAGATTTATATTAATGAAATGGATTTATATATTGACCTTTACTGCTATACTGTTAGTTTACATTACACTTTTGTTTGCCTCTGTCTGTTGTGATCCTTTTAGGTGTAAAAAAGGTTCAGCAGGTAAAAATTGGGGCAATTTTGACAACATGGGTTGTGAAAGTTATCTGAAATCATTACAATGCTTGGGCCAATCTTGCTAAGATTGAAATAAATGTATTTTAATTTCCGAAAGTGAAGTGTACTCAAGCCAATATTTTTAAGAAAGTATAAAAATTATATATATTATGTTTGATTTCCTTATTGGTTGTTCTGTGAGAAAAGTTGTGAAAGAAGATGCCATTTGGTCTCACTGTATTTGTTTTATTAATGGTCATGTTATGCTTAACTTGGGCATTCACAGCCTTGTTTTCTCACTCGGCTTTAATAATCAGTACGACATGAATTGATGAGCTGAGCTTTAATACTATACCACATTGCTGGGGAGGAGGAAATGTCCCCCTCTACCCCTCTTGAGCCCTTGTGACTGGACTATCTAATAATAAAATTAGCACAAGACAGATTAACAGGAGAAAAAAGAAACAAATTTTCATTTGTGCACATGGAGGTCTCATAGAAACAGGACCTAAGAAGTGGCCAAAGTAGGCAACTTTTATACTTTTTAGACAAAGCAACGATAAAGTTGTGAGGAATTTACAGGACAAAGAAACCCAAAGGACAAAGAAACTTAGGCTTTGGGTGCTTAATTAGTGAAGGATCTAAATAGAGTTTGGGCTTTGAGTAGTCAGTTAAAGAAGTAACAAGGTTTGTTTATACAGGATTCTTGGCCTGAATTCCCTGTCTCTGGTGATAAGGGTGTCCTTCTACCTCCAAATGCAGGGAGAGCACCTTTCACATGACAGATTCACCTCCTGCTTTCAGGGAGACAAAGAGGAGGGTCAAAGTATCCCTCTCACATTGGCTATTTCTTAAGTAACTTTAATTCAAAATGATTAATGTGCCACTGAGGCAACATGTGGGGCAGCCTGCCTTCTGCCCCTATAATACCATACCATACCATACCAAACCATACCATACCATATCATACCAGGCAATTCTAGGCATATTATGTTAACTTATTTGTAGATATCAAATATTATTATTGCCAAACACTGGTAAACAGTTCTTCTAGAAATTTAACTTTTTAGTCCCTTGCATCTTCTTGATTAAACAGTTGCTTTGTCATGTAGATTTTCCCTGAGTTGTCTCAAAAGATTTTCTTTACTTTTTATTTTGAATAATTTATGATATCACTTATTAAACTAGAGGTGAACTTCAAAGCAACGCTGTAGGTATCTGTGAGCACAAGTAACAAAAAAATTGACTCAGTTTAATGAACAGCAAAATTGAGTCTACTTTCAAAATTTGGAATGCAATATAAGAATTCTGTCTCACAGACTGTAACATTTTTTTTTCTTTATATAATGTTCTGGAATGTGTTTGACTAGATCCAAAGTCCAAAGTAATTGAAACCATAGACAGTAAAGTTACAGGTAGAGGTATGTTTCTTTTTATGGCACATGTGCCAAGTCAAAACCAAAATGGAGTATAAAAACATTTATAATGTAATTTTGGCAGGAAAGGAAACCTTAGAAGTATTTATCTAAAATAATTACAAACTCAGCTTAAAGTACAGGTTAAGAAGTACGTCTACTATGGTCTCAAAATTTATTGATTATTCTTTCTCATATAGTCTCTTCCATTTACAGTGATAATACTGAGTATCTCAGTTCTTCTCTCAACCCTCCCTGCGACAAAAGAAACATAAAGTTGCTGAAACACTGAGTGAGGGAGTCATGATCTAACAGAAGTCAGAAAGAACATGATCCAACACAGAGGAGTCACTATCCTGCAGGCTAACCCCCAAAGAATAAGTCAGAGCCATTAGTTTAAAGGATTGAGGATTTGTTCCATATACCTTTGTGAAGACTGTCCCCCAGATCAAAGGCAAGGGTGGGACTTACAAAGGCAAAAGCCACAGGAGGATTTCTCAAGGAAAAGGCGTTGGCCAATTTATACAAATCCTTGATTTGTCATTTGGCAACTGACATAGATTGCTGAGCCCTAAAGCCATATGATGAATTAAGATAGAGTAGTCACAAGTTCACTAAAAAGGCTGGCTAAAGAGTCTCTTCTTTTTTTCTGGGATCCTGACTATTTTTTTTATGGCACCTCCAGGCTCTGGGTCATGTAATAGGAAAAATCCTATGCACCTACTCAAGGCTCAGTGAAAATTTCCAGAACTCCAACAATAATACCCACCTTTTAGACAGCAGAAAAATAGGAAGGGCAATGAAAAGAGTGTGCCTTCTCTCCAGAAACACAACACAGCACTTCTGCTTGTAGCCCATGGGCTAAATCTTAATCAGATGACTGAACCTATGCTCACATGCCTAAATAAAGTCAAAGTTTTGTCAGTGAGGAGGAAAGGTAAAATGGTTAGAGGGCTATCTGGTTATGTAGGCATAATGAGACCTTCTGATATTTAAATATTTCTTAATAAAATAACAGTAATGTTACAAGATCACATTTTTCTCAAAGCTCTCATTATTATTTTTGAAGAGAATTCCAGGCACAAATAAAATATAAGAACACACATTTAAAATCATAATTAGAACGGAAGTCCTGCATAGTACCTCTATAGTTAACTTTCTTATGTAATCTAAAATGTAATAACATGACATTGTCTCATTAATAACCCCAGGTCTGGTCTCTAGGTTTAACCAGCAGGGTTACGCAGGGAGACAAGAAAAGGTTAAAAAAAAAATTCCCCATAAACTGACTGGATTGCTTCTGGTGCTTTTAAAAAATATTCATGTTCTTCTCTTTTTAGGCACATGGTAATATTGCATTTCCTCACCAATGCTCAAGTTATGTGTGAACATAAAATTTATTTGGCCAAAAGCATGTGAGAAGTGCTGTACATTATTTTCCACGTTTAAGTGCCACTGGGCAATTTTTAGAGATTCCTTTCCCCAGCTGTAATGAGTTCTGAAGCACATGCAGAAATTGAGTCTCCCTCAGCATAGGTCTCTGATTGTACCTTCTCCATCTATAATGGACATGTAGTATGAGGAAGAAATCAACTATTATGCAAATCCACTGATTTGGGATGTTGCTTGTTACTGCAACATAATGTGTCTCAAAAGAATAAATTTTCTCTTCCCAAATGAGCCTTATGGTATTGAAATTATCTTTCAGATGCTGTTAAAAATATAATAGAAGCCATTACTAAGAAAAATTTTAAAGTCTCTATCTGTAACCTGTTCTTTATTAAATGGTGTGGGAGGTAAACTTTATAGTTATCACACATTTTACTTTATGAGAATATGAAGCATTAGCATAAGCAAGAACAGTTAGCAAATTCTTATTCTAATTAATCCCAAAAGAATTGGCTGGCAAGGATCAGTATAAAAGACTGGTTTTAGCCACAATTTAAAATTGATCGATGGATAAGCTGTTCTCAGAAATGAATCCTTTGAAAATTATTTCCTACCCTGATACGACTTGCCGTTCTTACCAGCAATATTGAATTATGTACTCATTCAACAGATACATACTAAATGGCACCCCAAGCACTCTTTTTAGTACTGGAAACATATAGTGTGATGAATAAGTCAGATCTGGTCCTCAAATAGCCCACCATCAACAACTGTGAAAAACAATTACACAGTGTTTGCATTTGTACAAGGCAGGATGCATTTGGTATCATACGTTATATGAAAAAAAAATGCTCTATGAGTTGATAGGAGAAGAATATCACTATTTAGATCTGATAGAGAACTTCATGGAAGAGGAGAGGACATTTAAGGAGAAATAAGAGGTACTAAGCCCTTTTCTCACATATACACTGTACTCTGTTGCTTTTATTGATCATATACAAATCGGGCTCCGAAAAATGAATAAGCTCTTGATGGTCAGAGTCTAGAGAAGGGGAATAAGTTCCATACAAGAAAAGGGAACGTGGAAAGAGGGGATGACAGAAGCATTGGGGGTAGCCAAAGGGAAGCACGAGCCATATGTGTGTGCATATGGACCACAGGGTCAACATAGGAGAGTGTGAATGAAGGTTGAAAAGATATTAAAGTATTTATCATTCTGCATTGTAATTATTTCTTGCAGGCCTGCATTTTATGGCAGACTGTATGGTACATGAACTTAGGGGCTTCATCATTCAGGCTTGTATCCCAGAGTAGGTTGATCCAGAATACTCAGCCAAGTGAAAAAAGGCCCTCATGGAGATATTTTTGTGGGTCCTGATCCTCACTAAAAGCTCACCAAAAGCTGGATTCTGGAGAGCCACAATTTTTAAATATTTCATTCTATTGCACTGAGTTAGCAATTTGAATTAGGCAAGTCTCTAAGTTAACCAGAGCAAATCACAGGCAAGTGTATATACTAAGTGGTAAGCTGCCTTGATCCTCTCACTCCAGATCAGAGTTACTTAATTATTTTTTATGCCATCGGCCTCTTTGGTAGTTTGATGAAGCCTATGCTTCTTCACAGTATAGGGTGTTTAAAATACATAAAATAAGATGCAAGAATTATGGAAGAAGCTAATATTCCAATGGACTATCAAAAAGTAAAAATTATTATATAAAATGTAGACTTCTTCATTAACACAATGCATAAGATCTAATGGCAGATCTAATGACTGTCATACTTTCAAAGTAGTGATGAATATAAACCATATTTCAAACAACAGAAATGTGATATAAACATTTGTGATTCTTCGGTGGCTAAGTTATAGGTACAACTAATAATACTGTGGTTTGGGAATGCTATAATGCAATTAAAAGTCAGTAAAAATAAAGTTGGAATTTCACATATCCACTTTGTTTTTAGACTACAGGTTAGGGCTCCTTGCTTAAGATACTCAATTTCCTAGAGGTAAAGCAGTACAAAATGCAGCAAACATCCCATTTTTACTGTCCTCTAGATGGCCACTTGTCTCTTTTTTGAACTCTTGGACACATAAAAGATGGGATGAATCTAAAACTTGATCTCGTATCACTATTATGAAGGTGTTTTCTGTTCCATCTTCAGGGTACATATGATACTGGTTTTATAAACAAGATATGTTCATTACTGACATTCTAGACCCAGGAACATTAATCAAGTAAAAACAGTATTTTCCCAAGACAAATTATTTCATCAAATTTTATTCTGGCATCTCTTAAGTAACACTAATGATAATAATTAGCTTTGTAAACAGGTAAATACAAATTCTTAGGTTCTCAAAGATTTTCTAACCCGTTTTTGCTATAGTACACTTAATTCTGTTTCCTGGGTTTGAGAGGCTCCTTTGGGGATGAAGCAATTTTTTGATTTATTCAAAAAACCACTTTCATTAGCTGCTTGCCAACAAAATAGGGAAAGAAAAGTAATGGAGATAAAGCTTAAGTTAGTCTGTTTTTCTACTCACTATAATAAAAAAGATTGAAGTAATGGAGATTGCAAGTGTGGAACAAACTGAGGTTTGGAGATTTTATCAGTCTCCTATGGCTACTTAGCAAATTGTCTCAAGCAGGGATTGTTTGCCTGGATACTTACAGGTGGCCTCTCCATGTAGCCCGGGCTATTTCATAGGATGGCAATTTGGTTCTAAAGTCAAGTAAGCCAAAAAGATAGAAGACTAGGCAGAAATTTTGTAAAATTTCCTGACCTAGTATCAGAAATCACATTGCTTCACTTCTGCTGCATTCTAGCATACTATTTGTTAGGATGTTCTAGCATACTATTTGTCACTAAAGCTGGCCCAGCATATCACCACATTCAAGGCAGTATTAAAGAAATTGTGGACATATTTTCAAACCACTCCAAAGATGTGTATGTATATACTAAGACATAGAACAGTCCTTTATTTCCAGTTCAAATTTTCTATTATATCTTGTACTATGAACTATTATAGTACATAAAAAAATTGAAGATTCACTGGTGACTCCTTTGTTATGTATTTAACTGGCTAATTTTTAACCACAGTCAAGCTCTCTTTGTAATGAAATTCTTTAATAGAGGGTAGCCATTATGCATTTTTTTAAAGGTTGAGCTGGGGTCACCCATACTTCCGTTAACAAATGTACGTATCATCTTTTAATCTTGTGTGCTAATGCCTTGAGCACTTTTATTGATCCCCAAATGTTCATCACTAATTGAAACAGCTGCTTTATTTAAACAGCACTTACGAAATGATATTCAGACAAGCTCTGCTTCATGTTTTGTCCAGAAGTTAAGTCCAATTTGATCAGAGAGTTCATGTGTTCCATACATACTCTTTACCTGGGAGTGAAAGGGACTTCAAGACTGGAGCTCCACTTTCTTCCCTTTGACATCCACATGTGCCCCTGTGGTGAGAGCAACAAAGAGTTGAGAATAGAATTGTGGTCTGTACTTTCAGCATGGGTTGCCACCTTAGTGGAGTAACCAGTACAGGTGACTTGAAGGCAGCAGGAAGTCTTAGGAAGTGTGGGATTATACCTTGTGACCAACAGTATCCTCAAATAGAAGTTGCTCTGGAAGCCCACAGGTGAAAGCCATAATTCAGACAATACATCTGCATTTCCATTTCCAGGACTCACAAGAGGCAAAAAGTCAGTAGCCTTGATTGTCCCTACTTGGTTCAGTTATATTTAAGACAGCTAACAACAGAGATGAGGGTGACACTGAGATACCACTGATTGAAAAGCTCAATCGTTCCCATGCCTCATCCCAACTTCTATTTCTGACCAATCCTGCCTCCTTTTATATTCTTTATTTTTTCCAGATTATTGAGATATTGATAACATGTAAGTTAAAGGTGTACAATGTATGATTAGTTACATGTATATATTGCAAAATGATTACTAAAATAATTGGCCAACACCTCCATCCCATCACATAATTGCCAGTTTTCTTGTGTGTGTGGTGATAACATTTAAGATCTACCCTCTTAACAACATTCAAGTAAATAACACAGCACCATTAACTATAGTGACCATGCTGTGCATTAGAGCCCCAGATCTTATTCATCTTATAGCTGGGAGTTTGTACCCTTTGACCAACATCTCCCCATTTCCTCCACACCCCCAGCCCCTGGCAACCACTATTCTACTCTTTATTTCACTTAGCATAGTGTATTCAAGGTCCATCCATGTTGTCACAAAAGGCAGGATTTCCTTCTTTCTTGAGGCTGAATAATATTCCATTGTGTGTGTATATATGTATGTGTGTATACACACCACATCTTTATCCACTCATGCACTGATGGACCCTTAGGTAGTTCCCACATTTTGACTCTTGTAAATAATGCTGCAATAAACATTGGGGTACAGATATTTCTCTTTGAGATGAGTGTTTTCATTTCCTTCAGGTATATACCGAGAAGTGGGACTGCTCAATCATATAGTAGTCCTATTTTTAATTTTTGAGGAATTTGCATACTTTTTTCCATAGTGACTATACTAATTTACATTCTTACGAACATTGCACAAGGGTTGCCTTTTCTCCACATCCTCACCAATACTTGCTACCTATTGTCTTTATGATAATAGCTATTCTAACAGGGGTAAGGTAATATCCCATTGTGGTTTTTATTTGTATTTCCCTGATGATTAGGGACATTAAGCACCTTTTCCTATACTTCTTGGCCATAGGTATGTCTTTGGACAAATGTCTTCTAAGCCCTCCGTGCATTTTAAAATCAAATTGTTTTTTGCTATTGATTGTATGAATTCCTTAAATATTGTGGATACTGACCCGTTACAGATGTATGTTTTGGAAATACTTTCTCCCATTCCATAGATTGCCTTTTCATTTTGCTGACTGTTTCATTTGCTTTGCAGAACCTTTTCAGTTTGAACACAATCTTTACCAGAGAGGACATACAGACACCAGAAAAGCAGATGAAAATACACTAAACATCATTATCCTTTAAGGAAATGTAAATTTAAACCCTATGAGACACAACTAAACATCTATTAGAATGGCTAAAAAAATACTAAAAATACCATGCCTTGGTAAGGATGTGAAGCAACTGGATTTCTCCTACATTGTTTGTGGGAATGGAAAATGAGCCAAGCTCCCTGGAAAACCATTCGGGAGTTTCTAATACAGTTAACTTACAATTATGTTTGAACAGGTCCCTGCTGCATATTTTCATAGAGAAACAAAAACTTATCTCACACACAAGAAACTGCATCTGAATGTATATAGAAGCTTTGTTTGTAATAGCCAAAAACTGGAAGCAAACCATATGTCTTTCAGTGAGGAATGGCTAAAAGACTGTGATCCATATGATGGAATACTATAGTGCAATAAAAAAAGAACATGTACATGTGACAACCCAGATCAATCTCAAGGTCATAATGCTGAGTGAAAAAGAGCCAATGTTTAAGTTCAACCTTATCTACTCTATAATTCCATTTATACAAAATTCTTAAAAGGAAAAATTATAGTTATATATGTTAGTGTGTTTGCCAGTGTCTTTCAATCTTAATTTTTAATTCTAATGTGCTTGAAAAGTTGATTTGTTCTTTTGAGACATTAGCATGCTACAATTATTTAGATTTTACTTATTTCTACAACTTCTAATTCTGGTGAAGATGGAGTAACTGGGACCAGATTCATCCACTTGCCTGAAACAGTTAAAAAACAGATAAATTATACAACAACAATATTCAATATATTGGACATCAGACCATAAAAGACAGTGATGGGAGATGGGTAACAAAGGATATGAATCTATAATTTTTCCAGCTTGCTGCCTGGAGCCCAGGTGAAGCCTGGGGTTTCTGTTAAATGATGAGATGAAGCTAAGAGTCTGGTAAGGACAAGTCAGAGAGAGTTCCTAAGAGAAAGTACTGGAGAGGAGAGAACTGTACAGAAAAGGAGCCCACACAGGGCAGGGAGTACTTCCTGTCAGAGTAATAAACCATATGATTCATGGAGCATCAGGGAGAGTACTCAGAAGTGCTTTGTCTCAATAGTGAGCTGATGTAAGCCATAGTTCATGCTGCTCTGGTCCTAACTAACAAAGCTTGAAAGCAAGAATGGAAAGGATTATTTTGTTTCTAAGTAACTTCATAACACTACAGAAGAGAGCTTGAGATCTTGATGTACTGAAAATTTTTTAAAATGTGGGTTTTCCAGAATAGCCAAAGCAATCTTGAGAAAGAAGAACAAAGCTGGAGGTATCATGTGCCCTGATTTCAAACTATACCACAAAGCTACAGTAATCAAAACAGTATGGCACTGCACAAAAACAGAAATATAGATCAATGCAACAGGACAGAAAGCCCAGAAATGAACCCATGCACATATGGTCAATTAATCTACAACAAAGGAGGCAAGAGTATACAATGGGGGAAAGACAGCATCTTCAATAAATGGTGCTGGGAAAACTGGATAGCTACATGCAAAAGGATGAAACTGGACCACTTTCTCACACTATAGACAAATATAAGCTCAAAATGGATCAAAGACTTAAATGTAAGACCTGAAACCATAAAACTCCCAGAAGAAAACATAGGTAGTACACTCTTTGACATTGGTCTTAGCAATATATTTTTTTTGATCTGTCTCCTCAAGCAAGGGAAACAATAGCAAAAATAAAGAAAAAGGACTACATCAAACTAAAAAGCTCTTTCACAGTGAAGGAAAACTATCAACAAAATGAAAAGGCAGCCTACTGAATGGGAGGAGACATTTGTCCATAATCTATTTGATAAGGGGTTAATATCCAAAATACACAAAGAACTCATACAACTCAACATTAAAAAAAAAACAACAAAACAATTCAAAGATGGGCAGAGGACCTGAACAGACATTTTTCTTAAGAAGACATACAGATGGCAAACAGACACAAGAAAAGATGCTCAATATCACTATTCATCAGGGAAATGCAATGCAAACCTACAATGATACACCAACTGACACCTGTCAGAATGGCTATCATCAAAAAGACAACAAGTTGTAACAAGTGTTGCCGAAGATGTGGAGAAAAGGGCACCCTTGCACACTGTTGGTGGGACTGTAAATTAGCATGGCCATTATGGAAAACTTAATGGAAGTTCCTCAAAAAATTAAAACTAGAACTACCATATGATCCAGGAATTTCTCTTCTGGGTATTACTCAAAGAAAACCAAAACACAAACTCAGAAGGGTATACGCACTCCAGTGTTCACTGCAGCATTATTTACAATAGGCAAGATATGGAAGCAACCTAAGTGTCCATCAATAGATGGAGGGATAAAGAAGATGTGGTAATATGTACAATGGAATAATAGTCATTAAAAAAATGATCTCTTGCCATTTGCAAAAACATGGATGGAGCCAAAGGGTATCATGCTAAGTGAAATAAGTCAGAGAATACCATATGATATCACTTATATGTGGAATCTAAAACCAAAACAAACAAAACAAAATGAAAACAGACTCACAAATACAGATAACTAGTGGTTCCCAAGGTCGAGGGGTAAGGGGTTGGGTGAAATAGATGAAGGGGATTAAGAGGTACAAACTTCCAATTATAAAATAAATAAGCCATGGGGATGTGATATATAGCATAAGGAACATGTTCAACAATATTGTAATAGCTTTCTATGGGGATGGATGGTTACTAGACTTATTGTGGTGATTATTTTGTAATGTATATAAATGTTGAACCACTATGTAGTTCACCTGAAACTAACATACTATTGTATGTCAACTATATTTCAAGTAAAAAAAAAATTAAATGCGTATTTTTTCGGGACAAGTGTGAAAATGTAAAATCAAAATTTCACAATATTGTGCACCTGATCAAAATTACTAGACATGGAAAGAAGAAGAAATATATATCCAAAAATGAGGAGAAAATTAACCAATCAAAACTGACCTGGAAATGACACAGTTGACAGAATGAGTAACTAAGTACATCAAAACAGTTATTATAACTATATTTCACATGTTCAAAAAACAAGAAGAAGGATTAACTGGTTAGAGACATAGAAGACATAAAAAGACCCTAAATGAACCTCAAGAGGTGAAAACTACAATGTCTGAGATAAAAATATGCATTGGATTGGAATACTGAAAGAATAAAAAAGATTAGTGAATCCATGTATGTGAAAAAATATCACAACATATTTTTACAGTATATCTATGTATGATAAAAACTAGAATCAGCTTTAAAATAACATATACTAGATGTTAAATGTGTTCACCTTTGAGGAAGGGGCAGAATTTCTGAGTTATAAAGAGGGACAACTCTGATTTCTCAGTACTGTTAGAATTTCTTGCAATAACACATATGCAGTTATTGTAGTGATTAAAATATTTGAATAAGTCTAATGCCAGAAAGAGTAGCTGTGCTTTAGCCACAAAAAGTGACTGATAAATTATGTAACAGACCAAACCTGAAATATGAAAGCTTAATATAATAAAAGTTTATTTCTCCCTGTGAATTGGCAGACATCCTGTGCTAACAGGTAACAAAGGGGTTCAGTCTGCTTCCTTCTTGTGGGTCCATGAACAAACACACAATTTCCATGTTTACTGATGAGTGCAAGAAAAAACATGGAAGGTGGTAAACTGGACAGCAAATGCTTTGGTCTGGAAATGACAAATATTGCTTCTGCTTACAGATCAATGGCAACGGCTAGTCAAATGCTCTTTCTAACTACAAGTGCACTTGGGAACATAGTCTCCCCATGAGCCCAGGAAGGAGAGAAAGACAAGATGTGGATGAATACTTGCAGTTTTCCCCATAAGTTGTTACAAAGTTAGTGCTCAATACACCATGACTAGTAGAATTTTTATGACAATCATCCTCTCTATTTCCTGTTAGAGTTTCTGAGGAGGCCAGATTTCCTTGAAATTCTCCCACTTTCCTGAGGTCCTACTATGTGACAGTTGCTCCCAAACACAGGCTCACATCAGATTTTCTAAAGGACTCCATAAAAAGCAGCAAGAAGAGTTTTGTCTTCTTCACTCAGTAGTACCTTTCTGCACTGACCTAAACTGTAACTCCTAAAATCTTAATGGAATGAGAATTTGCTTCTTTCTGTTGGTTTCTGGTCAAAAAATCTATGAATTTCTGCCACCTTCAAGATTACTGAACATGACTGAACACTTTTACAGGTATTATTAGGCACAAAGAAAAACCAGGATTTTCTTTTGGGTCACATAGTGAGACAAGAGGCAGTAAAACTGCACTGAAACATTTTTATTTCTCCTAACCAAAGATACTGTGTCTGTCAATAAACAATTTCTCACCTCCTGGAAGGACTCCAGGGAATTTAAGAAATTAATCCTCACTAGATGTTTGCTGTGCAGTGATTTCCAAGGTCTTTCACCTCTCCTCAACTATCACTTATGAGGGAAATTTTGCTTATTAACCACATAGGTAAGCTCATAAGTGTATGTGCTCAGTGGGCAATCTAAAAAAAAAAAAAAAAAAAACTCATCAAAATTATATTGCAAATATCAAGGTGATTTCAAAATCCTCTCTCCAACTTCAGGGTTTTATCCCTCAAATTAGCAGATTCTATGCTAAATCAGACCATATTTACCACCTCTTTGGGAAAACATTTTGAGAACGAGGCAGAGATGATCATTGTTGGGTGGCCAGGTCTAACTTTCAACACCAGGTTACCTTTTATGTGGAACAGGATTTTGCTATCACTGGGGTACAGGTGATGGAGGGGACCACCAGGGAGCTGGAATGCTCCAAGTCATGGGGAGGGCAGGTGAATTTTGCCCTGTTTGCTCCACTGGGAGCAGGTGCAGCTTTCAGAGGAGGACTGAAGACCCGGCCAACAGGTCAGGTTCCAGTTTGGACAAGACGGTGCACTGGAGAAGACCCAAAGGAAGGACACTCTATTGCAGAGACAGCAGGAGCTGATAAAAATGCCAGCTCCTAGGCAGTCAGCTCTCAAGATGTTGGTAAAAGAAGCTCACAGACAATCCCCAAATTGTGTGCCTTATTTCAACCTTATTTCTTTAAACCCGCAATAAGTTCCTGGCTCCAACATCCTTCTTTCTATATCCTGAGAGGCATTAAGGAGTAGTGAGAAGAGAAATAACTTAAGGGACAGAAGGTCTGATTCAGGCTGGGAAGAATGGAAGAGTAAACTCTAAATGAATTCACAGAAGAGGTCTAGTGGCAGCTCTGTCACGGACTAGACATGTGAAATCAAGTACAATCACAAGCTCTTTGAGCCTGAGGACCTTCTTTTATGTGAATTTGGTTTGGTAAGTTCTGTCTTTTGGAACTGTTGGAATGTGTCTGAAGTATATTAAGCACATGGCACAGTGCGTGGACTATTGTAGGGCTTTAAAGAATGAGAGTTATCACTGTGATTATGTTGGTCCCAAATCCTATCCCCCTCACCTGTGTGTGTGTGTCTGTTTATGAGTATGTTTTCTAAATCTAGGCTTTTTTTTCTAGAACACACAAAGTGCTATAGGCCATGGTATATCAAATCAGACAAAAATGTTTCTCAGCAAGTAAAATTTTGTAAAAATTTCCCCCAAACAAACTGATAGAAAGAGATCAGATTTGTGGTTACCAGAGGGTGGGGGTAGAGGGAATTGGATGAAGGTGGTCAAAAGGTACACATTTCCAGTTAAAAGATAAATAAGTACTGTGTATGTAATGTACAATATGATAAATATAATTAACACTGCTGTACGTTAGATATGAAAGTTAAGAGAGTAAATCCTAAGCATTCTCATCACAAGGAAACAATTTCTTTCTGTTTCTTAAATTCTGTATCTATACGAGATGATGGATGTTCACTAAAATTATTGTAATAATCACTTCATGATGCACATAAGTCAAATCATTATGCTGAACACCTTAAACTTGTGCAGTGCTGTATGTCAGTTATATCTTAATGAGATGGCAAGAAAATAAAAGAAACAAACAAGCAAAAAAAATTTCACCTCAGAGTTTATGTTCTTTAACTCGGGTGTGGGAATGTCATCCCCAATTGGATGTAATTCAGATTTCCTAGAATTTGTGACAAGGACCAACTCCTTGCCTCTCTCCCAGCTGCACTCTGTAGGGGTTCTAATACAGTAGCCCCCCCCATGTCCAAGGTGATATGTTCCAAGAACAGCAGTGGATGTCTAGAACCACTGACAGTATTGAACCCTGCATATACTATGCTTATTCCTTCCTACATATATATACCTATGACATAGTTTAATTTATAAATTATGTATAGTAAAAGAATATCCAAAATGGCAGTATCACTACACTTGTGCTTTGGGCCATTATTAAGTAAAATAAGAGTTACTTGAACACAAGCACTGTGAAACCATGACAGTTGATCTGATAACCCAGAAGGCTACTAAAGGGAATGAGTCAGGATATGCTGGACAAAGGGATAATTCATGTTCCAGACAGGATGAAGTGGGACAGCAAAGTACTCAGAACGGAGTGTAATTTAAAACTAATGAATTATTCATAAATGACCTACCATTGAATAAATAGCCCCCAAAAATCTATTGCTTCCTTTGTCTGCCTCAAAGTGTACAGTCGGATCAATGTCCCATTGAACTTTGCACTGGTGTGAAATCATCTGATGTATTTGGTCAATTTTGGGTGTAACATTTTAAAAGTAAGTAGTCGATCATGTCTAATTTATCAGTTTATGTATCCCCAGCACTTCTTATATGTTAATGATATATAATAGTTGTTCAATAAATATTTAACACCTGAAAAAAAAACTAATGAATTACTTACTTCATGAATTTTCTATTTAATCTTTTTGGACCGTGGTTCCACAGGTAACTGAAACCATGAATAAGGAGGGATTACTGTCTGTCATCGCAAAAATGCCACTTTGCATATAGGTTATTTTGAATTGAAGGTACTTGAGAAACAGTCGATGGAAGAAGGACACTCTGACCCTCATTGTCCCCCTGAAAGCAGGAGATAAATCTCCCTATGAAAGACACCCTCCCTGTACCAAGAGGGTAGAAGGTATTCTTACCATGAGAGACATTCAGGGCCAAGAAGGCTGTATAAATAAACCCTGTTGTTTCTTCAGCACTTACTACTCCTAGTCCAAACCCCTTGGTCATGTCAATTCAACTATAAACACAAATTTATAGTTTCGTTGTCTGAAAGGTATAAAAGCTTCCTGCCCTAGGCATTTCTTTGAGTCTCATATATTTGTGATGCTCCAATACTTACAAGCATAATTAAATTTATTTTTCTGCTGTTAATCTATCTTTTTCCTACAAGGGTATCTCAGGGAAGAACCAAGATGAATAGAGGGAAAATTATTTTTCCTCCCCTACTCCCTCCATGCAACCTTGTTACACATTTTCATTCATTTTATCCCCACCAAAAATTTAACTCTTCCTTCTTATTTTCCAAATTACACTGAACACGGCTTAATTAAAATTTCCTTTGAATGAAGTGAGCACTGGCTCTTCTAGGTGATGGCCAACTGTCAGCCCAGTGGCTTCTGGGTGGCCCACTACCCAGTTTCATGTAAAATTAGCTCCCACTGACGGACATGATGTTTCCCAAAGTCCCAAAGTGCCATGCCTAACTGCAGTAACACTTTGACAATCTCATAGGATTGTCCACCTCTACCCACTCACTCCTTCATTTTACTTGTCATTTAGGACACAGAAGATCCCACAATTGTCCTCCAAAGATGACTGCTTCTATATATTAAAATCTATGGGCAGGTTCTGAATCCTTAATCTTAGCATTCCCAGTACTACTGCCATGCTTTACAAAGAACAGGTGTTCACTGAAGGTTCGGGGAATAACTGATCCAGTGAGTGTGAGGTCTAATTTATTAACATTTATTTCTTATACATTGTTGAAAGAACTAGCAAATCCATGTACAGTTCATTTAATTTTACAAAACAAGAACTAAAAGGGATAAGAATGCCTTTATATCTTTAGACTTTCTTCTCTATTTTTCCTTATTGATCCAAACTGTCTTAAAACTGATCCATCACATTTCTAAGAAAATGTCTATAGCAATGCCATGTTCTTGTTACAGGTGACAAAATAAGATGGTTTCACAATTTGTTTTACAAAACAACAAAACTCTTACTTTAAACCTCATTATAACATTAAATGTGCGACCAACACCATTCACAAACTTGAAGATTTTGAAGGAAGTTAAATCTACATTAAAAGAAACCATATTTGAATAGCACATACATCAAAAAAATAAATTTTAAAGTTAAACATACAAAATAGGAAGACATAGGCATAAATACTGTCTTCCTTTCAGCCTCACCTCAGACCTAAATTCTACAAACACTAACTGCCTCTTCCATCAATGCATGAAGAAAGTATCCCTGACTCCCCTAGGTGTGGGAGAAGCTGCTAGCCTTGGCACTAGAACTTGCAGTGGCTACAGAAGGAGAGGAGCCCTGCCTGAAATTCTGGCTCGGGCTCTCTCTCTTTCATCTTGCAGAGCATCCTCATACTGAGATGGGAAAGAACTTGGGTCAGTCCCATGAACCTTGGCCAGAAACTCCAGGACCTTCGTCTTGGTGGTTTCAGCGTGGGCTCTGGGGCCCCACAGGAACTCAAATTGCACAGGATCAGTGTTGGCCACCTGCCGGTACTCCAGGTATTTTTCCTTCACGAAATCTTTGGTGATGAGTTCCCTGGGCTCCCCAAAGATGAAGTGCTTCCTCCCAGAATATAACCTGGTCACATTCAGAACTTCCCAGACATCGTCTTCGGTAGCACAGTTGCCCTTTACGAAGATCACACCCAGGATAAGTATCGGGATGCCAGTCTTGGGCATGCCCACTTCACCGTGCAGCTTCCCATCATAGGTAAGGCCAATTTGATGAGGAGGCAATAGTGGTGGTTGGCGGGATCCACTTCCTTCAGATCAAGGTGAAAGATCATCTCCAAGCACTCAGAGGCTCTCAGGAGGATCTCAGGGAAGTGCACTTGGCAATCTTTGATGACAATCTCCAACATATCTGCCTTTGTTATTGGCTCTTTCATTTGATACTTGAGCAGCAGGAAATTCACCACAGAGTCACTTCCTTATCTAGAGCATCTATGGGCACATTCTTGGGGTCTAGCACAGCCTGTGAGATGCCTGGACTAGGCTCTTCTTCTTGGATCATGGAGCCCTCATCTCATTTGCTGGATGAGGTGGCTGTGATGGCAGTGGGAGATGCATAGAAACTCTGAGGACCCTCAGGAGTGGGTCCTCAAATACTTGCAAATGAAGCAACTGACAAAGGATTAATCTCCAAAATTTACAAGCAGCTCATGCAGCTCAATATCAAAAAAACAAACAACCCAATCCAAAAATGGGCAGAAGACCTAAATAGACATTTCTCCAAAGAAGATATCCAGATAGTCAACAAACTCATGAAAGGATGCTCAACATCACTAATCATTAGAGAAATGCAAATCAAAACTACAATGAGGTATCACCTCATACCAGTCAGAATGGCCATCATCAAAAAATCTACAAACAATAAATGCTGGAGAGGGTGTGGAGAAAACGGAACCCTCTTGCACTGTTGGTGGTAATGTAAATTGATACAGCCACTATGGAGAACAATATGGAGGTTCCTTAAAAAACTAAAAATAGAACTACCATATGACCCAGCAATCCCACTTCTGGGCATATACCCTGAGAAAACCATAATTCAAAAAGAGTCATGGACCACAGTGTTCATCGCAGCACTATTTACAATAGCCAGGACATGGAAGCAACCTACGTGTCCATCGACAGATGAATGGATACAGAAGATGTGGCACATATATAAAATGGAATATTACTCAGCCATAAAAAGAAACGAAACTGAGTTATTTGTAGTGAGGTGGATGGACCTAGAGACTGTCATACAGAGTGAAGTAAGTCAGAAAGAGAAAAACAAATACTGTATGCTAACACATATATATGGAATCTTAAAAAAAAAGGTTATGAAGAACCTAGGGGCAGGACGGGAATAAAGACGCAGACCTACTAGAGAATGGACTTGAGGATATGGGGAGGGGGAAGGGTAAGCTGGGACAAGGTGAGAGAGTGGCAAGGACATATATACACTACCAGATATAAAACAGATAGCTAGTGGGAAGCAGTCGCATAGCACAGGGAGATCAGCTCTGTGCTCTGTGACCACCTAGAGGGGTGGGATAGGGAGGGTGGGAGGGAGGGAGATGCAAGAGGGAAGAGATATGGGGATATATGTATATGTATAGCTGATTCACTTTGTTGTAAAGCAGAAGCTAACACACCATTGTAAAGCAATTATACTCCAATAAAGATGTTAAAAGAAAAAAATAAGTAAGGACACGATAAAGGTTAACATAAAGCATAGTTAATTATTCAGATAAGACACAGTATCTTTGATTCTTATGGGGATTACTTAAAAGGTAAAGAAAAACCTTTTACAATCTATTATTAAGAGCAGACCAAAAATTAAAAAAAAAAAACAAAAAAAGACTTTGTTATTTCAACAGAGAGAAAACCAAATTCTAGTTATGCATCAGTGCACTTTTGATATTAAAGTTCATTTTGTTTTTTTTTAAAAAAACCCTATAAATAAATCTACCCAGTCTTAACCCAAAACAACAACAACAACAACAACAAAACAAATACAAAATAAGTAAGCCTCAGAGATGTAATCTATAGCATAAGGAATATGGTCAACAATATTGTAATAATTTTCTATCGGGACATAAGGTTACTAGACTTTTCACGTTGATCATCTCCTAACATGTAAATGTCAACTCACTATGTAGTTCACCTGAAACTAACATAATATTGTATGTAAACTATATTGCAGATTAAAAAAAAAATGTTTAATGTGTATTAGTTCTCGACAAATGTGAACAGGGTGAATCACAATTTCACAATCTCTGGCATCCAATCAAATATTACCAGGCATGGGGCTTCCTTGGTGGCGCAGTGGTTAAGAATCTGCCTGCCAATGCAGGGGACACGGGTTCGAGCCCTGGTCTGGGAAGATCCCACATGCCGCGGAGCAACTAAGCCCGTGAGCCACAATTACTGAGCCTGCGCGCCTGGAGCCTGTGCTCTGCAACGGGAGAGGGCGCGACAGTGAGAGGCCCACGCACCGCGATGAAGAGTGGCCCCCGCTCGCCGCAACTGGAGAAAGCCCTCGCACAGAAATGAAGACCCAACACAGCCAAAAATAAATAAATAAATTAATTAATTAATTAAAAAAAAAATTACCAGGCATGCAAAGAAGCAGCAGTATGTAACCAAAAATTAGGAGAAAATTAATCTCTCATAATTGACCTGGAAATAACACAGTTGACAGAACGAGTAAATAAGGACATCAAAACAGTTATTATAACTGTACTTCATATGTTCAAAAAACAAGAAGACTTCAACTGGTTAGAGACATAGAAGATATAAAAAGACTCAAAGTGAACCCAAAGAGGTGAAAACAACGTCTCAGATGTGTTTTTATGTCGGATATTGAAACAATAAAAAAGATTAGTGAAGACATGTATGTGAAAATACTCAACATATTTTTATAGTACACATATGTACAGAATAAAAACTAGGATCAGCTTTAAAATAATATATACCAGATGTTAGTTGTATTTACCTTTGAGGAAGGGGCAGAATTTCTGAGTTATAAAGAGGGACAACTGTGATTTCTCAGTATTGTTAGAATTTCTTGCAATAACAACATATGCAGTTTATTGTAGTAATTAAAATATTTGAATAAGCCCAACGCCAGAAAGAGTAGCTGTGTCTTAGCCAGGAAAAGTGACTGATAAATAACAGAGCCTGAAATATGAACTTAATACAATAAACATTTCTCTCTCCATGCAGACTAGCAGACGTTCTGTACTAACAGGTGATGCAGGGGTCCAGGCTATGTCCTTCTTGTAGGTTCACCCCATAAACCCATGATTTCCATGTTTACTGATGAATGCAAGTAAAAACATGGAAAGCGGTAAAGTGGATAACAAATGTTTGGCCTGAAAATGACAAATACTGCTTCTGCTCACAGATCAATGGCAAGAGCTAGGGCACATGATCCTTTGTAACTACAAGTGCACTTGGTAATATAATCTCCGGATGAGCCCAGGAAGGAGAGGAAGGCAAGATATGGATAAGCACTTGTAGTCTCCCCCATTAAGTGTTACAAAGTAAGTGCTCAATAGAAGAAATGCAACTAGTAAAATTTACGCAAGAGCCCTCTTAATTTCCTGTTAGAGTTTCTGAGGAGGCTCAATTTCCTTGAAATTCTTCAACATTTTTGAGGTCCTACTATGTGACAGTTGCTTCCAGACACAGACTCACATCAAATTTTCAAAAAGGATCCTGTAAAATACCAGAAGAAAGATTTTGCCTTCTTCACTCAGTAGTACCTTCCTGCACTGACCTAAACCTTAACTTTTAAAATCTTAATGGGATGAAAGTTTTCTTCCTATTGGTGCCTGGTCAAAATCTATGAATTTCTGCCACCTTCAAGATGACTGAATATAGCTCAACACTGTACAGGTGTCATTAGGCGCAAGGAAAATCCATAATTTTCTCGCGGATCATGCAGTTAGACAAGAGGCAGTAGAAGGTTGTTGAATTATTTTTATCTCTGCCACCCAAGGTTAGCATGTCTGTCAGTAAACAATTTTTCACCTCCTGGAAGGACTGCAGGGCTTTAAGGATGTTAATCCTCTGTAGATGCTTGCTTTGCGGTGATTTCCATGGTCTTTAATTCTCTTGCACTTCTCACTTATGAAGAGAACTTTTTTTTTTTTTTTTGACATGGACCACTTTTAAAGTCTTTATTGAATTTGTTACAATATTGCTTCTGTTTTATGTTTTGGTTTTTTGGCCGCGAGGCATGTGGGTTCTTAGCTCCCTGACCAGGGATTGAATACGCACCCCCTGCATTGGAAGGCAAAGTCTTAACCGCTGGACCACCAAGGAAGTCCCAAGAAAGCTTTGATTATTAACCACATAGGTAATTACATATGTGTGTATGTTCAATGGCCAGTCTCAAAAAAATATATACTCATCAAAATTCTTTTGCAATATCAAGGTAGTTTCAAAATCCCTTCTCCAACTTCAGGGTTCTATCCCCCAAATTAGTAGATTGTATGACAAATTGGACTAAATTCACCAGCACTTTGGAAAACGCTTTGAAACTGAGGCAGAGATGCTCAAAACTGGTGGCCAGGTCTAACTTTCAACATCAGGTTACCTTTTATGTGGAACAGGATGTTGCTATCACAGGGGTACAGGTGAGGGAGGGGACCACCAGGGAACTGGAATGCTCCAAGTCAGGGGGAGGCAGGTGAACTTTGCCCTAATTGTTCCAGTGGGAGCAGGTACAGCTTTCAGAGGAGGACTGCAGAGCTAGCCAGCAGGTCAGATTCCAGTGTTAACAAGAAGGCTCACTGGAGAAGACCCAGGGGAAAGGCACTATGTTGCAGAGAGAGCAGAAGTTGATAGAAATGCCAGTCCCTAGGCAGAATCAGCTCTCAAGACATTGGTAAATGAAGCTCAGAGACAATCCTCAAATTGTGTTTCTTATTTCAAACTTCCTTCTTTATACCTGCTTTAAGTTCCTGGCTACTACATTCTTCTTTCTGTATCCTGAGAGGTATTAAGGAGTAGTGAGAAGACAGATAAAGGGTCAGAAGGTCTGACTCAGGCTGGGAAGAGTGGAACCTAGTGAGTTCCAGATGAATTCAGAGAAGAGGTCTAGTGGCAGCTCTGTCACAGTCTAGTCATGTGAAATCAGGTACGATCACAAGGTCTTTGAGCCTGAGGATCTTCTTTTACGTGAATTTGGTTTGGTAAGTCCTGTCTTCTGGGACTATTGCAATGTGTATTAAGTATACAAAACACATGGCACAGTGTCTGGCATATCACAGGGCTTTAATGAATGAGAGTTATTGCTGTGACTGTTGATTCCAAATCCTAACCCCTCACCTGTGTATGCGTGTGAATGAGTGTTCCTCTAAATCTAGACTTTCTCAGAAAACATAAAGTGCTATGGTATATGAAATCAGACAAAAATGTTCCTCAGCAAAAAAAAAAAAATTTGTAAAAATTTACCCTCAGAGTTTATGTTCTTGAATTTGGGTGTTGGAATGTCTTCCTCATCTCGATGTAATTCAAATGTCCTAGATACCGTGTCAAGGACAAACTCCTTGCCTCCCTCCCAGCTGCTGTTTGTAGGGGTTCATAATACAGCAGTCCCCCCTTCTCAGTGTGGGATATGTTCCAAGACCTCAGCGGATGACTGAAACTGTGGCTAGAACTGAACCCTATATATACTATGTTTCTTCCTATACATTCATACCTATGATCAAGTTTAATTTATAAATTAGGCACAGTAAGAGACTATCCAAATTGCCAGCATCACTTCTCTTGTACTTTGGGGCTGTTATTAAATAAAATAAGGGTTACTTGAACACAAGTGCTGAAAAACCTTGATAGTCAATCTGATAAAAGAGAAAGCAACTAAGTGACTAACAGATGGGATACACTGGACAAAGGGATGATTCACATCTCAGGCTGGATGGAGCAGGGCCACATGAGACTTAATCGCAGCACTTAGAACAGCATAAAATTTAAAATGTGTGAATTGTTATTTCTGGAATTTTCCATTTAATATTTTCAAACCATGGTGGACTGCAGTGAGTAAAACTTTGGACAGCAAAACTGGGGTAAGGACGGGCTACTGTATGTCACCCTCAAATATGCCACTTTGGCATACAGGTTGTTTTGAATTAAAGGTACTTGAGAAACAGTTAGTGAAAGAAGGACACTCTGACCCTCCTTTGTTCCCCTGAAAGCAGGAGATAAACCTCCCATGTGAAAGGTACCCTCCCTGCACCAGGAGGGTAGAAGGCATTACCACCAGAAACAGAGAATTTAGGGCCAACAGGGCTATATAAACAAACCCTCTTACTGTTTCACTACTGACTTGCCTTAGTTTAAACCCCTTTGTCAGTTCTTTTCAATTCATTGTTTCTTTGTCTAAAAGGTATAAAAGCTTCCTGCTCTGGTACTTCTTTGAGTCTCATATATTTGTGGGGCTCCCATACAGACATAGAAAATTAAGTTTGTTTTTCCCCCGTCACTCTTTTTATTACAAGAGGGTCTCAGCCAAGAACAAGAAGGATAGAGGGAAAATTACTTTTCCTCCCTTATGCAACGCTGCCCCACTTTTTCACTCATTTCATCCCCACCAAAAATTAAGCTTTAGCTTATTTTTTTCCAAATTAGACTGAAGACAGCCTTAATTAAATTTTCTTTTGAATGAAGTAAGCGCTGGCTCTCCTAGGCGATGGCCAACTGTCAGCCCAGTAGCTTCTGGGTGTCTGATCTCAAAGAAGTATTTATATTTCTCAGAAACTCCTTAGAGGTGACATATACAAAAAACTTTGTGCATGCGTTCAGCTGCACAGGAATAAGATTCAGGTAACCTTCCATTCCTGTTCCAGGTGAGAATTTCTCTCTGGTTTACTTGTGATCCAAAAGTAACAGCTAACAGCAGTTTACCACTCCAGACATTTGGGTTTCAACTCAGACAGACCATTAGAGGGTCTGGTCCCTCTCATAATGCCCTCAGCCTCATGTTGCTCACCACCCAGTTTCACGTAAAATTAACTCCCACTGAAAGACCTGAAGTTTCCCAAAGCCCCAAATGGCCACGCCTAACTGCATTACCACGCTGACAGTCTCATAGGACTGTCCACCTCTACCTACTCACTTCTTCATTTTACTTGTCCCTTAAGAATTAGAAGATCTCATTATTGTCCATGAAGGATTCTTTCTCCTATATGTTAAAACGCTATGAGCAGGCCGAGTCATTAATCCTAGCATTCCCAATACTATCTAGAGTTCTTTTCAAAGAGCAGCTGTTCAATAACGGTTTGTCGAATAAATGATCCAGTGAACATGAGGTCTAATTTATTAACATTTATTATACATTCTTTAAAGAGCTTAAGCAAATCCACGCATGTATCATTTAATTTTACAGAACAAGAACTAAAAGGAATACGAAAAGCAAATTTTGAATATCTTTTAGAGATTCTTCTCTATTTTTTCTATTGATCCCAGCTATCTTAAAGCTGACCTTTCACATGTGCAAGGAAATAAATGCCTATAGCAATGCCATCTTCTTATTCCAGATGACAAAATAAGATGGACAGTGTCACAATCTGTTTCACAAAACAACAAAGTTCTTGCTCTAAACATCATGATAGTAGTAAATGTATGACCAGTATCATTCATAAACCTTGATATTTTGAAACCAGTTACATTCATATTAAAAAATATGAGTAATACATACATCAAAAAAGAGAATAAACTTTCAAGTTATACATACAAAACAGGAACACATAGGCAAATATAGTCTTCCTTTCTGCCCCCGCCTCAGAACTAAATTCTACCAGCACTAACTGCCTCTTCCAACAATGCATGAAGAAAGTATCCCTGACTCCCCTAGGTGTGGGAGAAGCTGCTAGCCTTGGCACTAGAACTTGCAGTGGCTACAGAAGGAGAGACAGCCCTGCCTGAAATTCTGGCTCGGGCTCTCTCTCTTTCATCTTGCAAAGCCTCCTCATACTGAGATGGGAAAGAACTTGGGTCAGTCCCATGAACCTTGGCCAGAAACTCCAGGACCTTCATCTTGGTGGTTTCAGCGTGGGCTCTGGGGCCCCACAGGAACTCAAATTGCGCAGGATCAGTGTTGGCCACCTGCCGGTACTCCAGGTATTTTTCCTTCACGAATTCTTTGGTGATGAGCTCCCTGGGCTCCCTAAAGATGAAGTGCTTCCTCCCAGAATATAACCCGGTCACATTCAGAACTTCCCAGACTTCGTCTTCGGTAGCACGGTTGCCCTTCATGAAGATCACACTCAGGATAAGGATCAGGAGGCCGGTCTTGGGCACGCCTCTTTCAACATGCAGCATCCCATCATAGGTGAGGCCCAATTTGATGAAGAGGCCATAGTGGTGATTGGTGTGATCCACTTCCATCAGATCAAGGCCAAAGATCATCTCCATGCGCTCAGAGGCTCTCAGGAGGATCTCAGGAAAGTGGACTTCACACTCCTTGATGACAACCTTCAACATATCTGCCTTTGTTATTGGCTCTTTCATTTGATACTTGAACAGCAAGAAATTTACCAACATAGCTACTTGCTTATCTAGAGCATCTATGGGCACATTCTCGGGGTCTAGCACAGCCTGTGAGGTGCTCAGAGTATACTCTCTTTCTTGGCTATTGGATCCCTCATCCGATTTGGTGGGTGAGGTGGCTTTGATAGCAATGGAAGAGGAGCAGAAATTCTGAGGACCCTGAGGAGTGCTGGGTATACAAGCACCAGAAGCCTCCTTCAAATCGCCAGGCATTAGAGGATGGGAGGAGAGGTGGGTCTCCTCCAGAGCCTTGGAGACCTGTGTAACCTCCAGACCCTGGGACTCACTGAAGGCCTGATGGCATTGATCATATGAGTATTGAGGACGCAGCTGAGACATGATGACTCTTGTGGGTAGCAGTACGTGGACAGGACGGTGGGCAATGAGATTCACCACCTAAGATAAACAGGGCATATGTGAGCGGCTTCAGCTGGTAAACTTAACTGTGGCGGCTCTTCCTGAGACCCAGAGGAGGAAGGGAGGGGTGGCCTCTGCCAGCTTCACTCCCTGGACCTCTCAGGGCTGTGGAGCCCCCTCTGCCATGGGTTGGTTAGCCCCACAATCCTCACATACGCTTCTCAAATTAGATCCTCGTTGGTAAGGTGCCCGCCGCCATCTATTGCCTGAGGCCCCCCTCCAATCAAGGCCGCATCTCCGTGAGACCCCCAAAATGGAAGTGAGGAGAACCTCATGACAGGACATCCACAGCTGACAACAGGGATGAACACTGTGCACACCTGCCGTCCTGGGGTCTGAGGATCCCTAAGGCTTCACTCGGGGTCCTCACCAGGACTCCTGCAGGGCCTGAGATGCCTTCCTTTGGTGACAGGACACCACCTGTCCCAGACTAAGGCCTCCCCTCCCTCAGACTCCAATGGCCGAGGTCATTAGCACCACTTCCGGCCGCTCTTGCCCGGGGCCTCCCAAGGCCGACCTCCCGGCCGAGGCTCAGTCAGTCGCTACTATTGTGGGGGAGGGTCCCCTCAGGTCTCACTCAGGGGCCTTTGCTTGAAGACTCGTAGGTCGGGGACCCTGAGCCCCACGCACAAAGGCCACCACCTCAATTAGATGGCCGAACAGGACGTGTGTGGTAGGTCAGCCTGAACCTGCCCGCGCCTCCCGGGGTTGGGGTGGGGCTCTCATCAGGTGGGCGTCCTCCTTTCTGGGGCCGGCGGTCCCCTCAGTCCTCATTTAGAGTCTCACCTGACACCGAGCGGCACCTGGGGCTCCTCGCGCTGCTGACTGGAGTCTGCGCCTCAGACTAAAGCCCTCGCAGCCCTGCGCTCTGGAGGCGGAAGTCAGGGGGCGTGACATCCGGTAAGGCCTGCCTGGGACCGCCCGGGGTCACCAGTAGGGGCGGCGCACTGCGCACGCAGCGCTCAGTTTCAGAAGGGAGGTGCTTGCTGGTCCGGCTCCCAGCCCTCACTTTGGCTGCCGCGCTCTAGCTGCCTCCCTCTGTTGAGCTGAGGTCTTGACCCTCATGCCAAGGTCCTCTTGCCACTGAGAACCCTGAAGAGTAACTGAGGGCGTGTCTCAGCCAGACAGCCTTGCCCGACCTTTAGGGTGAAAAGCAGCCGCTAGCCCGTCTTCGTGTGCCCCCCCCTTTATTCTTTGGTGTTGCCCTTCCTCTGTTTTCATTACAAAGGGTTCTCTTTTTCGGCTCCTTTTTCATGACTTAAGGCTTCCTGGGAAATGCCAGATCCCAGCAAAGCCTTGATGAGTTCACTTACTACAATCCTTGCAGTGCTTGGAATGGGTCATGTTCCAGCCTCAATGGAAAATGGGGAAGTTGGAGCACAAGACAGGCAGGGGCTAGGACAGGGGGGTGGGCTGTCAGAGAAAAGTCATAGCCATCTATTCCTGCTTTCACCAGGCAGACTTAGCCACTTTCATAGGTTATCCACTACAAAGTTTATTTTGTACATGGAGCAACTGAGACGAATGATTTTGAAAGCCCCTGTTTTATGAGGTTGTTCCACACCTGTAATATGCAGTAATCATATGCAGATGATGAATGTTATCTATTTGCATTTTTATACTTCTGGTTTATTTTTCTATTCTTATCTCTGTGGCTTTGTTTTCTAGTCCAGTTTAAAACAGTGGCTTAAATATTCTTTTCTTGAGTCTCCTCATCTATTTGGTTTTTGTATCAAGGGGAGCCTGCTTGTTAAAATGTGTGGAGTAATTTCAAATATTTTTGTGTGGTTTGGAAAAGTTTACAGAACATGCTGATTAGTTTTCCCTGATTATATGGTGCAAGTAGCCTCTAAGCCTGATGTGATCTGTGTGGCTTTGGCCTAGTGTTTCAGTTTGTGATTGCTGATTTCAATGTTCTATTATTAATGGGCCTCCTTTGCAGTATATGTTTTGCTGAAAAACAGCATTTCTCTTCATTTCTCTTGGGTATTCAAAGTTAAAGGCATGATATTTATAATAAATAATTTTACATAGAAATTCTCTGACATTTAGTGTAGTACACAAAACAGTACTATGAACCCTGTTTCCCTGACACTCATCATAACCATCATCAATAGTTATAAGTAGAAGTCTGATCATATCAGTATTTTTTTGGTCAATGTGTTTGTTTTTTTGGCAAGAGCACTCCACAGGTGATACTTTATACTTCCATTAGGAGATATATAATGTCTATGTGTCTTCCTTTTTTGTGATCTTCACATTCTGATAATTATGACCATTCTCCATTCTCCATTATGGGCTAGCATGGTAATTTTCTCATTCTACCATATCTTTAAATTATTAACAGAAATTTTCTATAGGCAGAAACCTTTCCTTGTTGCCACATTTTGCTGAGGTATTGTTTTAAAATACTGTTAGTGTTCTCTTAAAATACTTAACTCTCTGCACCTATATTTCATACACTATTTTTAACTATTATTACTTATTTCTGTTTCTTTTGTAATTGGTAATACTTATAAATTATTGGTCATATAGATCTTACATAACAGAAGAAACAACATACAAAATCTTCACATGTTCTATCAAGTAAAGAGCTGGCAACATTGGTCATCGAGCACATCAATAAATCTGGAGGAGATAGAATGAAAAGTCTGGGGACATCTATCAGGTCAGTAACATAAGCATGTGAGATGACATGAGTTGGACAGAAGAAGAAATGCCAGCTCTTTCTCCCCATGTTCCACAGGTAGTTTTTCTTCTTGGGCCTTTACTTTCAAAATGTGACAACTGGGACTTGGGAGAATGCTGCATTGGGAGAATGCTATCTGAGCCAATGATATGTTCATTTCACCTCCCACTACATCATCCCCCATGCTGACTTGTGTTGCTCTGCACCTCCAAGAATTATATGCTCTGTACTGTACTGTTCCAGAGAAGAGACACCAGGGAATAGCCTGTTGATTACAGACACACTGAGAACCAAGAGGTCATTATTGACCTAGATGCAGTGCCACGCCAGGGGGTCCAGATATGATGGGAATAGAATCCCACCTGTTTTCCACCAGGATGAGTGTTCCTTCTGGAAGTTAGGAATTTGGGGGACTGGGCCTCTCTCCTTTATTTTCCAAGTGAAAGTGTCCTGCAGATTCTGCTGTTTAGCACAGAGACCCCCTTATAGAGGCCCCTGACTGGGCTTTGGAGTATTTTAATGTGAAAGGCACAGGTCTCTCCACTTGCTGACGTTAAGGAGAGTCTGATTTAAGAGAGGGCAGGACTCAGGAACCCTGAGCTAATTCCAAAATGGGCAGGCAGCTCTTAGTGAACCCAGAGGGAGGGACTCTTCATCCATAAAGTAAATTATCACCACTCCTGACAGGCCAGGTCCTGAAAGTGCCTAAATGAGAAACTTCCACCATCTAAATGGTATTCTGGGTTCCTGGTTTGAGAGTTTAGTCTGACAGTCAATGCTGAAATGTCAAAGGGGACTCCAAGAAATAATTCCACAGAGTCCTAAGCTGAGGGGAACTTGAAGAGGAAGGACACCATCTAGATCATCGTCAATCATGATAATTACTAGCCCAGAGCAAGGCACACACCCATCTCTACTCCACACACTTCATTCCAGCTCCCTTCACCCTTGAGATCAAGGAACAATCCTACTTACTCAAACATTATATGAATCTATTTCTGCTCGTCATGAGATAACCACTTCAGGTTTGAAACATGAAATATAGGAATGAAGAAAGACAAAAAAGAAGAGTTTATATCCAGAAGAATAGCATACACTATTCTTCATGCATTGGTTCTGTTTTGCTGCGTAACAAATTACCACAAACATACCAGTTAAAAAAACACACACAATTTAATTCTCTCATGGTTTTTGTGTATCAGGAGTCCAAGCATAGCTCAACTGCCTTCTCTGATTCAGGGTTTCTCCTAGTTGACATTAAGGTATTTACTGAGCTCTGCTCTAATCTGAAGGCTTGACTAGAGAAAAATCCAGTATCAAGCTCACTCAGTTAGTTTGTTGGCAGAATTCATTTCCTCTTGTCTGAAGAACTAAGAGCTTAATTAAAAAAAAAAAAAAAAAAAAAAAAAAGAAAAAAAAAAAAAAAAACTCTTGTAAAATCAGTTTAAACGGTTAAAAGTAGCCTGTAGTTCCAGGCCGGTGACCCTCTCCATAGGAAGTTCTCAACATAGCAGATTTCTTCTTCAGTGCCAGCAGGAAAGTGAGAGCAAGTCTTTAGCAAAACAGAGTCATATATGGTGTCTGTAATCAAATGAATGATGTCCCATCTTTTTTGGCATCAAATGTAATGTAATCATGGGTGTGACATATCAGTTTTCCATATTCTGTTGGTTACAATCAAGTCCCAGGCCTTGCCCATACTCAAGAGGAGTAGTATACAGAAGCATGAATACCAAATGGTCAAGATCATGGTAACTACTTTAGACTCTGTCTACCACAATTTATCTCTGAACTCTATGAACCAAGTCTCTTCCTCATCCAAAATACATTAATATTCTCCCAAGATCCCCCCAAATCTGAATCTACTACAACAGCAATTTAAAATCCAAATCTCATCACCTAAAATACGCTCCTATGAAGATGAGGCTCTTGGGGAACATACAGTTAAGTATACCAACTGGGGCACAATACTTCTCTCTCTGTGGACCTTTGAAATAAAAGAAACAAATTATCAGGCCCCAACACACCCTATATATAATAGTGGGACAGGGAAAGGACAGCAACTATAGACATTCTTATTCAAAACAGGAAAAGTGGAAGGTATAAACACTCCCTGGCCCATAGCATTGTGAAAGCCTGTTGGGCATATATTGTGAATTCCTTGATTAGATTTTAAGGCCTTCAGATAAATTTCCAAATGCCACTCTCTGGGTTCTAGGTTTCTCCTTGAAGTCATCCTTCATTTGTTATGGAAGGGAATATGTGTTTATAACTGATTATGCAATGCAATTACTTTGCAAACTGTCCTCAAATGTATTGAGACAGGGGCCAAACTCCTACCTCTCTAGTGTATCCAGGATTCAAGACTAATTGCTGAGACCCATTTTGCATTCCAGGCTTTAGTCTCTCAACTGTGAGATACCATCTGAGGGACCTGTTATCTGTTGAACAATCCAACACCTTTGATTTGCCCACTCCGAAGCTAAATTTAAACTTCACTCTCACGAAGGACATGCAGCTTACTGAATGTGCAAAAGGCCATGCAATGGGACATTTATAGATGACTATTCTAACTTGAACTCATGCCTCCTAACTCCTTTTTAAAAATTGTCCCTCTGGTTTACCGTGCTACCTCACTTCTTCCAACTTCTACACACAAAAATCTGAGCAGCTCAAGCAATGGTACAGTGTCTCCCAAAGAGCAGATGCTCAATGTTTTAGAGATAAATGAACGAATGAGCTTGGTATCTAATTATTAAGATTTAATTTCTCCAATATTCTTTATAACTAAATATAAATAGATACCTTTGGTTTTACAAAATGACAGTAAAAAGCATTAGGAAAGACAAGAATTGACCAACATTTAATTTATTTGCATCAATTTCTTGGGGTAAATGATTTTACTACTGAGTTCTTTCAGATTTCCTAAGAAACATGGACTGCAATACCAGGTTACCCTCTTCTGGATTGCAAACATTGTTTTACAGTCACGAAACTCCTACTCAATCTTGATACAAAGCAGTAAATATTCAACCAAAATTATACATAAACATAGGTTCTAAAGCTATTTAAATATGTATAAAAAGAACAGCACTTGAAAAATAAATGAAAGAAGAAAGCAAGGCTATATGGGAAGTAGGGATGGAGAGAGAGAGGAGAAAAGGAAGAAAGGGAGGAAGTGTGAAAAGAAAGGAAGGAAGGAAGGAAAAACTCCCAAGTTACCACATAAATCAGGAATACAAAAATGATATAAAATTTTCCCTCCAGCCCTATACTGGACCTCAGCTACTTAGAATATTGACCTTAGTATTTAAACACTAAGTGAAAAGTCTGCCTCAGGAGAAGCTGTTGAACTTGGCCCTGTAATGTACACTGACCATGGCAGTAGAGCCAACCCTGGCTGCAATTTTGCCTTGGGATTTCCCCTCCTCATCTCTTAGAGCCTCTTCATATCAGGAAGGGAGTGCAGTGGGGACTATAACATGGGCCCTGGTGGAAAATACCAAGACTTTCATTGTGCTGGTTTCGGCATGGACTTTTGGAATCCACACGTATTCATAGCATGCAGATCACTGTTGAGAATCTTCCAGCGCATCAGGTATTTTCTTCCATCCATGAATCAGATGAGATTCATGGGCTCTTAGTAGAGAAGTGATTCCTCTCAACATATACCTTCATTACATTAATCTCTTCCCAGACTTCCTCCTCAGTGGCTCAGTTGTCCTTAGTAATCTAGTGGCCGGCCTTGGGCACGTCCTTGTCATTACTCAGTTTCCTATCAAAGGTAAGGTCCATTTTGCTAATAAGGGCATGGAAGCGCTCCATGGAGACAACTTTCTTCAAATCAGTGATAAAACCCAGTTCCATCTACTCAGAAGCTATCCTGATTTCAGGGAAGTGGTCCTGTTGTTGACATTCATTAGCATATGTGTCTTTGTGATGGGCGCTTTCATTTTATTAATGAGCAACAGAAACGACACTAAAAAAGTCACCTTGTTCGATACAGGGTCTGCACACAAGCACTTATTGTCAGGCAGGGCCCATGAAGTGCTTGAATTTTCCTTTTCTTGACTCTGTTAGCTCCTTTATTGCTTCTTGTGCATGATGCAGCTACAGCAGTAGTGATGGTGGATGGGGGCTCTCGGAGGGCCTTGGAGAATCACAGGTGTCCCCAAAACAGGTAAGTCTGGGGAATACCCTTGAAAAGATAAGAGCCAGAAGAGTGGGACTCTTCTTCAGCTACAGTGGTAGTCTGAAACCCGCCCCACCCCCCAAACTCTACATCTCACCTCAGCTATAGCAGCCTACAGCCTCTCCAGACTGAAAGCAGGAACAGATCTCTGCTCCTTGCTACCCAAGTTCTGGAGCACGTGGTCCTTTCAGATCTTTCTCATGGTGGTCTATATCTGTATTTGGAATTCCAGCTCTTTAATTAGTTTATTCTATTGATAATATTACCTTCCTGCCTGCTCTGAGACTTTTGCCCAACTCTTACACAAAATGGATCAGGATCTAAGCACAATGGAGGAGCTGCAGCACAAGGTAGGAGCCTTAGAATGGAGGATGGGCTGTTAGAGAAAAAACAGGCTGATCTATTCCTTCCATTTACCCTGTAGAATTAGCCTCTTGAGGACCTTCAGTTCTTAAAGATGTACTTACTATACGGAAGAATCTGATAGTTCAGGATTTTGTGAGCCCCTAAATTTTGGGCATTATCTTACATTGCATTGTCTAGTGTAGTGACTCTTTTTTTTTTTTTTTTTTTAACCATCCTTCATAATGAGAATATATATAAACTATTAAGAATGTCTAACAAGAGTTTGTGTGTGTGTGTATGTATACATATATTATCTGAGTTTCATAAAAAAACCACCCCAGCCTTATTGTGTGCGATTTACTCTGATATCCTCAATTCTATTCCTAGTCTATTCTTTACATTTTATTAAAATAAAAATAATAATAGGCCAGTTCTCACCCATTAAAGAGGCTTTAGGTGGTTATTGTACACTCCGGAGTCATACCGCCTCAAGCAACTCAAACTTTTATGCTTTACTGAAATGACCTTACTGATGGTTGATGGCAGCTGTGGTTTCAGGTGCCACCTCAGATTCCTGCAGTGAAGCAATAGAAATCCACTGAACCAAGCCACACTTGGAATAACTAAGGGGGAACTTTAAAATGTTCCCTCTACTCTATCTTGTCTTCTCTCTTCTCTTGTAGATTACAGACTCACCACAATGGCATAGCATGCCCAGTCCGTCCACTGTGAAAAGCTCTCACACCTGACTTTAATCCATAAAATCAAACCTATCTATATTAGACTTATTTTTTTTGAACTTTTGAATTTTATTTATTTTTTTATACAGCAGGCTCTTATTAGTTATCTATTTTATATATATCAGTGTATATATGTCAATCCCAATCTCCCAATTCATCCCACTATATTAGACTTAATCAAATTTAAAACATTTTTGCTCTGTGAAGGGCAATGATAAGAAAAAGAAATTACCACACAAAGACTGCGAGAAATATTTGCAAATCACATATCTGAGAAAGGGCTTGTTCCCTAGATAAAAAGAACTCTCTAAACTCAACAGTAATAGACAGAGTTCGGTTAGAAAATTGGCATAAAACTTGAATACATGCTTACCAAAGAGGATTTATGGCTGCCAAATAAGGAGATGAGAATACATTAAACATCATCACACTCAAAGAAAATGTAAATTTAAACTGCTATGAGATGCCACTACGTATCTATTAGAATGGCTAAAAAAGACAATACTAAAAATACCAAGTCCTGGTAAGGTTGTGGAGCTATCAGATCTCTCATACACTGATTTGGGAATGCAAAATGAGCTAGGCTCTTTGGAAAACCATTTGGATGTTTCTGATAAAACTAACTTATTACTTAAGTTTGAAAAGGCCCCTTCTGGATATTTTCATGGAGAAATGAAAACTTACACTCACACAAAAAAAACAGCATCTGAATTTTTATAGAAGCTTTGTTTGTAATAGCCAAAAAGCGGAAGCAAGCCAAACAACCTACGATGAGGAATTGATAAAAGACTGATTCATATTACACCACAATAAAAAAGAAGGGGACAAGCATACATATTACAATGGGAATCAATCTTCAGAAATAATGCTGAATGAAAAAAGCTAATCTTACAGGTCAACCTTATCTACTCTATAATTTCATTTACATAAAATTCTCAAAAGGCTAAAATTATATAGGTATATGTGTGTGTGTGTGTTTGCCACAGTCTTTCATATTCCAATTTTAATTTTAATGTGTTTGGAATGCTGGTTTACTCTTTCATGACATTTGTGTGCTGCAATAATTTAGATCTTACTTATGACTTTTACAACTTCTAGTATGCTGAAGATGGAGTAACTGGGACTGGATTTTCCCACTTGTCTGAAACAATTTTAAAAAATAGATAAAATACACGACAACACTATTCAATATACTGGACATCAGACCATGAAAACAGTGATCCCTGAGACATGGGAAAGAATGGATCTGAGCCTATAATTACCCCAGCTTGCTGCCTGGAGCTCAAGTGGAGCCTGTGGTATCTCTGAGTTGATAAGATGAAGCTGAGAGTGGTGAGAGGACGATGCAGCTAGAGCTCCTAAGAAAGAGTACCAGAGAGGAGAGAGCTGCACAGAGAAAGAACTGTGGAGCCCACACAGGGCAGGGAGTACTTCCTGTCAAAGTGATAAACCCTTATCATTTATGGGGCATCAGGGAGAGTACTCAGAAGTGAGGTGAGGTAAGCCATGGTTCATGCTGTTCTAGTCCCAACTAACAAAGCTGGAAAGCAAGAACTGACAAGATTATTTTGTTTCTAAGTAACTTAATATTCATTACAAAACAGAGCTTAAGAATATTGATATATTGAAATTAAAAAAAACAAAACTGTGCATTTGTTCTGGACAAGTGTAAACAAGGCAAAATCACAATTTCACAAGGTCTGGCATCCAACCACATATTGCCAGGCATGCAAAGAAGCAGGAATATATAACCAATAATTAGGAAAAAATTAAGCAATCAAAACTGAACTGGAAATGATACACGTGATAAAATGCATAGACAAGGACATTGAAAGTTATCGTAACTATATTTCATATGCCCAATAAACAACATAAAAATTAAGTGGGTTGGAGACACAGAAGATACGAGAAGATTCAGAATGAATGTGAAGAGGTAAAGCTACTGTGTCTGAGATAAAAGTATACATTGGTTTGGATACTGAAACAATAAAAAGGATCAGTGAACCCACGTATGTGAAAAACAGCACAACATATTTTTATGGTATATCTATGTATGAAAAAACAACTAGAATGAGCTTTAAATTAATATATTTCAGATGTTAAATGTGTTTACCTTTGAGGAAGGAACAGAATTTTTGAGTTGTAAAGGGAGAAAATTGTTAGAATTTCTTGCAACAAGAATGTATTTACAGTTACATTAGTAATTAAAATATTAAATAAGCCTAACACCAGGAAGAGTAGCTGTGTTTTAGCCAGAAAAAGTGTCTGCTAAATGATATAACAGACAAAATTTGAAATATAAAGCGCTTAATACAATAAAAGTTTATTCTGCCATGTGAATTGGTAGACATTCTGTACTAAGAGTGAAGAGAAGAGACTAATTCAATGGGTGTTAATGAGCGGGTTACCACTGTGGGCAGTTGGGGCTTATTCCCATTGTGGACCTCTGGAATAATTCACCTCAGAGTTATTCCAACCAAAGGGCAAGGAAGATGGGTTATTTTTCCACCAATTTCCATCCATCATTGGTTGAGGACTGCTCCTACAGGCTTTAACTGCAACTTCTGGACTGAGGCCTGTGAGGACTGAGCACGCTCCTGAGAACAGAGAAAGCCCTCAAGGAGAAAGGAGAAGTTTTTCATGAAGCCACTGACCTACAGGGAAGATTTAAATGTGAAGGGACATGGCAGGGCATGGATGACATCTGCTACAGATCAGAATTGGAAAGAACTTTGAGAAAACATGTCCCTAAAAGAGAATGATGGTATGCTGGCACAATGTGGCCAGGAAAAATTTCCAAGCTTCTAAGGATCAAAATAGTTTCTACCTTTGCTATTTTACATCTGAGGGGATGTGGATACTGGTTGATGAATCTCTTAACCCAGAAGTGGCTTCTGATTTATAACATATGAAAATCTTCCTATTTATGTTTTTTATATGAATCAAATTATTTTGGATTTTAAGAAAAAAATTTTATTTTATCAATACATCTTCAAAAATAGAACCATCTTTTCCATGAATTCCACTATTATGATGGATTTCTTTATGGACTTGTAAGGGAGGGGGCTGGCATTGTGCATTCCTTTGGGTTTTTGCTCACGAACATTTCATGAGTTGGAAAATGTACACTTAAGAAGGTCGTTGGCTTTCACTTTCAGATTCCATATCATTAGGAAATGAATATTTTCAGGGAAAAGGAAATAGTGTATAACATAAAGCTTTTGACAGAAACTTTATACTTGAACTTGTACATTTCTATTTTTGTATACTATGAAAAAGCTAGTGATTCTTTGTCTTTGATAACATTAATAATTACTGTTGAGTTGTTTAAATTTCCTATTCTAAACATTTCATTTTATTTGAATTTCCTATTCTAAAGGTTTTTATTTCAATCTGTTCATGCACGAGAAAAATCAGGCATTTTTTCCCTAGATTTCTACTAATAAAACAACACATTTTGATCAAACAATTCTTTCTCCTGATTTGCTCTAATGAGATTGCCACAACCCAAATACTTCTCTGAGAATGAAAGTAATCAGTGAACAAAGATGATAAAATGTACCTGGAGCCCTTTTTTGCCAAGAGAAAATTATATTCTAAAATTATATTTATACTTGAGTAGGATGGAATAAAAATAGCAATATTCTGACAATCTTTGAGAGTAACTCTTTGTTTGCCCCATAGCCAGCTGAGAGTCTTGGGGTTTTGATTAGACACAGTATGAATTTCAACTATGATCCACTGCCAATGTGTTTTAGTATATAATATAAAATTATAATATGGAATACGTATATAGCAGCACGTCATATATAATATGTGCTATATAATGTATAATTAATGTGTAAAATGTAATTAATTTGTGATAAAATATAGTACATATATAAAACATATTATAAACACACACAAACCCTCAATTTGTCTTACAAAGGATTTAACATACTTAATATTCTTGCAGGAGTGACTGATTTTCTTGACACATAAACTTCAGTGCATTTGAAAACAAAGTTGCCATCTTTAAAATTTGATTTGTTTAATGCTGCTCACAGTAGTGAATTAAAATCATATCCATTTAGTTTCATTGTCATGATACTTGTCTGGTTGATATGCTTGACTTTTTTTTCTAGTTTTCTGGAGAATTTCCTTACATGGAATTAAGCCTTAGGACACTTTTTTCTCATTTGTTGTTATATATTGATTACTTACGTATATTGGCAATAAATGGAAAGATAAGTGCAATAGTGAAATTTGTATTATGCTTTTATACTGTATCCTACCTTAGGGTTGAGAAGGTTTTTATAACTATGCTCTGATTTCATTAAGATTAGAAAAATGGAAACCTTCAGAGAAAAGTGACATTGCTTGAAAGGAGAAGACCAGCATAGATAAGTGAAACAAAGGATAGCCTGCCTAACTAGCTCCAGGGCCTTAAAGAAACAGGAAAGCTCTCCATGGATAAACAGCAGGGTAACAAAAAAGTCTTCAGTAGAGCAAGATAATTTTTTATAGTTATGTTGTCCAGCTGTTACACCTTCTACCCTTTTTAGCAACATGCTCCGCTCCCTCTGGCAAATTCCATGTTCGTTAAAGGAAAGGGATCATTATTCAGTAATCTGAGACATTCAGATAGTCCGTTGTAGACTTAGACTTGAAGAAAACTGGAAAGTGAACAAAGCACTTTTTATGACCAAATTTATATGCTTCATTCTCTATTATCCAAGATTTAACATATTTCAGCTCAGCAGCTTAGCTGGGCTTAACAAATATGCATGTTTCTGAGTGCTTCAGGATGGTGAATAACAATTACTTAAATGGAGGAGGCTTATTGGCTTCTTGCCATAAATTCTTTGACAGTTTCTTTGCTTAGTATGGAATTAGATAACACAAAATATAAAAAACTATCAAGGAGGAAGAACTTCATTTGAGTACCTCTGGATACATACTGGATATAAATTATGTATTAGTTAAGATATATTTGCAGGAAAGAATACATACACTCATGTCTGCAGAGACTGGACATCCTGTGAGTGGTCTAGAAGTGAGACTTGAAGACAGAGTTTCTCCTTAAAAAAAATAATAGCACACTTTAATAAAAATAGATTAAATTGTTCTTGTCTCCTGCTCTCAGTTGGATTAAACCAGCGTTTTAAATTATTTATGTGCTATCCTCAAAAATATAGTTTGCATAGACATAAGAGGGAAAACAAGAATCTGGAGTGGAGGAAAAGTAAAATCTCCTAAGATATTATGGTGAAGATAAAATAGGACAGTGGCGGGGTGGGGGAGATCAATGCCAAAGTCACTGGGAAATTGTAGAAAGGGTTTATCTTATAGGTGTTGGAGGATCCTTTGGGGCCACAGTCCAATTAGAAAATTGTATAACAAAGATCAGTCCAGGGGGCAGAAATTTCTGAATGCAGTGCTAAAATGCTGAAAATCAACGATTCATTCATTCATTTATTATTTATTCTTTCATTCAATTAATGTTGGTGAGTTCTTCTATGTGCCGGAGTCTGTGTTTGGCACTAGACATGCCAAAATGTATAATGAGGACAAATGGTGGGAGTCAGAAATTGTGTCTGAGAAAACAGCAATTGCCAAGATTTTGCTGCACAGATGGGAGATTAAAAAAAAAGTCAGACATATTGAACTTTAAGCACTTTCAAGAAACTAAACTATATAATTATGATAGGTTAATCCAGGGGCAATAAAGGTAGGCAATGATTCTCCATATTCTCTCTAGGGAAAGAAGGAACTAAGAACTGAAGATGGCAAACTGAGTGATGTGCATCCTGCAATTAGGAAGAAGAATACGAAGAAACTCAAGAGTGTGACTATGAAAAAAGATATTTGGTGAGGAAGGAAATGTTGTTTGGAGTTTTCAAAAACCCCTTTTAGTGTACCTATTTAATAACATTTTCTGTTTTTCCTCTTCGAGAGAAACATGTTTTCTTTATGTTATCTGACTACATTTAACTATATGCTTAATTTTAAACACAGGGCAATATCATCGCATGGTGAATTTCATGACACCGTAAACTTTTTCTTTAAAATGAAACGCACACACTGAAGCAAAATTTGAGTATGGCGCTCATGTTCAGTGTTTCCTGTACTACTCTAGTTGGATGAAACTGCATACAGGCAAATATACTCATGAATTTTGGTTAAAGGTAAATTGTTTAATTAACAGTAATTATGTGCAAAAAAACGACATACTTAAAATAACATTCCACAGTACGTATAACATTTTGCTCAACAAAAGCAGATAAAATAATAATTTTCAAATTAACAGATCATTAATCTTGACCTTATGAGAGAACAAAGCAATTTATTTTGAAGATAGTTAAACCTAATATGTGAAACCTAATAAAGTTGAAATATTAGTAATGTAACTGTTCTCCTTTTAAATTTGGGTCAAGTTTATAATGTAATGAGAGAGCAAACAAGCAGAATATTAACTTCATAAAAGCTAACAGCAGGATGTTTCCTTTTGCTTGGCAGACAGTAAAGCAGAACAGAAGCAGGAAAAGGTTCATACCCGAGCACCATCACTTACTATCCCTGGGACAAGTCAGTTTTCTCATATGGGGACAGGGATTGTTCAATGAAGAACATGTGATGATATACTTAATGCACTTAAGCCAGTGTCTGGACCATGATAAATGCTAATTCAATGTTATTATTGCTGTTGCTGCTGTTATTATTACTAATTCATCAGAGTAAAAAGAAAACACCATATAAAAAAGGATCCTATGCTGTATTTGATTTATCACAAAGATTTCAAAGCACTGACCTTGGAGTCAAATACTAGTTATATAATTTGAAACAATTTACTTGCCCTCTCTCAGCCTCAGTTTCACAGGTTACTTTTCCCCCAGGCATCAGTGGTTGAGCTGACTTAGAATATTCCAATAGTAATGCAATTTTTTTATCTTATGTTAACTAAAGAAATATAACAAATGCTTCTCAGGGATGCTCATGCTCCAGTAAACTATATTACTATATTTCTAAATAGAGAGTTCAAGTGCCAAACTCTACCGAGTTTCTTCCGGCCAGCCAATATTACAGCTGGTCTTAAGTAGGTATATCAGTGTTACCAAAACGTCTTTGTATAAATCTACTTCTCCAACAAGCTTCAAGAGATCTTAAAATGTCCATGTTTCCTTTGGATTAAAGCACTGATGGCTTCAGAGGAAAGCAAGTTGGTTAGGTGAGTAATGCAATAAACAAACATATAATCTTGAAAGAGCCTTAGGGACTGAGATCAAAGGCTGGTCAAAGTTAATAGAGGCAAACTTGTAATGTGAGAAACACACATCTAGCAGCAATTCCGGGTGAGTGCTGTCTCTTCATCCCCACTTGCCTGAATATTTGTTAAAGTCCAAATATTGTTTTTATGCACCAGAATAAGTGGCCAAGAGTCCTTTAGAGTACTGTTCTGTTGAAGCTCCCTAGAGAAAGGCAAGTGCCATATAAGTGATAAATGTTAAGAATCCATAAGATGATGAATCTCTTTTAGTTAGACTATTAGGGAAAGACTATCTAAAAAAGCTACCATCATAACTGAGACTTAGAGAATGAGTAGTACATTTATACGTAAACTTGGATGTGGCTATAAATTCAGGGAAGGTGGACGACAAAGCAAATTCTCAGAATATGGAGTTTTCCAAATTAACTGGGACACTGAGCCTTTGGGAAACTTGGGGAGTTGGGGCTGTAAAGGTAGGCTTGTGTCAGTGATTTTTTGCATCATTCAACGAGTAGTGAGGAGTCATGGGAAATTTTTATGTGGAAGTATAACATAAAAATAGTTTTCCAAAAAGTTAATATAGCAGTCTAACATTAGAGAGAAACTATTCTGAGTTTATGGAATCGATGTGGTAGATGTTTTCAGTAGTCTAGCCATGAAGTCACAAAGTCATGGACAAGAGTGGTGAGGATAGATACGGACAAATAGGGGCAGAGGCAAATAAATAAATAGATAGATAGATAGATAGATAGATAGATAGATAGATAGATAGATAGAAGTATATTTGGTAGGACTTGTATGCCAGGCCAGCCTACAAACACTAATCCAGTTATAAAGACTCTCAAAATGATTACTTAAACCAAGTTTGTTTTACTTTCACATAAGTTAAATAATTCAAAGGACATAAACTGGATTGAGGATACAAATATGAGTATAAATATTTCCTCAAGGTTTTCAGAGTTTCTCAGAGGTCCACCAGCTTGGGGGTTAATGCAACCCATGCTGAGAGAGATCAGGTCTAGTCTGTGGAAACGTATGTGTGTATGAAGGGAACTTATGATTCTTTAAACCAACTGTCCAGAGTTGAGGCCAGGTAAACATTCACATACAAAATCTTGCATATCTGTAATTACTACAGAAAATAGGTAGCAAAACCATTTCTTCAACATGATGAGAAGAGATGAAACTTGGGAACTAAAGGGCTTAGGGAAAGATGTGAAGAGCCCTTTGGAAAATGCCATGTTAGGGCAATATGAGATTGATAAAATACAGCTAAGCAGGAGTAAAAAGGGCAGTTAGAGCAACCCAAATTTTAGGGCTAACCCCTATTTGTGACTTCCTTACCATTTGGTAGGAATTATGAAAAAATCAATGGGAGGGTAAGGTCAGCCTAGACTAGATAAGTTCCATGGTATCAACGAAACAGATCAAATAAGTAGGAGATTTAAGGGCAGTTTTAGAATAGCTGGCCATGAGATCCATGTTAATTATCAAGGTGACTGTCAGAAATTTTTATTACTACATTATCTTGAATTTCCAAGGATGATGGCAAGAGACAAGTCAAGGAAAACCTTGATTCTGGGCTTGGATTTTGTGTTTTAAAAAAAAATGAGTGATAGAGAAGTAAACACATGATAAAGAAAGGGATAATCTCAGGTTATGAATTTCTAAAATCTTTGATGAATGACAGTGGAAGAATAATGGTCTGAAATTATCTATGAAGGTCCTTCCATATCCTGTTTGCCTTCTTTTGAGTCTGGAAGGGTAGAAAACAGATTAAATTTTGGAGATGACTGAGGAAATGTTTGAGGAAATAGCAATTCAAGCTTAAGTGGGAAGATATGGGTGACTCGGAACAAAGTTACATGGCGTATTGAGCAGGATGAGCAGGAAGATACCAGAGAACTGAGGAACTGAACTGGGTAAGAATGGGAGAACCAAAGATTGTTTGAGGGCAGAGTCCACACCTGGTATAAAAGGTGTAGAGAACCAGAGCAAAGAAAGAAGTGCAAAGATAGCAGACTGAATCTAAATACTATTATCAAGTAGAAAGGAAATTCTTAAAAGGCATAAACTTGGCATAAAGTTGGAGCTCTGCTTGACTCCATGATTCACTGCCACTGCAACAAAACATACTGTGATGGAAGAGTCCACTGGCTCATTCCTCAGCTTCTAGTGTGCTTGACATCAAACGTCACCACAGCAACAGTCATTAGCATCTTCTGAAATCTTCCCATCACTTTTAAGAATTTTGCTTTACAAAGTCCATTAAGAATTCATCATAGATTATAGTAAACCTATTCCAAATATTTCAATGAAGTAGTATATTTCACCATTTTGCATATAATCTGGGATATAAAATTAATTAAATTAACCCATGTTTTGGGAGGAGATCAAGATGGTGAAGTAGAAGGGCATGAATCTCACCTCCTCCTACAAATACATCAAAAATATATCTACGCGTTGAACAATTCTTACAGAATACTTACTGAAAGCTGGCAGAGGATTTCATACAACCAAAGCTGCAAGAAAGATCCCCATGTAACTGGGTAGGACAAAATAAAAAAAGAAAGAATTGGGACGGGACCTGTGCCCCTGGGAAGGAGCTGTGAAAGAGGAAAGGTCCCCTCACCCTGGGAACCTCCTTCACTGGCTGGGAGGTCTGCAGGGATAGTTAGGGAGCTTCAGAGGCTTAAGAGGACAGTGTGAGAGGTGGCTTCTGGCCAGGCAGTGTACAAAGAGGCCAGTACAGACAGTCCTTGCCACATTGCCACACTTCCCAGACCAAAACACATGCCTGGGTGCTGAAACTCAGGCTTCATTGGAAGCCTGTTCGTGTTCAAAGTAGCTGGGTGCTGAAACTCAGGCTTCATTGGACAAACCTGGGGAGAGGACTCAGTTTGGCTGCATGGAGACAGACTGAAGGGCTGGGAGTGTGGTCTGGGCTGAAACTGAGGGTACAAGAGGACACAGCATGGGTCTGTCACAGAAGCCCAATTATCAACGCGTGAAGGGAGGGGCATGGATCTACCACAGCAGTCTCACTGTCAGCATTCTCACACCAGGGCATGGCTCTGACAGAAGCGGGTTTTGGGAGTGCACATGTGGAAATGGGGCTGAAATATGAGCCAACTACCAGTGCTCCCCTGGTGGGTTCAGGGGCGTGGTTTCAGTGGGTTTTCCCGCCAGCAGACTTTGGGAGTGTACACATACCTGAGGACGTCAGAGCCAATTACCAGCACTCCCACAGCAACAGTGGACTTTGTGGGTGCACACACCAGGTGGCAGGTGATATCACAGAGTCACACGTCCCTGTGGACAGCTCCTGTGGAGGAATATGCGGCAGCTCCTTTCTCAGTGGGAGTGCTCCAGTCCTGCTTACTTCAACTGTAGGTTAGAACTGGATCTGGGGCTTCTACTTCAAGAACTGGGGAGCAGATCCTGTCCCCAACAGGGCTGTGACAACCACAGAGCAAAGAGGAGGCTCCACCAAATATCCAGTGCAGGTTCTGATAACCACAACAATAAACACACCCCCTATCAAGGGGACAATGGCCAGCACATGATAAGGAAAGACATGGGAGGCATCCATACCAAAAACAGTCCTCACACCAAATATTTCAGACTCACACAGTCTACATAGGGATGCTCCCACATAAAAGCAGCCCTTCAAGACCACAGTAGGGAGTTCCCTGGTGGTTTAGTGGTTAGGATTCAACACTTTCACTGCTGTGGCCCGGGTTCAATCCCTGGTGGGGGAACTGAGATCCCGTAAGCTGCGTGTGGTGCGGCCAAAAAAAAAAAAAAGACCACAGTAGATAAATATTTCTCCTCACTTCATAGAGTCAAAGAAATCTAAGTTAAATTAAAAAGCAGAGTAACTATTCCCAATTAAAAGACTAAGAGAAATACCCTGAAAGAACAAAAAATCAAATAGACCTCTCCAGTCTACCACATGCTGAGTTCAAAATGGAGGTAATAAAAATGCTAAGGAATTAGAAAAGATTATCAATGGAAATGCAGATCACTGGAACAAGGAACTAGAAGCTATAAAGAGGAGCCAATCAAAATTAGACAACTCAATTGCTGAGATAAAAACCTAGCTAAAGGCAATGAATAGCAAACTAAATAATGAAGAAGAATGGATAACTCATCTGGAAGATAGAATAATGAAAATCACCCAATCAGAAGAGAAGACAGAAAGACTTAAAAAAAAAAAAAAAAGAAAAAAAAGGAAAGCAACATACAACACCTATGGAATAATATTAAGTGTGCCAATCTACACATAATAGGGATCCCAGAAGGAGTAGAAAGAGAAAAGGGGATCAAAAATGTACTTGAAGAAATTATGGCTGAAAAATTCCCAAACCTGAAAAGGAAACAGATACCCAGGTATGAGAAGCACAGAGGGTCCCAAACAATATGAACCCGAACAGACCCACACCAAGACATATCATAATTAAAATGGCAAAAGTTAAAGATAAAGAGAGGATTCTGAAGATGGCAAGAGAAAAAGAGTCAGTTACGAGGGAACCCCTTACGGCTATCAGCTGATTTCTCTACAGAAACTCTGCAGCCTGGAAGGGAGTGGCATGACATATTCAAATTCCTGAAAGACAAAAAACTGCAACCCAGAAAATTCTGCCCAGCAAGATTATCATTTAGAATAGAAGGAGAAACTAAGAATTTCTCAGATAAGCAAAAACTAAAAGAATACAGCAATACTAAACCTATCCTAAAAGAATATTGACAGGTCTTCTCTAAATGGAAAAGAAGCAAGAATCTATAGGAAAGGGAAAATCACAATAGTAAAGGCAAATATATAAAAGGACTGAAGATCACTTAAATAAGCCAGCACATATATTAAGAAAACAATAAAAACAATTCGGTGAAAGTGATTATACCTACAATGAACAGCAAAAAGATAAACATGAAGATGTAAAATAGGACAGCAAAATCACAAAATGCAGGGGAGGAGAGTAAGAAAAATGTAGATCTTTTAGAATGTGCTTGAGGTTATATGACTACCAGTCTAAAACAAGTAGACATAGTAATGGGTCAACATACTTGAAAACCAGGGTAACCTCAAATCAAAAACATACAACAAAGAGGCAAAAATCAAAAAGAAAGGAATTCAAGAATAGTACAAAAGAAAACCATCAAACCACAAAAGGAAAAACAAAAAGAAGAAAGGAACAAAGAAGAAACACAAAATCAACTGGAAAACAAAGTTTAAAATGGCAGTAAATACATACTTATCAATAATTACTTTAAATGTCAATGGACTAAATGCTCCGATCAAAAGACACAGAGTGGCAGATTGGATAATAAAACAAGAACCTACAATAGGCTGCCTACAAAAGATCCACTTTACTGTGAAAGACACACATAGATTGAAAGTGAGAGGATGAAGAAAGATATTTAATGCAAGTGGAAATGACAAGAAAGCAGGGGTAGCAATACTAATATCTGACAAAACAGACTTCAAAATAAAGGCCATAAAGAAAGACGAAGAAGGACACTATATAATGATGAAAGTATCAATACAAGCAGAGGATATTACACTGATTAACATATATGCATCCAATATAGGAGCACCTAAATATATAAAACAAATACTAACAAACATAAAGGGAGAAATTTATGGGAATACAGTAATAGTAGGAGACTTTAAGACCCCAGTGACATCAATGGACAGACCTTCAAGACAGAAAATCAATGAGGCAACAGAGATCCTAAATGACACAACAGAACAGGTAGACTTAATTGATATCTACAGGACAGTATATCCCCCCCAAAACAGAATACACATTCTTTTCAAGTGCATATGGAGCATTCTCTGGGAGACACCACCTACCAGGACACAAAACAAGCCTCAACAAATTTAAGAGGATAGAAATTATTTCAGGCAACTTTTCTGACCACAGCAGTATTAAACTAGAAATTGACCACAGAAAGAGAAACAAGAAGAAAACAATTACATGGAGACTAAACAACATGCTACTAAAAAAAAACCAATTGGTCAAAGAGGAAATCAAAAAACACCTCAAGACAAATGACAATGAAAACAAAACAAAACAAAATCTATGGGATGCAGCATAAGCAGTCCTAAGATGGAAGTTCATAGCAATACAGGCCTTCCTCAGAAAACAAGAAAAATCTCAAGTAAGCAACCTAACCTACCACCTAAAAGAATTAGAAAAAGAAGAACAAACTAAACCTAAAATCAGCAGAAGGAAGGAAATAATAAAGATCAAAGAGGATATAAATAAAAGAGATTTAAAAATAGAAAAAAAAAATCAATAAAACTAAGAGCTGGTTTTTTGAAAGAATAAACAAAATCAACACACCTCTGGCCATGCTCACCAAAAAGAAGAGAGGACCCAAATAAACAAAATAAGAAATGAAAAAAGAGAAAGAACAACCGATACCACAGACATACAAAAAAATCATAAGAGAATACTATGAACAATTATATGCCAACAAAATGGACAACCTACAGGAAATGAACGAGTTTCTAGGAACATACAACCTGCCAAAATTTAGTCAAGAAGAAACAGATAATTTGAACAGACAGGTCACTAGAAGTGAGATAAAATCTGTCTGGGGAAAAAAAAACCTCCCTGCAAACAAAAGTCCAGGACTAGATGGCTTCACTGTGGAATCCTACCAAACATACAAAGAAGAACTTATACCGATCCTTCTCAAACTCTTCCAAAAGACTGAAGAGTAGGGAACACTGCCAAAGTCATTCCATGAAGCCACCACCACCCTGATACCAAAATCAGACAAAGACACTACCAAAAGAGAAAATTACAGGCCAATATCTTTGATGAATATAGATGCAATTATTACAATATCTGGTAATAACCTATAATGGAAAAGAATCTAAAAAACAATATAGGGGACTTCCCTGGCAGTCCAGTTGTTAAGACTCTGTGCTTCCAACGCAGGTGACATGGGTTTGATCCCTGGTTGGGGAACTAAGATCCCACATGCCGCAAGGTGTGGCCAAAATAAATAAATAAAAATTTAAAACAATATATATATATAAAACTGAATTGCTGTGCTGTACACCTGAAACTAACACAATATTGTAAATCAACTATCCTTCAATAAAAAAAAAAATTTTTAAAAAGCAAAACTCAAAACTCAGGGTTCATCAAGTGACTCCAGGGAAACTGCTCTTTCATTTGGTTTTCTGCCTCAGAAGATTTTTTACTTAGTAAATAGTACAATGTATTTTTTAAATTACAAAGAGATATTTTATCCAATGTTTTAATTAAAAATAAAATAAAATAAAATGAAGGAATATTTTATAAGAAGAAACAAAAAATTAACCTATATTTCAATTTTAATCTTGATCATCCAATGACAGCTGTGCAATTTAACTATTCTTTTGTAATGAGCAACAGGTCCCTCAGAATTGGCATGATTATTTTTAGACAAAACATAGTGAACGAACTTCAGTATCCTACTGTACATAAGGCAGCAAGGTCTACTACTTAGGAGAAGAAACATAAGAGGCATCATGAACTGTGGAACATTATTGAATTAGGAGTGTTTATGACAACCTTGAAAGAAACTCCTGGGCTAGGAGTTATTGAAATAAATAGAGGAATTAAATAAGTGGATTTGATATGCTTTTCCTTTGTATAACCTTGTTTGTATTGGTCTTACCAGCAATTGTGAGGCTATACATTTCAAGACATATTTACAGTAAGCAAATATGTGCTCTTTTAACATAATTGTATGAAAGATTTTCGAAGGAATTTAGGGAACTAAAGGCGAATCAGGGCCCAACGCAAAGTGAGGGTGGATTAGGATAAATGCTGGTGGTTACATAAGAGGTTTTACAGGCTTCATCATTTTGAAAAACATTTGCAAAACATGTTTATGATAGCTGTGCCCAGAGTTTTCCCTCAGAGTTGAATTAATGTTGCCATTATGCTCTGGAAAAAGAGAGCTAGTCAAGGAAGGGCTAATTCCATTTTTATTGATGTTACTATTGGAAGACTTGTACATGTTTTTAAACACCGTAAGTGTAATTCTTTTTGAACAGCTGTTAGCTAATCTGAAATAATATGAGGAAAATTACAATATAAAAATTTCACACATTTGTGAAATTTTCCCTATTCATGCTGGTCAAAGATATGCATCAGCTTGTGTGTGTGTGTGTGTGTGTGTGTGTGTGTGTGAGCAGTCTTTAAAAAAAAGTGCTAATTTTCAGTTCCGTTCTTAAGTATACAACAGTTATTTACTGAGGGCCTATAATTAGGAAATCCTTGATAAGCATAGCAGTAGCATATGCATGCATATTTCATAGCATAGCATAAACAAGGCTGGCATTCAAGCATTATGCTCTGCTTGTTAAAATATCGTAACAGTGGCTTTTACTACAGTATAACCCTTGGCCCTCTAACTACTTTGTCCCCTCCCCCAGAGCCCCCTGCATCTCCCAATAATTCAGTGACAGCTAAGGAGTTAACACATAGTGTGTCAGGGAGTCTCAGGACTTTGATCAGCATCCTTTCAGATTGGTAAGAACTCGAATCTATGTTTGTTAATTATTTCAAATATTAGCAATGGATACAAAGATAGATATGATATGGCTCCTGCCTCCCAGGAATTCATATCTGGTGGTGGAAACAGACATCCATAAATCTTGTCAATACAAAGTACACTCCAATAGACTGGAAATTTCAACATGATGCTGTGGAGCATGGTGGAAAGAGATTAATCACAACAGCGGGGGGCTGAGAGGGCTTCTTAGGAGATACTGGGTTTTATCTGGACCTTGAATGATGAGCCAATATGGGTGAAGGATGGCATTGTAGCAGATGAAACAACCTTACTGTAGAATAAGACAATTTCTATTACAATTACAGAGAAGACAATTTCTGTAAATAATGACTAGAAGGGTACGTCTGGAGTGTGTGTGTGGTAGCGAATGCAGAGTGACATACAGTTAAGAATACAGGCAGAATTTGTAGGGCAGTTTTGTTTTACTTCTTATTGCACTGGGAACCATTGAAGATTTTGGAGGAGGCAAAAGTAATGAGTCAATAGTTTCTGAAAGAGAAATCTATAGGTAATATATAAAACAAATGGGCTGGGAGAAGTAAGGCAGCTAGATCTGGGTGATCATTTAGGGGCCTTTGGCAATAATTCAGATCAGGTAACAATTTTTTTTTTTTTTCTGTAAAGGCCCAGATAGTAAATATTTTATGCTTGTGGGTCATCTGGTCTCTAACGCAACTACTGAACTCTACTGTTATAGTGTGAAAGCAGCCACAGAGAGTACCTAAATGAATGTGAGTGGCTGTGTTCCAATACTTACAAAAATAGGTGGCAGGTCAGATTTGGCACATAGGCCTGTTGACTCCTGTCCTAGGTCATCATTTATCAATATAAGTAACTTATTTTGGTTTCCCCAGAAAGCAAACTCTGAAACAAGGATCTGTTTATCTGGAAGGTAATCTTAGGAAACCCTCTGAAGTGGGAAATTAAGACAGTGAAGAGTGAAAGACAATAAAGGATAGAATTACAAACAGATTGCTACTGAAACCTGGGGTACCTCACTGAGGACCTTGTTAGAGACTATGTAGAATATCCCTATGTAGAACTGTCACATCGTAGGGTGAGGAAGCTGAGTATGTATTCACTATATCCATGCCTCGTTATTTGAGAAACACTCTTGAGATATTATCTCCCAGATGTTTCTGACATAAACAGACTAAATATGTTCCCATGACAAACAATGCCTTCAATCAGAGATGCAGAAAGACATGAGTGTGTATGGGAACCATTATGGAGGATATATGGGCTCAGCACAGTACAGTTGCCCCTCGGTATCTGTAACGGATTGGTTCCAGAACCCCCATGGAAATCAAAATCCTTGGATGCTCAAGTGCCTTATATAAAATGGCATAGTATTTGCATCTAACCTACGCACATCTTCCCATATACTTTAAATCACCTCTAGATTACTTATAATACCTAACACAATGTAAATGCTATGTAAATGTTGTAAATACAATGTAAATGCTATGTAAATAGTTGTGGCCTGTGGCAAAAGTTTTGGTTTTTGGAACTTTCTGGATTTAAAACATTTTTTTTTGATTTACGGTCGGTTGAATCTGCAGATGCAGAACCCACGGATGTAGAACCCATGGATACAGAGAGCCAACTGTATATGCTTCAGTGGGTGTAATGCCATATAGGTGAGTAGGGAAATGTTTTAAGAAAAGGGTGAAGTGGAAATGTATGCCTTCAGTGAGCTCCAGTCAAAATCCATGTGTCTGTGGGAGCAATATTTATTTTAAAGCCCACTTGGCAAGGAATAAAATTAAAGAGTGACCATTCAAAATGAAAGTTAATGGTAGATTGAACTAGATCAGTGAGAAAAAGGAAGAGAATTTCAAGAGAAATAAAAAGGTAAAATGGTTCTGTCACAGGTTGGGTTCCATGGGAATTTAGCACTCAGGATGTTTATTAGGAAGTGCTACTGGTATCAACAAGTATGTGTGTTGGGGGAAGAGGGTATAACATAGAACTGGAGAAAGTAAATGTTGAGCTGTGATGCAGCCCCAACAAAGGGCTCAGTCAACCTCATGGGGAATGCTATAGCTGAGCTGACCCTTCAGGATTATCCTGAGCTGGGGCAAGGGGGTCAGGTCTTTATACCCCTCTGTTGTTTGTTCATTGGAAGTTGGTTAGCTTTGGAAGGAAGCATGATTTTGGGTGAAGCAGTTTTCTTCAGCTAAGGAAGCCCTGAGAGAAGACTGACAGCCAAAAGCTATCTTTCCACAGGAACCCACCAGCTGAGGAGATAATTCCTGGTTGATGACTGAGAGTATCCACCACAGGTACATTTGGTGATAATTGGATATAGGGAGATGAGGAAGAAAAAAGAGGTAAATATAATAATGATATTGAGAAGCCCTAAGGAAGGTGACACAATTTAAAGAGGAAAAAGGGATTAAAAACTCAGTTAAATGTTGAGATCAAAATTACCTTTTTTTGCCAACACATTTCAGAAAAAAAATTAAGTTGATCTAGACATGAGAATATGGAAACTAATTTTATAAACCTAACATTATCTCAATGAAAAAAAGAAGCAAAAGCAAGCAAGCAAATACACTATGTGTGAAGTCTATTTTTCTTAAGGTCATGATAGAAATAATGTTAATGATATCATGCTTTGAGACATGATGAAAGTTAAGATTCTTTCCTGCATAACCACACAGATAGCTCTCTGGTCTGGATAAAAATTATAATTTGAAAAGCTCATTTTACCATCCATTATTACAGGATTGATATGTAACAAACTGTAGAAATGCAATGCTGTGGCCAGCTGTTTAGATGAAGTAGTGAAATATGCAAGTACATTTCTACTTTTCTTCAGGAAGAAGTTTGTTTTGCACAAGACTGAAAGTTAGATGAAGATAATTTGTCCTAAGTGGTTAACTTATACTTTAGTAACAGCAATTCTTAAATTTATTTTGATTGCAATAATACGATTCATAAATAAAATTTAGAGATAGCTATAAAACATGCATGTTCATAAGACAGAGACAACTCACTCCTAATGCAGTATTATGAAAATTAACTTGTACCAATTAAAGGTTGTATAATGTGGTATAACTTGCACATCATTTTTCTAATAATTTTTTCCAGTTGCTCTTTAATAATCTATATAAAAGCCATATGTCTGAGGTGTATCTCTGGCACGACGGTTCTAAATTTCTTAGGAGGATGTCACTCCGATCAGCTCAAGGCCCTCCAGCTTGTGAATATCAGGGCCATAATATATCCTTAAAAATAAAATTTTAATAACAACAATCAGATAAATTTAATGGGTTTAAATTTATAGAACCACCTCCAGAACCACTCTTATGTGTTATCAGTTACCTACTTCTGGACCATGCGGTATAGAGTGTAGCAGTTTTGAACCTATTTTCTGACACAGACACCTTTGGCAGTCTAAAAAAATATACTCAGAATACTGTTTGTATATAAATAATAATATATAAGATAGCAAAAAAAAAAAAATCTAAAAAAACCCTAAAAACAGAGCTATCATATAATCCAGCAATCCCACTCCTGGGCATATATCCAGAGAAAACCATACTTCAGAAAGATACATGTGGCCTTCCCTGGTGGCACAGTGGTTAAGAATCCACCTGCCAATGCAGGGGACCTGGGTTCGAGCCCTGGTCCGGGAAGATCCCACAAGCCATGGAGCAGCTAAGCCCGTGCACCACAACTACTGAGCCTGCGCTCTAGAGCCCATGGACCACAACTACAGAGCCCACGTGCTACAACTAGTGAAGCCTGCACGCCTAGAGCCCGTGCTCCACAACAAGAGAAGCCACCACAATGAGAAAGCCCGTGCATCACAACAAAGAGTAGCCCCCACTCGCCACAACTAGAGAAAGCCTGTGTGCAGCAACGAAGACCCAATGCAGCCAAAAATAAATAAATAAAAATAAATAAATTTATAAAAAAAAAGATACACACACCCCAATGTTCATTGTAGCACTATTTACAATATCCAAGACATGGAAACAACCTAAATGTCCATCAGTGGATGAATGGATAAAGAAGATATGGTACATATATACAATGGAATATTACTCAGTCATAAAAATGAATGAAATAATGCCATTTGCCGCGATATGGATTGATCTAGAGATTATCATACTAAGTGAAGTAAGTCAGAGAAAGACAAATATCATATGCTATCACTTGTATGTTGAATCTAAAAAAATGATACAAATGAACTTATCTACAAAACAGGAACAGACTCACAGACTTAAAAAACAAACTTATGGTTATCAAAGGGGAAAGGTGGTAGGGGAGGGGTAAATTAGGAGGCTGGGATTAACATATACACACTACTATATATAAGGTAGATGATCAATAAGGACCTACTGTATAGCACAGGGAACTCTACTCAGTACTCTGTAATAACCTATATGGGAAAAGAATCTGAAAAAGAATTAATATATATATATATGTATAGCTGATTCACTTTGCTGCACACCTGAAACTAACACAACTTTGTAAATCAACTATACTCCAATATAAAATAAAAATTTTAAAAAAGATAGCAAAGGAAACCAGTAATTTTAAAATAGTGCTGTCAAAATAACTATGAAATGCATCTGTGAAGTAGGAGCATATATGCTCCTTAATGCACTGAGCAACAAGATTTAGTGGGTGATTTCATAATCTCAATATGTGTGATATGACTGTTACATGGTTTAAAAATACCTGGGATGTTTACTGGTGACCTGGTCATAGGTACTTCTTACCTATTAGGTTGGTTGCCCATATTCATACTTGAAGGAAATGACACATTTCAGTGAGGCATTCATGAAAACATAAAAGTCATTTTTTTCCATCCAGTTCTTCATCCTCCCCATCCCCTGAATTTTATACATGGGAACCTCTGGGGGACCATGGCTGCTAGGTGAGAAACCCATGGCACACCCTGCTCTACTGCCCTCTGCCAGAGCCACATGTGTGGTGAGTTTGGGGTTGGCAAGTCAGTCCAGTGGTTCTTCTGCTCAGTCCACTTCGATGAAATCCTTCCCCTGAGGGCATTTCTTTGATGCAAGTGAGGCCAGATGGTGAAGGAATGTAAATTCGAGAACAAGAAGCTTAGACTTCAATCCATAGACATTTTCCAGCCTTTGATACTTTTCTGATAGCATGCTAGTATGATCCGAGCAGTGGTTTAGCTTTATAACCCTGTTAGTGGTGAACAAGATGGCTTGAAACTGAGACGGGGGTTGAGTAAAGCATGAGAAGGAAGTATGGGTTGAGTTGAGATATCACTGTCACTGTCCCCCCTTAAGAGGGAGGGGTAAATTACCAGGTAGTGTGATGTATTATCAAGACTTGATGAATGTGGAATTTGGATAAAGAATCAAAGTTCTCATTAATAATGTTTTCTAATCAGGCAATATGAAAATTATTTCAATATAAACAGAAGCAGAGAAGTAAAGTCAAAATATATTTGGGGAGGACACATTATGTCTTTTATTTTAAATGTTCACTACTTGCTATCATGGCTGAGGAAATGTCCAACAGGTACTTGTTAGTCTTGAACTGAAGTTCTGGGTGGGAGGCTGGGAATTATATGGAACAAGATGGTATTTGGATTTGTGAGTGAGTGTGGTAAGGCGTCTGAAGGACAATGTGCAGAGTGAGAGAAGAGCAGAGAGGTAAAAACAAAACTTTGGGGGAGTGCTACATGGAGAAGGAGCAGAGAAGTAGTGAAAGAAAATCCCAAAACACAGGAGACAAAGTAATAGTATAGTTTCACATAAGGTAAGCAGTTATGAGTAAATTCTAGGGTGTAATGTATAATATGGTGACTATAATTAATAGTACTGTATTGTATACATGAAAGTTACCAGAGAGTAAATCTTAAAAGTTCTCACCATGAAAATAAATAATGGTAACTACGTGAGGTGATGGATGTGTTAACTAACCTTATTGTGGCAATAATTTTGCAATATATACGTATATCAAATCATCACACTGTACACCTTACGTTGACATAATGTTATATGTCAATTATATCTCAATAAACCTGGGAAAAAAGACAAAGAATTTGCCAAATTGTCTTCCAAAGTGACCACACCATTTTGCATTCCCACCAGCAATGAATGAGAGTTCCTGTTGCTCCACAATCTTGCCAGTATTTTGGTGTTGTCAGTGTTCTGAATTTTGGCCATTCTAGTAGGTGCATAGTGATATCTCATTGTTTTAATATGCATTTAATATCCATTCCCAGATGACATTTGATGTGGAGTATCTTTTCGTATGCTTATTTGCCACCTGTATTTCTGTTTTGGTGGGGTGTCTGTTATGATCATTGGTCCATTTTTCAATTCAGTTGTTTTCTTATTGTAAAGTTTTAAGAGTTCTTTTTTTTTTTTTTTTTAAAGATTTATTGATTGATTGATTGATTGATTGATTGCTATGTTGGGTCTTTGTTTCTGTGCTAGGGCTTTCTCTAGTTGTGGCAAGCGGGGGCCACTCTTCATCGCAGTGCGCGGGCCTCTCACTATCGTGGCCTCTCTTGTTGCGGAGCACAGGCTCCAGACGCGCAGGCTCAGTAGTTGTGGCTCACGGGCCTAGTTGCTCCGCGGCATGTGGGATCTTCCCAGACCAGGGCTCGAACCCATGTCCCCTGCATTAGCAGGCAGATTCTCAACCACTGCGCCACCAGGGAAGCCCCAAGAGTTCTTTTCATATTTTTGGTAACAGTCCTTCATCTAATGTGACTTTTGCAAATATTTTCTCCCAGTTGGTGGCTTGTCTTATTCTCTTGACTTGCTTTCACAGAGCAGAAGTTTTTAATTTTAATGAAGTCCAGTTTATCATACATTTGGTGTTTATCTAAAAAGTCATTGCCATACCTAAGGTCATTTAGGTTTTTGTCAATGTTATTTTCTAGATTTATAGTTTTGTGTTTTACATTTTGGTCTGTGATCTATTTTGAGTTCATTTTTTTGAAGGGTGTATGGTCTGTGTCTAGATTTTTGTGTGTGTGTGTGTGACTGTCTAGTGGTTCCCATACCATTTTTTGAAAAGACTGTCTTTGCTCCATTGCATTACCTTTACTCCTTCATAAGAGATCAGTTGACAATATTCACGTGAGTCTATTTCTAGGCTCTGTATTCTGTTCCATCGAACTATTTGTTTTTCTTTCGCCAATATCATACTGTCCTAATTACTGTAGTTTTATAGTAAGTCTTGAGGTTACACAGTGTCAGTCTTTCAACTTTGTTCTGCTTCAATATTGTGTTGGCTATTCTGGATTTTTGCCTCTCCATATAAATTTTAGAATCAGTTTGTCGATATCCAAAAAATAACTTGCTTAGCTTTGATTTGGATTATATTGAATCTGTAGATTATTTTGGAAAAGAATGGACTCTAAGAATTTAATATGTTGATCTTGGCTGATGGCCTAAAATAATATCCAAACATTGAACAACAAGAATACTTTTATATAGCATTTACTTACAGGGGCAAATCTTTAGATGTTACAGAACATTACATGGACATAGTTCAGTGCAGTCACCAAGGTGCTTTAACTCTGTTTACTCCTCATTAGAAAACTAAATACTGAGAACTTACAATTAAGGTGGTTTCTAGTCGTATTAGTAAATTTAATCTCTACCCTGAACATTCTTAATATACTAGTCTGAAGTTCAATCCTATTATTCATGACCTTTGATAGTAACAAATAGTCAATTAAGCTTGTAGCTCCAGAAAATAAGTAACAATGATGTTTTAACATCATCAACAAATACCCTGTATTTCTGCTCAATAGCAGCTATAAGTGCTTTTTTACTTGCTGGAAAGTGATTGTATTCATTTACTTCTTACAAGTGTGAATTATAGCTAAGACACATCTCTAAAAATTTGCAGTTCAGAAATTAGCACACTGGAAAGAAATCTTTTATGACAATAGCACAAGAAAGCCTCATGCAAACAACTGCAAACAAGCTTTTATTCAGCTTTGGTAAAGGCTTGACATCAGAAAACTTCTGTTTAATGTCTAAATAAAATGTTTAATGTGAGCACAAAAAAGTTGTTCTTATGTTAGGCCTATATTAAAGCAAGATAGAAATAGTTTTTATAGTCAACATTCTGCCACTCTCTGAAATAATACACTTTCCAGAAACACATTTATTACCAGTTGCCATCTTTAAAATGAGAAATTCAGTTCAAAATTTGATTTCTAATATTATGTGTGATATGAAGTACTACTTGCCCTGTACCTTTTTAGAAAGCAATGCCAACAAAAGTATTACCATTTAATTTTGCATTTTCATTTAACTTTGGGAAGGATATTTATTCTATCCACCACATTGTAACAGGAAAATTGCACATCTTGTATTTCAGAATTTCCTATTTAACTGTTATTGCAAAAAGAACTTATTCAGAAGTCAAATAATTCATTTTCAATGCCTTAAAATATCCCTTTGAAAACATTTCAAGGTAAAGCCAAGGTTATATATTTCAATCGATTTTTAGCCTTATTCTTTTTCTTAAGACAATATTCCAAAACCAAAATAGTTGGCCTGAGAAAGGCTTTTTTAAAAAATATAAAGCATATATAATAGGCTTATTCCATTTTTACTTTTATAAAATATATTTTAAATATTATTTTCTAAAATATCAATAAATCAGTAAACTTTCTTTTTAATGAGAGATTTCTCTCTTGAATATAAGCCACACTAATTTTTATATCTTGAGCAAGCCATCCTTTGATTTCTGTCATTTAAACTGACATACAGCTATTTCAAGGCTTCCAACAATATTGTAACAACAAAGAATCACTTTACATAAAATCTAGTTTTAGTTTGTTTTATGTATCATAAGAATATGTAATATTGTCTCAAAGATGTAGCTTTTGAAAAATCAAAAGCCATCATCAAAATATGATCACTTTTTATAATTCCATGTTACGTGAAGAACAGACTCTGAATCTCCTACCTACTACTTCCTGTCTCTGGGACCTGGGCCAGGTTATTCAACCCCCTAAACCTCAATTTCCTCATCCATGGAATGATAACATAAATACTCCCTACGTCATCAGCTGTTATACCATCAATGGGTGATAGTGCTATGAAGCCCCTAACATAGAACATGCAGAAGGTACTAAATAAATGCTAGGTCTCCTCATTATTTTACACCATCAAATAAACATGACTTCAGCTCCCAATTATGTCATTCTCTGGTTGTGTGACCTTGGGTTACTAATTAACCTCACTAAATGTCAGGTTTCTTATTTGTCAAATACAGATAATATTTAACCTTTCAGGATGGATATGGGCAGTAAATGAGAATAAGTGAAATGCACACAACTACTAGGGCTCAATTAATGTTTATCACTCTTATTTAACATGCTAACTCCCATCTCCACCCCATCTCTGGCCCTCACATTTGGTAACACAGTCTTTTTCAACATGGAAAAAAAAATCATGTAGGGGCATCCTTTGCATGCTAACACTGGGTTAACTGAAATTTACTCTTTAATTTTTAAATAAAGTAAGCCCTAGAGAAAATCTGTTTGGAAACTGGCTTAGAAGATGCATGGTACAAATGTAAATCTACCACTTACTTGTACCGCTGAAAAAAACTCTGTGTATCATTTGAAGCTCATGAGAAATCTGCTTATGATGATCAGTTTCACTTTTTCATGTGTTCTAATAACTAACTATTAGAACAACACATGGCTCCTTTATTAACAATAACTACTAACACTATATCTGTATCTTATCTACTTTACTAATCCCCACAAACATTTGATATAGGTAAGATTATTTCCACTGTTTTAAAGAGGAGGAAACTGAGGCACAAAAGAGCTTAAGTGAGTTGTTGACATTCACGTAACTCATCAGTGGCAAAAATAAGATTTGAACCATGGCAGTTTGTCTCCACAGTCTTTGCATCTATGTGCCATATTGTCTCTCTTTAATGTTGAAAGAAAGCTAGTGACCACAGACCACAGAAAATTATAAGGTATTATCTAATGTAAACTTCTGCTTTTTCTATCTTCTTCTCCTCACTATTCTCTTCTTAGTTTGGCAAACAAACACCTAAAGGGAATAGCCAGATGGCTATACATCCCTTTTATGAAAACTCTCTAACATGATATAAGTATATGGTAGATTTTGGACTCCGTTTGTCTTCCACCCTCTCCTAGCTTGTCTCAATAAGAAAGCCAGGAAGCGTAATGTCAAGAGTTTGGCTGAAATCAAATTTGTATTTTGCTGTATTGTTCCTATTACCAGTGTGGTCTGTCACATAGATGTAGGAGCATAAAAACCAATCAGGTGCCACTAGTCTTTGAAGTATCGGTTGGTACAAACCATTTCATGCTTTTTTAGAGGACAAGAATGGTTTTCAAAAGCAGGGCTTTGAAGAACTTCAGAGAGAGTAGAATAGGTATGCTTGGATCCTGCCATGGTCCTCTGGACCCTCCTCTTTGCTTTTACCATCTCTGCTTTCTCAGGTGGCCCTGATGTCTTATGATAGCTCTAGCCACCTTCAGGATGGTGTTATCCTCCAGAGCTTGTGAGCACTAGAACTTTTCCTCCTGCCCTTGTCCATCAAATCAAGATGTATACCAATTGTAACCCAACATCAACTCAGATGACCAGCTAGAGAAAAATTCATTCATGTTAATAAATCAGTGAGTGATGATGTATCCTGCAGTTTCTGTTTTTACATAAGATGATCTGTCCTTTATCTGCTAGTCCACCATTGGCCTCTAGACCAACATCTGGCATACAGCAGCAGGTATCCAGTCAATATTAAGTGAAAGAAAAAATACAGTTCAAAAATAAAATTGTTTCTAAATATTAAAAGATGTATTCAGTAGTGCAATAATGGGAGGGCAATAAAATACAAGAACACGATCAAGGAAAATTTGTAAACTTGGAGAAAAGCATAAATTTGACAACTGCATCTACTCTGTCCAGCTGAAGGGAAAGACAGTCCTGCAATTCTAGTGTTTACTGTGAAACCCACATTTAACTGGCACACTATTAATTTGTAATTCTTGATCATGTGTTAGGGACATAGTTCTTCTTGGGAGTGCAAGACAGGCTGTAGATGCTCTATTGAATATAAATTCAGGTTGCTTTAGGAAGAAGGTTCTAGTGGCTGATGACTCAAAACTGGACATTCTACTTAAAGTCTTTATATCTGAATGTTGAACTGCCAATATATGTTTTGCAATTATATTGAGTAGATAAAACTCTTTGTGTGTGTGTGCATGCATGCATGTGTGTGTATATGTGTATGTGTGTGTGTCCTGCACGGCCAATCAAAAAAAAATTTGTGACTTATTTCAAGCATCTTTTCTGACCACAATGGTATGAAACTAGAAGTCAACCACAAAGAAAAACGGAAAAAAAAATGAACACATGGAGACTAACAACATGCTACTAAAAAACCAATGGATCAACAATGAAATCAAAGAGGAAATGAGAAAATATCTTGAGACAAACAACAATGAAAACACAACCTTACAAAATCTATGGGATGCAGCAAAAGCAGTTCTAAGAGGGAAGGTCATAGCAAAACAGGCCTTCCTCAAAAAAACAAGAAAAATCTAAACTAAACAACCTAACCTACCACCTAAAAGAATTAGAAAAAGAAGAACAAATAAAACCCAAATCAGCAGAAGGAAGGAAATAATACATATCAGAGAGGATATAAATAAAATAGAGATCAAGAAAACAATACTAAAGATCAATAAAACCAAGTGCTGGTTTTTTGGAAAGATAAACAAAATTTACAAACTTCTAGCCAGGCTCACCAAGAAGAAAAGAGAGAGGACCCAAATAAACAAAATAAGAAAGAGGAGAAATAATAACTGATACCACAGAAATACAAAAAATCATAAGAGAATACTATGAACAGTTATATGCCAACAAAATGGACAACCCACAGAAAATGAACAAGTTTCTAAAAACAGCCTGTCAAAATTGAGTTAAGATGAAACAGATAATTTGAACAGACAGACAGGTCACTAGAAGTGAAACAGAATCTGTAATTGAAAAAAAAACCAAAAAACCAAAAAAAACTCCCTGCAAACAAAAGTCCAAGACTGGATGGCTTCACTGTGGAATCCTACCAAACATACAAAGAAGAACTTATACCTATCCTTCTCAAACTCTTCCAAAAGACTGAAGAGTAGGGAACATGCCCAAAGTCATTCTACGAAGCCAACATCACCCTGGTACCAAAACCAGACAAAGACACTACTAAAACAGAAAATTACAAGCCGATATCTTTGATGAATGTAGATGTGAAAATCCTCCACAAAATATTAGCAAACGAAATCCAACAATATGTAAAAAGAATCATACACCATGATCAAGTTGGACTCATCCCACGGTTGCAAGCATGGTTCAACATACGCAAATTAATCAATGTGATACACCGCATTAATAAAAGAAAAGACAAAAACCACATGATCATCTCAATAGATGCAGAAAAAGCATTTGATAAAAGTCAACCTCCATTCATGATAAAAACTCTCATCAAAGTGAGTATAGAGGGAACATATCTCAACATAATAAAGCCATTTATGACAAATCCACAGCCAACATAATACTCAATGGTGAAAAGCTATAAGCCTTCCTGCTAAACTCTGGAACAAGATAAGGATGCCCACTCTCATCACTTCTATTCAACATAGTATTGGAAGTTTAGCAACATCAATCAGACAAGAAAAAGAAATAAAAGGTATCCAAAATGGAAGGTAAAAGGTAAAATTGTCACTATTTGCAGATGACATGATACTCTATATAGAAGACCAAAAAAATTCCACAGAAAAACTATTAGAACTAATAAATGAATTCAGCAACATAGCAGTATACAAGATTAATATACAAAAAACTGTTTCATTTCTTAAACTAACAATGAAATATCAAAAAGAGAAAGTAAAAACAAATCCCGTTTAAAATCATGTCAAAAAAAATTAAAATACCTAGGAATAAACTTAACCAAGGAGATAAAGACCTATACACTGAAAACTATAAAACATTGATAAAGGAAACTGAAGATGATTCAAAGAAATGAAAAGATATCCCATGTCCTTGGATCAGAAGAATTAATATTGTTAAAATGACCATACTACCTAAAGCAATCTACAAATTTAATACAATCCCTATCAAAACACCCATGACATTCTTCACAGAACTAAAACAAAAAATACTAAAATTTATATGGAACCACAAAAGACACAGAATTGCCAAAGCAATCTTGAGGAAAAAGAACAAAGGTGGAGACACAACCCTCTCAGACTTCAGACGATGCTACAAAGCTACAGTAATCAAAACAGCATGACGTACAGAGTGAAGTAAGTCAGAAAGAGAAAAACAAATACCGTATGCTAACACATATATATGGAATCTAAAAAAAAAAAAAAAAAAGGTTCTGAAGAACCTATGGGCAGAACAGGAATAAAGACACAGACGTAGAGAATGCACTTGAGGACACAGGGAAGGGGAAGGGGAAGCTGGGACGAAGAGAGAGAGTGGCATGGACGTATATACACTACCAAATATAAAATAGATAGCTAGTGGGAAGCAGCCACATAGCACAGGGAGATCAGCTCAGTGCTTTGTGTCCACCTAGAGGGGTGGGATGGGGGGGGGAGGGAGATTCAAGAGGGAGGAGACATGGGGATATATGTATATGTATAGCTGAGTCACTTTGTTATAAAGCAGAAACTAACACACCATTGTAAAGCAATTATACTCCAATAAAAATATAAAAATAAAATTAAAAAAACAAACAAAAAAAACAGCATGACATTGGCACAAAAGCAGACATACAGATCAATGGAACAGAATAGAGAGCCCAGAAATAAACCCATACGCCTACAGTCAATCAATCTACGACAATGGAGGCAAGAATATACAATGGAGAAAAGGCGGTCTCTTCAGCAAGTGGTGTTGGGAAAGCTGGACAGCCTCATAGAAACAAATGAAGTTAGAACACTCCCTCATACCATATACAAAAATAAACTCAAAATGGTTTAAAAACTTAAATATAAGACAATATGCCATAAAACTCCTAGAAGAGAACATAGGCCAAACATTTTCTGACATAAATCATAGCAATGTTTTCTTAGGTCAGTCTCCCAAGGCAATGGAAATAAAAGCAAGAAATAAACAAATGGGACCTAATTAAACTTACAAGCTTTTGCACAGCAAAGGAAACCATCAACAAAACAAAAAGACAACCTATGTACCGGGAGAAAATATCTGCAAACGATACAACCAACTAGGCGTTAATTTCCAAAATATATAATCAGCTCATACAACTCAATATCAAACAAACAACCCAATCAAAAAATGGGCAGAAGACCTAAATAGACATTTCTCTAAATAAGGCATACAGATGGCCAACAGGCTCATGAAAAGATGCTCAACATCACTAATTGTTAGAGAAATGCAAATCAAAACTGCAATGAAGTATCACCTCACACTGGTCAGAATGGCCATCATCAGAAACTTTACAAATAATAAATGCTGGAGACGGTGTGGAGAAAAGGAAACCTTCTGTTACATTTCTACACTGTTGGTAGCAATGTAAATTGGTGCAGCCACTATGTAAAACAGTATGGAGGTTCCTTAAAAAACTAAAAATAGAGATACTATATGATCCAGCAATCCCACTCCTGGGTATGTAACCAGAAAAAACAAAACCTCTAATTTGAAAAGATACATGCACCCCCAATGTTCATAGCAGCATTGTTTACAATAGCCAAGACATGAAAATAACCCTAGTGCCGATCAACAGGTGATTGGTTTACGGAGAATATATATATATATACACAATGGAATATTATTCAGCCATAAAAATATGAAATATTATCATTTGCAGCAATATGGCTAGATTTAGATTATATTATACTAAGTGAAGGAAGTCAGAGAAAGACAAATATTATATGAAAGTAGTTATGTGTGGAATCTAATAAATAATACAAATGAATCTCTATACAAAACAGAAACAGACTCACAGACATAGAAAACAAACTTATGGTTATCAACGAGGAAGGGGGGAGGAAAAATTAGGAGTATGGGATTAACAGATACAAACTACTGTGCATAAAACAGATAAGCATCAAGGATTTACTGTGTAGCCCAAGGAACTATATTCAATATCTTGTAATAACCTATAAAATAAAACAATCTGAAAAAAAAAAAGAATTTTTATATGTTGTGACCAGTTATTTACAGTTAAATGAAAATGTGATTTGATAAACATTTCTGATGTAAAGCATTTACTTAAGAATCTCAGATATAGGGGTTTATTATAAACTATTTTATTCATACATCATCCTTTTTTTAGATACTCTTTCAAATTCAAAGCACTCTTCAAAAATGCTTTCCTAATATGTGAGAAATTATATATAGCCTATTGGAATCAGTAGGGTTGGAAGATTCTTCAACAATTTTGAAACTTTAAAACCTTACATGGAAGCTTAGGAAGCTATCACCACAGTGCAGTGGGGCTCCAAAGAGATGAGCACAATTGCATTCAATACTCATGAAATATACCTGACTAAGACATATTTGACAAGTTAGTCATGCTAGTGGAATGACTGGTGTATTAGACAGGATCCTCTAGAGAAACAGAACAAATAGGATATACATAGATAGACAGATAGATAGATAGATAGGTAGGTAGGTAGATAGATATACAGAAAGAAATTTATTATGAGGGATTGGCTCATGCAGTTATGAAGGCTGAGAAGTCCCACAATCTGCCATCTGCAAAATGGAGACTCAGGAAGGCTGGCGGTGTAGTTCCAGTCCAAACCCGAAGACCTGAGAACCAGAGGAGCCAGTGGTGTATGCCTCAGTTCCAGGAATGCCAGAGAACAAGGAGCACCAATTTCTGAGGGCAGGAAAGATGGGCGTTCCAGCTCAAGCAGAGAGCAAAGTCACCCTTCCTCCAAATTTTAGTTCTATTCAGGCCCTCAGTGGATTGGATGATGCCCACATAGAAAGGTGAAAGCAATCTCTTTCATTCAGGCTACCAATTCAAATGCTAATCTCTTCTAGAAACACCCTCACAGACACAGCTATCTAGGCATCTCTTAGTCCATTCAAGTTGACATATAAAATTAACCAGCACAAGTGGAATATGTTTAGAAAATGATACCACAAAACCATTGCCATGGGAATCAAGAAGTACATAGACAAGAAATAACAAATATAAAAGCATTTCACAGGTATCTCAAGTAGTTGATCAAGTTATATTATTTTTCTGGACTTTGTGGTGCTTACAGTATTTATCACCTTTCAAAATTTATAATTCGTTGTGATTTCTTTTCCCATTTTCATAGTCCTTTTAATACCTAATTTTTTAGTTTCAATTTTATATTCTCTTCTCTTAAAGAAGCTGTGCATATCATACAAGTTTCAAGCGCCACAAAACCTGAATTTCTCCCCGAGTGCGCCTGATTACAGGCTTACTTACCTTTGTTATAACATCCGCTGCATAGTTAAGCTCCTAAACAGAACTGCCAATTTTCCAGATACATACTGTGCTTTTATCTCGTAGCCATTTCATTGCCACTGCTGGGACAAGGATGGAACTAGGCTGAAAGCAAAGAGAGATGGTGTAGTTAAGTCTGTAATTTAAGTAAGTGACTTGAGAGTAGCGTAAATATACCATAGTAAATCTTGTAAAAATGTTGATCTTGATTTTACTTTTTCTTTAAGTCCATTTTGTAATACGTTTATAGTAGCACTGAATGACAATCTGTACATTTTAAGCTGTGTATAAGTTATTATTTATAACCAACAAGGAGAATCTATTATGTTCTCATCAGTACAGTGACAAACATTGAGTAGTTTAATATAGGGGATAGAATATTAGCTTTGAATCAGGCAGATCTTGTTCAGAACTGGGTTATACCTCTTACTCATTTTGCTTTGAGTAAGTTGTTTTATTCCCGAGCCTTTGTTTTATCCTCTATAAAATGTGAACTAAAAAATAGCTATCTTAAAGAATGGTTGAGAATGTTAAAAGAGATTTTGTAAATGATTCCATTGCTTGGTTGTGACCCATGATAGGCATTGATGTAATACGTTCTGGGTGTTACTATTATCAAAGATTCTTTCCATCATGGAATTATTGAGTCATTTTATTATTACTCTGTATCTGCAGGGGATGTCCCTACTTTACAGGCAGAAGCAAAGGTTTGCTTACTGTAGGCTACCAAATAATTCTTTTAACTTTGTCCTGGAAAATAGTTTTATGTTAAGTTACCAGTGAAGAAGACATTGTGAGAGGATCATCTAACTAGAATAACTTGTAACATGATAAGCAATTAAAGTTGCACCATTGTTTTGATGCCTAGCTTCTATACTAAAAGATTTATGGTATGTACTACTGTCCTATTCTTGGCAGGCCAGTGCTTGGTGCTATTCACAACAGCTTAGCATCAATTCACATAATTAAGGTTCAATGAATTAGCTGTAGCTGAGTAACACAATACACATTGTACCTATAAAAATATACTCACCATGTAAATACGCTTATAAAATATCTGTAGGTCAAGCTTATACCATTGGCTCAACTGTCATCCCTTCTTATAAAAGATTCTGTCTTAGCCATATTTGGGGTAAATGATTCTATCTCTGTGGCTACAGCTGATTAGATCAAGAGTGGACACTTGACAACCGGAATACCTCTCTGGGGAATTTGGAATAACATTTTAGGCTGTGTCTGCAGATATCAGACCTGCCATAATGAATCAAGACTAGATTTGGCAGTATAGAAGTTTAAAACTCTATACAAACCAAAGTAATGGGGTAGCAAATCCTAAGTATTTTCAGGGCAAGTCAGTGTTCAGAAAGGAGGCTGGGGTAGGCTTGCAGAATAAAAACAAAGGTATGGCACACTGTGGATGAGAGAGAGGGAAGATGATAAGGGAGTGTGAGCAAGAAAAAGAGCCAGAGAGTGAAAGAGTAAGTGTAAGACTATATGCCTGATGATTTTTTAGTTTCTGTAAAATTCAGCTACACTTCCAAATATTGGGCCTTGTAAGATTCTCCTCCTACTAGAGAGTAAAATAAATTCCCTATTTATTTTAAGTAGTTTGAGTGAGTGTTTTTTATAACCATGTGATTGCTAATTAGAATTCTAACAATTATATATTTCATATCTGTACAGGGTCTGAATCAAGCTAAGCAAGATATCTTTAGAAATATAAAAAACTGCTACTGTAATATGGAAGGTTTAATTCCTCTATCTATAGTAGTTTGCTATTGCTGCTGTAACAAATTATCACAAATTTTGTTACTTAAAACAACAGAAATTTATTATCTTACAATTCAGGAGGTCAGAAATCAGAACAGGTCTCATAGCGCTAAGATTAAGGTGTCAGCAGGGCTGCATTCCTTCTGGAGAATCCATCCCTTGCCTCCCCCAGTTTCAAGAGGCTGCCTGCATTCCCTGGCCTGGGCAGCATCATCTCAGTCTCTACTTCCATCATCACATCTCCTTCCCTAACTCTGATTCTTCTGCTTCTCTCTTACAAGGAAACTTGTGATCAAATTGGGTCCAGTCAGATAATTCAGGATAATCTTCCCATCTCAGAATCCTCTACTTAATCATATCTGAAAAATATGCCACATAAAGGAACATATTCACAGGTTTGGGGGATTAAGTCATAGGCATCTTTGGGGGAATATTACTCCACTTGCCACACCATCCAGGATAATAGTATTTGAATGGTTTTATAATCCATCTTTTCACTCATGTTTATATGCTTAAAATTATCAGAGTTTATGGTATGATAAGAGTAATAAATCTAAACTTTATAGTGTTTATAAACTTTGCATAACTGTTGGAGGGTAATATAGCATACAAAAAGATAGACGCTACCTTTAAATATATTTTAATGATGAAATATTTGGTAATCTTTCAAAGGAAAAATTATTGACTGGATGCAGCTAACACTGTGATCTTAATCATTACCATACGTCTTGAAGATACTTTTAAAATATGATATTTGTTATTTTTAAAAAATTAATATTTGATTTCCAGGTAAGTATTTACAATTTTGATCCCAAGTGTTTCACTTCTCTGTAATACCTTGAAATATACAACATGAATATTGAAATTAGACAAAGAAGACACTGGTCATCTATAATTCACCTTCAGTTTATTTAGTCACCAGCCAGATATCTCTTGTTTTTTATGAAACACGAAATAGCATCCCTGCTTTTATGTAGATGTCCACTAATAATTTCAACTAATGACTGTATTTTATTTAGTAATTTTCCAAATTTTAATTCTTTCTACACTTACATCATGAGTTTTATAACTTCAGAATATTTGTTTGAATATTTATCATGCCTTTTTAACAGAATATTGTGCTATGAAAATATTAAAAGAAGAAAAATATTCTCCATCTTCCTGCTAAAGGTCCCAGAGGTCTTTGTTTATTTAAAGAAATGAAGTTGTTGGCTGGGAATTTTAGCCAATATGTAAGAGCAGCTCTAACACTCCATTTATTTTGAATGGGCTATTTTGTGGGTAAAAAAGAACATAAAATCAAAGAGTATTTAGGAGATATATATATTTTTTTTCTTTTGGTATAAAGCAGAATTACTTAGAGTCCCATAGGTATTTTTCACAAAATAAAACTAGGACCATAGAAGACTATAGGTCGGTGAGGAACTTATTCAATCTTATTGGAAATTAAAGTAGACTGCATGTGTCAGGGTTCTCCAGAGGAACAGTACCTATAGAATGTGTGTGACTGCATTATTTTATTTTATTTTTTTTAAAGCAATTGGCTAACTTGATTATGGAAGCAGAGAAGTCCAGACCCAGAAGAGCTGATAGTGCAAATTCCAAGCTGAGTTCAAGACTGAGTCCCAAGGCAAGAGAAGATTGATATTACAGCTCAAAAACAGCCAGGCAGAGGGAGAGAATTCTTCCTTACTTAGCCTTTTATTCTATTCAGGCCTTAAAATGATTGGATGAGTCCCACCCACATTGGGGAGGGCAATCTGCTTTGCTCAGCCTACTGATTTAAATGTTAATCCCATCCAGAAACCCCCTCACAGACACACACAGAAATAATGTTTAATCTACTATCTGGGCACCTTGTGGCTCAGTTAAGTTGACAGCTAAAATTAACCACCACATAGATTTTTAAAATATTCTGAAGATTGTAGAAAATTTAGTTGTTTGCATTTAAAATTAATTGATACTGCTTTCTAATAGTTCACAGTCTAATATGGATCGAGGTTGGGAAAGAAAAAGTAGAAATTCAAATATCTTTCTACAGTAGAATATGATAAATATCATGAAAACAGAGGAAAGCTAGGTAAATACATAATGCCGAATCCCAGTTTTAATAATGGTGGCCAGGGCAAGGCAGATGCTAGCGGACGTGGACTTGTTAAATTCGGCGTCCTGCATGTGAGGGTGGAAGAATCTGTCTTGAGAAGTTAGAGGAATTAAAGGATCATAGAACTGATGAGGGACGCCTGGCCTTGCTCTGAAGAATAGAGTGGGTAAGTACTTTGTTGCAATACAACCCAGCAAACAAAAAGGCACTGATGGACCAGAGTGAATTATTACCCCCTATGCCATACCTCAAATTTAATTCTACTCACAAGGGCATAGTAATACACACTGTGGCAGATACTGTTACTGTCTGGACCACATCTCCTTTGCTCACCTCTCACCTCATCTAAAGCTATAGTGGACTACACTTTACAAACTCCCAGGATGCCAATTTAAGGGCACCATTGTCTCTCTGCTTTTCTGCCTCAAGGCTTCCTCCTGACTGATGATAAGTCCAATCAGGGTTTTAGTGCTCTCAAGGAAACACATCAACCAGTGTAGGATGGGAGTCTGTAGTGAAATGCTCCAGCCTCCTCTCCTATGCGGGAAGCCAATTCCATAGGGAATTCTATATAATTCCTCATAAGGTACACAGGGAGACAGCATATTTGTTCATGGGGAAAACCAGCTCCTTATTGGTTTTCCAGTCTGACATTACATTCCCTGCTCTTTCCTTTATCCTTCCATGGATAACCTGCCAAATAAATATCCTATTCCCTCAAATTGCTGCATGCTCTGCTGTTAGGAAGATCCAAACTAAGATACACACTCAATTTAATGCATGTAGTTCTACTGTATACAAAACTGTTTTATGCTCCTAATTGCCCTCTGAGAGATGTAGGATGTGGTGGGGATTGAGGGACAAGCTCTGGAGTTGTTGTCAACTCCATTTTACTGATGAAGAAAAAAGGACTTTAGATAATCTGAGTAATTCTCCCAAAGTCACACAGCTAATAATAATTGGCAAAGTCTTCTTTGATGTGCTAAATAGAACCTTGGCAACACACAAAAAAGAATGAATCATTTCCCAAAGGAGTTCTGCGTGCTTTAATTTTATGTATAATTTCAATTTAATGTGTCAGATCTTGCTAGCTTAAAGTATTTCAGCTAAACCTCATTAATTTGGACTCCATTAATTTATGCTTTGTGATAACTTGTAAATGTAGGAGTGAAATTTATGTTCTCTGTAAAAATATTATTATCTAATCTAAGATATAAATTTTTAATAAGACCAAATCATTTCCTCAATCCCCACCTTGCCATCATCATTTAATGTTCTATGATATCCAATAAAAAAACAACAGACATTAGGCACACTGAATTTTAGGATTCTTCATTGCTCTCATAATGCTCTCCAGGACCATGAAATCAAGCTCTGCCCCATTTCAAGTTATATTCAGAGAAGGAATATAACTTTGTATATTTTTTCCAATTTTTAGTTTTGTATATTTTTTCCAATTTATTTTGTATATTTGTATGTTTTTTCCAATTTTTAGTTTTTATCAATATTTAATATGTATTTATACAGCACTAACTATATGCCAAACACTATTCTAAATGTTTTACAAATAGTAACTCATTTAATTCTTACAATAACCCTTTGAGGTAATACCGTTATCCTCATTTTACAGATGAGAAAACTGGGGCACAGGGAAATTAAGTGATTTGACCAGTGTCACACAACTAGTAAATGGCTAAGCCTAGATTCAAACTCAGGGAACTTGGCTCTGAAGTCAGAAGTCAGTGCTCTTAGCTACTAACAATGCCTTGAAAATCTTTAAATCCTACCTCATTCAGTCACCATGACAACTCACATTCCACAATAAGCAGTCCTTTGTAAGGAAAAGCTGAAGAGGAGGGTTTTAAAGTACACTTTTCTGGGATGCTCTTGAGTCCTAATTCCACAAAAGTAGTTCAGTTATTTAGGTACCAGTTGCTTCTAGATGCCTTCATGTGCCTTTTAAGACTTTTTAAGTCCATGTCACAGCCCTCTGATGAGGAAACATCGTGACCAAGAAAGGCTTTTGTAACAACAAAGAGAATGGATAAGAACTACTAAGAGGTTTTGGAGTGTTCTTCATCTGAAAAATGAATGACAAAGAAGGGAAAGCCAGCAGATTCAATAGCATTTGCCCATTCAAATCATGTGTAAATATTAGGCCTTCATAGGTTAGTCAAAATTTCCACCAGTATAAGGATTTGGTAGAGCCAGTCAGAGAGAGAAGAATTTTGCAGTTGTTTCTAGAGCTGAGCTAGGAGAACTGTCAAACTGAAAGGAGTTATTTTCCAGACTAACTCCCCTTGCCCCAAAATGCTTCTGTGGATTTTATAACATGTGTTGGGGAGGAAATATTTTCCCTTCTTCCCTTCTAGGTTCATTGGCTGGTCTAATAATGAAATTGACATAAGAAAGGTTAACAGGAGAAAAATAAATTTAATTATGTACCTATGGGAGTCCCACAAAGATATAAGACCCCCAGGCAGTCTGGTAATTGAAGCCTACATACATCCTGAGCTAAGGAGAAGGGGGGTAGGGTTTTAGAACTTCAAAGGAGAGGCAGACAATTCACGAGAAGATGAGAGGAGTAAATGGTATACAAATATTTGCCATGCCATGCAGGTAAGTATTTCTAAAAAAAAAAAAAATTATCTCTGGTAATAGTTCTCTTTCTGGTATAGGCCACCTATTTAAATGCTTTTAGGATGTTAAAGGAGAGCTAAAAACCTCTTCATGAACCTGCAGTGTCTTGATTGCTTTCAGCTCAAAATAATCCCCATGCCAAAGTGGCACATTTTGGGGGTGGTGTATTCTGTTTCCCTTCACATGTCAGTGTTCTTATTTGCAAAAGTTCTTATTTTTTTCACAGTTTGTTTATTTATTATTTTATGGCTGTGTTGGGTCTTCGTTTCTGTGCGAGGGCTTTCTCTAATTGCGGCAAGTGGGGGCCACTCTTCATCGCGGTGCGCAGGCCTCTCACTATCGCGGCCTCTCTTATTGCGGAGCACAGGCTCCAGACGCGCAGGCTCAGTAATTGTGGCTCACGGGCCTAATTGCTCCGCGGCATGTGGGATCTTCCCAGACCAGGGCTCGAACCCGTGTCCCCTGCATTGGCAGGCAGACTCTCAACCACTGCGCCAGCAGGGAAACCCCAAAAAGTTCTTATTAAAAGGCTTAGATTTTCTAAAATAAATTATCTATCTATTTTATTGTTTTATCAACAGTTTTTCTATACGTTATTTTAAGAAAAAAAAATTGCTTTCCTCCTTAAATATTCTTGCTGTTTTCATAAGCCTCAATAACATTTCTCCACACTTAAAGAAATTTGATTGTACAAATTAAGGCCACTAGAATACCATTTACCCTTCTAGAACATTATTTTCCTGAATAAATGATTCCCTAGAGTTGTGAAAGAAGATTAACACACTGAACAGAACACCTTAGCTCACAAGGGAGTCTGATTATTTACTCATTAGGATTTACTTAGAAGATACTATAAAGACTAAAATCCTCAAGATGTAACAGAATTATGTGATGGTACAATAACACTCATTTTATTGATTTGACTTTGATTTGATTTTCTAACCCTGTGTCTTGTGATTGTCTCATTTTCTTATTAAGGATATAACATCATAATGTTAGAAGCTGTGACAAGAATAACAAAGCCCAGCTTCCTCATTTTACATCTAATGAAACAAAAGCCCTTGCTTCCAATCCAGTGCTCTGTCCAGTAAACATCTCTCATTAATCATGACATGTTTATCTTCAAACATAAACTCCTTGGTGAGAGGAAGTGTGTGTTTCAAAAATATATGCAGAAATAAAATATTCACAAATGTTAATTAATTATGGTGTTGATGGAATAAACATCAGTAAAGTAGTTTTATATTTGACTTATTAAGAAACACAGACTGTTGATCTTAGTTGAAATACCAGATCTCAAGGAAATTTTTCAGAAGTGTCTATTTTATAATTCGATACTGATTTTATAAATACATCCCTCTTTTGGGCAGCATTGACACTTTTATTATACTTTCCACTGGAGAAGTTATTTGGATATATGTGTATGTAGAGCAGAAGTGGAGGAGTTTTATAAGCAACCACGCATTCGTTCTGAGAGGTAGCATAAAGGCAACGTAAAACAAATTAGAGATAGAAAAAGTTCAATGAAAGAAAGATAATGTGTTTGTGGTGAAAACCAAAATAACAAAGTTGCTTGCACAGAGAAGGACTATTCCACTCAAAAGGCAGAGAATTCTGACGAGAATCAGATGGTCACAGTGTCTATCAAAGCACAAGGTGATGCCCCTCCCCGCCCCCTCCAGCAAGTGGATACAGAATCCCAACTGGCCTGGCTAAAGATGTGCATATTAATCTATCAGAGACTGATGTCATCAAATGCCTGTATCAAGCCACTATCTTCTCTTGAACTTGATCTTGTATTGATCAAGCAGACTTCAGACAATTTGCCTTCCATCTAAAGAAAGGGGATGTGCTAATCTTATCATTCCGTGCAAATCTCTGTTTCACTGGACAGGTTATTTTTCCTCATGATTTGTTGCTGGGGAGGAAAATTTTTCTTTTTACCTTTCCAGGTTCTGTGGCAGGTCAAACAGTTAAAATGTTATTAACAGGAAAAAAACAAATGTAATTTCACACACATGGGATTCCCATAAAAATAAGAGACCCAAAAGGCAGCCAGGTGATTGAAGCTTATATAACATCCTGAGCTAATAAGGAAAGGAGTGGGGTCTGGGGATACAAAGAAAAGAAGGCCATTCACAGGAAGGCAGAGGAGATGTCTGGAAAACAAAGGTTGCCCTGTTATGCAGATAAGTTTCGTAAGTCAAAAGGTATTTCTAATAATTCTCTTCCTGGTATAGGCCCCCTTTCCAATGCAAATTTTGGCAGTTCAGGATGGGGAGGTAAAGGATTTTTCCTGAATCTGCTGGGTTTTCATTGTCTTTAGCGCAAAATAATCTGTAACTGAGCAGGACCCTATGGGGCCTTCCCGAGACAGGGCTTCCGCCATATCCTCTGCTTTAGCTCCTCTCTGAAGTACCTAGATAACAGTATTTGATGCCCATTTCCTGAGTTGTTTTGCAGATGTGAAAACCCCACCACCAAATGGGAGATGTTAACTACTTGACAACCATGAGCACATAGCCCCAGGCCTCCTGGAACCTAAGGACTGGTAATGTTAACCCCTGTGACACCACCCTGTTACCGCACCATCAGCCAATCAGAGAACTGTGCACAAGCTGATCACATACCCTGCGACACGCCTCCTGGCCTTTAAAAATGTTTTGCTGAACCGCTTAGGGGAGCTTGAGGCTTTTCAGGGCATGAGCCATCCATCTCCTTGCATGGCCCTGAAATAAACCTTCCTCTGCTCTAAACTCCGACGTTTCAGTTTGTTTGGCCTCACTGTGCGTCGGGCACACGAACTTGCGTTAACAAATCTCATGCTGATGTGGGATGTGGCATATTTTGGAGTGGAAAAATTCTGTTCCCCTTCATTGCCATCAGAGTCTTGTGAGTTGACCTAGCAAATTTAGTCTTTGTGATTTTAAATATTTCTATAGTGAGTCTAAATATTTATATGTTGTAAAACCAGGGGGCATAGGTAATACTGTAGTTAATTCACCAAGATAAAGATATATCATGAGGCATTTTGGAAACTGGACATCTACCTTTCTTCATGGGCAAAGAAAGCTTTTCAACTATTTTACTTTCAGGTTTCCAGAATAGATACTTATTCTATTTTTAAGTATGCTTTTGTTCTTCAGATCTATATTACTAATTCATAAGTACACCACCACTATATTTATCACTATGGTTTTATGCCTACAATTGTGTAAAATCATCCAAATTAATGTTTGACACTATGTTACTTATAGCTGAAAGCTTTGGACTGTTGGAAAACTTCCAAGTTTGAGATTTACTAGTATCTTGGAGGTTCTGGTTACCTGAGATGTTGTCCTTGGTAGGTAGACACAGGACCTAAAAATGGATATAATACCTTTTTTTTTTTTTTTGATGGATCACAACTAGTTTCTTAAACTTCCTTTGGAGGAAAGAATCAATGTATTTATAAGAGTGAATATATTTTGTCAAGACTCTCGTATTATTTATAATAAAATCTGATGTCCAATTAAGAGCTTGTATAAAACTTTACTTGTAAAATTAAATTATGTTCCCAAGTAATGGAAATCTGTGTATTCTATACTCTACAACTGTAATATTGTGACTGATAAGAAATATATATTTGGTCATTCAGATGACCAAAATCTATTTCTCATATATATTTGGTCTTCATCCACAGTTCCTGCCTCACGGCTCTCAAAATCCTTGGAATTTCCTGAGAAAATAGCAATGGAATATCTTTTGTTATAATATTTGGTCTCTTGCCCTCAGTTCCTAAAATCCCTTCCGAGCCATAAAAGTGAAATAGGTGTGTTATCATTCATAACAAGTCCCTTTCTACCACAACTGGGTTTATATTAGTGAAATGACTTTTGGAAAGCACCTAAGGATGGAGGCTGGTTGCCAGAGGAACCAACCACAAATAGAGGGGTGGAACTTTCAGTCCCACCCCCTGATTTCTGGGGAGGGGAGAGGGGCTGGAGGTTGAATCAATTACCAATAGCCAATGATTTAATCATTCATGCCTATATAATGAAGCCTCCACAAAAACCCAGAAGGACTGAGCCCAGAGCTTCCAGTTAGTGAACACATGGAGATTTGAGGAGAGTGGTGCTCAGAGAGAGCATGGAAGCTTCGTGCTCTTTCCCTTACCTTGCTGTACTCCTCTCTTCCCCCTGGCTGTTTCTGAGTTATATCTTTTTATAATAAACCATAATAAATCAGTGATTTAGTGAGTACAAGGTTTCTGTGAGTTCTGTGAGCCACTCTAGCAAATTAATCAAACCCAAGGAGGGGGTTGTGGGAACCTCAGGTTTACAGCCAGTCAGAAGTACAGATAACAACCTGGATTTGCAAGTGTGTCTGAAGTGTGTGTGTGTGTGTGTGTGTGTGTTTGTATGCATGCAAATGCACGCGAGCGGAGGCAGTCTGCTGGGACTGAGCACTTAACCTGTGGAATCTGATGCTATCTCTGGGTAAACAGTGTCAGAATTGAGTTGTTTGGTGGTGTGAGGGCACCCCCCCCACACATCAGAATTGAGTACTGATCCAAACAGCAATACATCAGAAAAATCTTACATTGTTATTAATAGCTATAAACATGCATTAAAACGTATTGTTCATATGCCTAGATTATCACTAAATCAACTCTATAGCATCACTTTCTAACAGAAGTTTCTGTGACAATGAAAATGTTCACATAAAACATTGTATCACCTAAGGATGCTACCAGCGAACTACTAGGGCTCTTTAATGAATTTGGTACAGTCGCAGGATACAAAATTAATATACAGAAATCTGTTGCATTTCTATCACCAACAACAAAGTATTATAAGGAGAAATTAAGGAAACAATCCCATTTACCTTCACATCAAAAAGAATAAAATACCTAGGAATAAACCCACCTACAGAGGCAAAAGACCAGTACTCCAAAAAGTATAAGATGCTGATGAAAGAAATCGAAGATGACACAAACAGATGGAAAGATATATGGTGTTCTTGGATTGGAGGAATCAATATTGTTAAAATCACCATACTATCTAAGGCAATCAACAGATTCAACGCAATTCCTATCAAAATACCAATGGCATTTTTCAAAGAACTGGAAGAAATAATTTTAAAATTTATATGGAAACACAAAAGACACTGAATAACCAAAACAATCTTGAGAAAGAACAGAGCTGGAGGAATCAGGCTCCCTGACGTCAGACTATACTATAAAACTACAGTCATCAAAACAGTATGGTACTGGCACAAAAACAAACACACAGATCAATGGTACAGGACAGAGAGCCCAGATATAAGCCCACGCACATATGGTCACCTTATCTTTGACAAAGGAGGCAAAAATATACAATGGAGAAAAGACAGTCTCTTTGTTAAGTGGTGCTGGGAAAACTGGACAGCTACATGTAAAAGAATGAAATTACAACATTCTTTAACACCATATACAAAAATAAACTCAAAATGGATTAAAGACCTAAATGTAAGACCAAATACTAAAAAACTGCTAGAGGAAAACATATGCAGAATGCTCTCTGACATAAATCACAGCAATTACTTTTTGGATCCATCTCCTAAAGTAAAGGAAATGAAAACAAAAATAAACAAATGGGACTTAAAAGCTTCTGCACACGAAAGGAAACCATTGTCAAAATGAAAAGACAACCCACAGAATGGGAGGAAATATTTGCAAATAATATGACAGATAAGGTATTAATATCCAAAATATATAAACAGCTCATACAACTCAACATCAAAAAACCAAACAACCTGATTAAAAAATGGGCAGAAGAACTGAAGAGACATTTTTCCAAAGAGGAAATGCAGATGGCCAATAGGCACATGAAAAGATACTCAACATCACTAATGATCAGGGAAATGCAAATCAAAACCACAATGAGATATCACCTCACACCTGTCAGAATGGCTATCATCAAAAAGAACACAAATAGCAAATGCTGGTGAGGATGTGGAGAAAAGGGAACCCCTTGTATACTGTTGGTGGGAATATAAACTGGTACAGCCACTGTGGAAAACAGTATGGAGGTTTCTTAAAAAACTAAAAATAGAACTGTTATATGACCCAGCAATTCCACTTCTGGGCATACATCCGAAAAAAACCAAAAACACTGATTTGAAAAGATACACGCACCACGATGTTCATAGCAGCATTATTTACAATTGCCAAGATATGGAAGCAACCTAAGTGTCCATCAACAACAGATGAATGGATAAAGAAGTGGTATATATACACAATGGAATATTACTCAGTCATAAAAAAGAACAAAATTTTGCCATCTGCAGCACCATGGATGGACTTGGAGGGCATTATGCTAAGTGAAATAAGTCAGACAGAGAAAGACAAATACTGTATGATCTCACTTATATGTGGAATCTAAAAAGTACAACAAACTGGTGAATATAACACAAAACAAGCAGACTCACAGATATAGAGAACAAACTAGTGGTTATCAGTGGGGAGGGGAGGGAGGTGCAAGATAGGGTGGGGGAGTGGGAGGCACAAACTATTGGGTGTAAGATGGGCTACAAGGATGTATTATACAACATGGGGAATATAGCCAATATTTTGTAATAACTGTAAATGGAAAGTAACCTTTAAAATTGTATAAAAAATATAAAACAACAACAAAAATACAGTATCACCAAAATGGTTGCCCTAGCTACTTATCACTATTGAGCACCTGAAATGTGGCTAAGGCAACAGAATAACTGAATTTTAAATTTTACTTATTTTTATTAATTTAAATGTATAGTGTTATATGTGGCTAGGGGCTCCAGTATGAGACAGCACAGCTCTATAGTACATATAGGGAGACTAGAATTTTGTCTTATAAATGTACTGATTAATTTTAAGAAAAAAAAGTGAGCAAGTTAGAACTAATGTGCGTTTGTAAACAACTGAGTGAAATCCTTACAGATATCAAACTATATGTTTCATTAATTGAAACTGTCTTAAGTTTAAAAGTACTATAAATGTCTAGTTTTGGTACTCCTTTATTTTGAAAAGATAGCATTCATTACTTCTTATATTACTTTTCAATCATTTGTTATATTAATCATGGGGATCTCTGTCAACTAAAATTATGTTTTAAAACTTAAATTATATTTCCTAATCTCTTCATGGTGTATAGAATTTTTGTTAGGAATCTAGAAAACGTTGTTGATGATTACCAACTATATTAAGTGAAAGGGCTTCCCATTACCCAACGTAACATAATATCGAATAATATCTCCTTCTCTCTCTCTCTCTATATATATATGTTATAATCCTGATGATTTTTTAAAAAAACTATCTTCTACATGCTAAATGTCAATGTGTGTATTTATATATGGTAAATCCTAGCCATTTTTGCAAATGTTTTGATCCCACAGGCTTCTAAATAAAAATGTGAACAAAATAAACAGCAAAAGTGAGGAGACGGTAGGAAATTAGAAACTATATGTTTATTTCCCCTGCTTGTTTTTTCTTCCTAGTTAGATGAGCCAGGTATTAGAGGAGAGAAAAAATAGGCTAAACTTGAAAGGTTGGACTGAACTGGTATATACTAGATTGAGAGAACTGAGTTGCATAATATTGAAGCTTCCCAGAATATCACTGATTACTTAACTCTGGAATCTACATAGCAACTGCTATAGTGCCAATTACAAAAGTGCAAACCACGAGATGCAATGCCTAGATAGTACTGTAGTGGCTTCACTCAACCTTGAAATCCATTTTTCCTATTTTTGCAGGAGTACCCAGGAGGAGGGTAGGAAATTGTCAGTAAGAATACTGCATTACCTGTTCCCAGAGGAAAATTTTTCTGATAAATAAAATCCAGCTTCTGAAGGTTTATATAAAAAATGCATAGCTAAAATTGTCACCCTATAAACCAATTTATGATGCAATTTATGACAGGCTTGAAAAGAATGAGAAGGGAAAGTGAAACAGATTGCCCATCTAATTGGTACCATTCACTGGAGAGTATCTTAGGGCCTGAATAATCCTTCCTAAATCAGAAACAGGGTTCGAATTATACATTTTTTTCCCAGTGTTATTGAAAAATAAGTGGCACACCTCATCTATAAGTTTAAGGAATGACAGTTTGATCTACACATTGTGAAATGATTACCACAATAGGTGCAGCTAACATTCATTTTCTCACATAGATACAATAAAAAGAAAAGAAAAAAGAAGAGAAAAAAGGGAAAAAAATTCCCCTTGTGTTGAGAACCCAAGATTTACTCTCAACAACTTTCCTATATATTGTATAGCAGTGGTAGCTACAGTCATCATATTGTACATTGCATCCCTAGTACTTATTTATCTTACAACTGGAAGTTTGTATCTTTTGATCATCTTTCTCCAATTCCCCTTCCCCCCACCGTCCACCTCTAGTAACCACAAGTCTGGTCTTTTTTCTATGTTTGTTTGTTTTTTTTTAGATTCCACATATTAGTGAGATCATACAATATTTGTCTTTCTCTGTCTGACTTATTTCACTTAGCACAATACCTTAAAGGTCCATCCACGTTGTCACAAATGGTACGATTTTCTCAATTTTTTATGGCTGAATTACATATATCGATATCAATTTCTTGAAGAATTTATGCATCTATAGACACTTAGGTTTTTTGCACACCTTGCATTTTTTTTTCTTCTCTTAATTCATTCAACATTTATTGGAAATGACTCTGTGCAAGGCTTGGTCCCTGCCCTCAAGGAACTCACAGTCTAGGGAAACAGACACACGACCGTCATAGTGCCTTGTGTAAATGCTGCAGTAGGAGAGCGGACACAGGGTTAGAGAGGCAGAGGGAACGGCAGTCTCTGCTTAGCTACCTAGGCTGTCCTGTGGTGTAATGAGTTCACCAGGCAGCCAAGGAGGCCCGATGCATAGTGCACCCGGAGGCATCAGGACCTGAACGAGCGTAACACGTTCAGGAAATGGTATCAATACAAAGCATGTTCTGTCCTGGGGATGACGGGAGGGAGGCTAGGGCAAGATGATGAAAGAATCTGCATGGCACACAAGGGCCTTTGGTGAGAGAAGCCATGGAGGTCTTTAAGGAGCGACCTCATTAAAGATGTGTTTTAGAGAGAAAATGCTGCCAGAAACGGGAAGAATTTTCAGGAAGAGACCAAAAGTTTAGAAAAGAGATTATGAGGGCAGGGAAGTGAGATGGAGAAGAGAGGATGAATTCCAGATGAAGAAGTGGGTCACCACAGGTTGGGGGAAGGGGGAGTCAGAACCAAGTTGAGCAACAGGAGATAGGAGATGGAATCCATGCCAAACACCAGGCCAGGTGTTTTACAAACACTCTCCATCTTCACAAGAATCGTCCCCATTGTACAGATGACCGCTTAGAGAAGTTAAGTGACTTTTCTGATCACAAAACTAGGTTACAGAGTTAAGCTTCAAACCCAGGTCAACACCTTTTACTGTCATACAAATCTAGGCAGAGATGTATAGTGAGCTGTTTCAGAGAATGATCTAGAGCTTGGGGGGAAATTCACGACTACAGATAAGGCATCTGGGAGTCCTCAAGGTAGATCAGCAGGTGGTTGAAGCCACAGGTGAGGCTAAAACTGTGCAGCAAGAAAAAAGCCAAGGATGAAACTGGAAGAACACTCACAGTTAGGAGAACAGGAGGAGCCAGTGGCAGAGGAGACGGCTGGAAAAGGAAACTGAGGCGGTGGTGAAGTCAAGACAGAATTCACTGAAGAGTGTCGGACACTGCAAAGCATTAGTATGACTGGGAATGGACACCACAAGTGCAAATCACAAAGGCTTTTAGCCAAACTGGTTTCACCACTTTAGTGGTGGAAGCGGAGAGCAAGCAGCAAGGGCTAAGAGGAGTGCAGGGATGGGGCTGAGGGCTTGACAAGCTTGGTTGAAAAAAGAAATCAGGGACTTCCCTGGTGGTCCAGTGGTTAAGACTCCGCGCTCCCAATGCAGGAGGCACAGGTTTGATCCCTGGTTGGGGAACTAAGATCCCGCGTGCCGCACAGCACAGCCAAAAAAGACAAATAAGTAAGAAATCACCTTGAAGGTTGCATCTGAACCCATATATGGAGAGTGTCAGGCCACACGGTTATGCAAAATTCTCTAGCTGCACTGGACAGTTCAGGCCCAGAAGCAAACAGAAATGGACAGTGGACCTGGGGTTGGAAGTGAAGGAAAAGGGGCAGTGGAGAGGGAAATAAGGGTACAAGGGACTTTGGACTCTTCTAGAGAAAGAACTGCCCTTTCTGGGACACCAGTAAAGATGTTTAAAAATCTCAAAAAGATTTGGAGGACCCATTTGGAACTTTTAAACAAAAAAAAAACAAAGCCAAGGTTCATCTCTGCATTGTGTAAAAGGGATTTGATAAACAGATAACTAATGTTAACAAATTTAATTAAAAAAGAATAGACTGTTTTTAAGTACATCAAGGTACCACTGGAACAGGATGCAAAATGATACACACTAATTACTAATTACTCCTCTTTACTCTTAAAGCTGATTCCCCAAAGACTTCTACTTAGCAAATACTTTAAGAGACTGTTCAGAAAAAGAATAAAGGAGCATTTATGTCTATTCCATTATTCAGACTGGTTGCCATCCTGATTCGATAAAAGGGAGATTTTACTGGGATAGAACAGCACTTGCACGTTTTCGAAGCTCTAAGCTGGCTTCTCACTCTTTTTACACTACAGCAGGAAGGATATCAGCACCCCTATTCTTCCAAGGCCAGAAGAGGTGAAGGGGCATGTCCCAGGCCACCCCAGTCTCTTGCCTCTAAGTCTAGGGCTCTCACCTCTACCCATCCTGACGCATGCTACTCTCAGGCATTCCCCCACACCTCGCTCCGCCCGTCTTGACTCTGACCTTGAGACGGCACCGATGCGGCTACTACTTAGCAACACAGGTTGAAGCCTGCATCCCCGTGGCCAGCCTGGTTCTTGGACAAGGCAGTCTTTCCTGTAAGATACTCCTAAGAAGCCCTCAACCACCAGGCCTGAGAGGGTCCCTGTGAGGGTGGGTCCCTGTGATCACCCTCCCAACCAAGGCTGCTCTCCCCTCCAGATCCCTAGCTCACTAGGATCACAGGCTACATGGAACTGTTTTTCCTGCAATAAAACCACAGCAGCCAACATTTATTGAGCACCTACTTGTTGCCATGGACTCTGCTAAGAACTTTACATATGTTACCTTAACTTTGCAACAACCCAGCAAAAATTGGTACTCTTATCCCTCTTTTACAGATGACGATAACTGATACCTGAGGCTCAGAAAGGCTACGTGACTTGCCCAAGGTCATTCAGCTAGTGGTTGAGGCAGTACTCATAAGTCTGTCAGACTCGAGAATCCACTTTATTTTCACTGTACCACACCGCCCTGGCTCACCACTCTACAAGTGCCTAGAGACCCACACCAGAGTGGAAAAGGAAAAGTGAGGCAAGGCACGAGCCTTTTCATTTTCACTGTCTGGCTCCCAAGTGACTCTGGGGAGGCTAATCCCCTGGTGTTTCACTCGGCCGACGGCCTCACCAGCCCGGGGCCCTGGGAAGCTGACAGGAGTCAAAGGGCCCCCTGGCAGGCTTGTCCTGGCAGCTGCCCAGCTGACTTGAGCTAACACAGCAACAGGCACAGGAAAGGCTCGAGAGAGAGTGGAAAAGCACCAGACCCTGGGCCGCTGAGGGCAGAGAAGTGATCCCTGCCATGCTCAGACGGGATAACGCAGCTCTAAAGCCACCACTATCACCAGGCTGGGAAGAGACCCAGGGCGGGGGCCAGGAGGGGTGGGTAAAAGCCCCAAGCACATCTACTTACTACTGTGTTTCAGTGAATCGTGACTGCTGGGCCAATCCAAAAGAGGGTCACGCGCCTCCGAGGTGAATCAGCAAGAGTGGAAGAAAAGCAGTCCACGCCCTGGTTGGTCCCAGCAAGCCTGGCCCACCTTTGCCCCATCCACAGAAACCCCGCTGCCTGATGACACCTGAGCAGAGGCAAGAAAGCACGCACGATTTCACAGCCCCACGGTAGCAGCAGAGCTCAGCCAGCCCTGGGAAAGAAAGAGCCAGCTGAGAATACTAATAGACTTGCTGGAGGCAAAAATTCAGCGAGGGCAAGCCCGAGGAAATAAAATTATTTAAAAGGGGCACAAAGTGAGACTAGAAAAAGGGAGCAACTTGGACTTCCAAAGATAGTGCTTCTTCCATCAGGCACTGGGAGGACGTACATCAGTGGTGGCAGGGTTATTCCAAAATATCTGAAAACCCAAATATGTCTTAGTCTGTGGGAAAACTTTTTGTGTGTTATTTCTGTAGGTTTTCTGTCTTGTAATGTTTTGCTTAGGCTGATATTAAACTACATATGTGCAGGATGCCCAAAAGTGTTTCGAGGGAAACCAATCCTGGGATCTAATGTTTGCCACAGTTGTTAGATTGCTTAAAAACAAAGCGTATCTCTCAGATTTCATTAGAAGGCAAGGGGCAGCTTGACAGGTGGCATATTGGCCGCCACTGGGTCAAATTAACCCTATGGGTATGTTAGCATGCTTAGAATTTTTAAAAAAATAAATTGTCAACATTTAAAAATCAGAAGTTCAATCTGGTATCTCTGGGCAAGCAGCACAAACTGGAAGAAGCTGCACAGCCACTGCCCCCTTTAGGCAGGCCTGTGCTTTCTAGTACCTGGCCTGGCCACTCATTTAAGCCACCTGACTGACCCCTGTAGGCAAGAGAGTTTGCTACTGGTGGTTTAGCCCAGTGAAGGGATCCCAGGCTTGGTCGCCCTCAGGACTGCCACAGGGGGGCAGCACTGGTCTGCCCATGAGGCCTGCGTCAGCCTGAGCCTGTAACCAAGCTGAGCTTATTAGCACATCCTTTCAGAACCAGAAACGTCATCCTCACTTCAGCAGCAGACCCTGCTTCCCCACGCCCCCCATCGGATTTATGCCCTGAGAAGCAACAGCAACTCCACATTCCCACCAGGCCTCGGCGACGGACGGGGAGCCATGACTCGACCTGCCCCCTCCTTCTCTGCCTACCACGTTCCACATCCCCCCGCTCCTCCCACTCCACAGCCGGCATCTCTATCTGTTCAGGAATTCTACCTTCACCCCCTGTTAACACCACTGGACCTCAGATCCTGAGGTAAGAGGCAGGCAAACACCCTCCCCCTTTTAAAGCAGGTTCATTCTTCATCAAATGCTCATTACTTGCCTTTGCTCCCTCAGGTTAAAGGTCAGTTGACTTCGTGAGGCAACAGGTCTGCTCTCTGCTCTCACCCCTTCCAACCTCACCGACAACATCTTTAGTGGTAGCATTTAGTATAAGTTCCTACTGCCCTTCAGGAAAGACATTTAGTATTATGCATTGAAGCCCTTAAAACCGTTCGTCCCATTTCGTCCAAAATGCCATTTACTGTTCCTACCATTTAGTCCAAAAATGCAGGAAAATCCTTATATAAGATACTCTTTGCATTATTTCTCCTAGTGAAAAACCAGAAACAACCCAAATGTCCAGCAATAGGGAAACTGTTAAAAACAAACTATGCTATATTCCCACTTGATGGGCAATTATACAGCTAATGAAAACAAATCAGGATTATGAAGACCATGTGATAAGATAGGAAAGTGATTATGATATGAAACACTATGTAAAAAAAAGAATATAAAATTAAATGTACAGTAATAAATATCTAAAAAAACTAGTCCAAGAATTACTGAAAGATACCAAAATGTTAACATTTTATCTGTACTAGAGCCCTCAGAGTGTGGGTAACCTTTTTTAAACCCCTACCAAATTTAACGTACATATACTACTTTTATAGGGAAAAGTATGTGTGCATGTGTGTATGAAGTTGGAAAATTTGATAGCAATTGTTAAGCTCCCTGGTCTACTCTTAATGTAGACTTTGAAAGTATATAAGCCTCATGTCATCATGATAAAAAGGCCCTTGGGAACCTGCGCCTCCAGGACTCATGGCCTCCAGGATCCAATGCAGCCACGCTAGTAAAACAAAGCTTCCAGGGCCCCAGAGTCCTTAGTTAAAGGCCAATTTTATATACTACCCGGAGATGACTGCTTTGCCTAACTCCTAGGAGACCACAGCACCACCTGGAAGATAGGATTAGATCAAAATGGTTCTCAGACGCCACTTTAATCAAGTTTTGCACTACACAGTGACGGGGTGGGGGTGAAAGACGGTGATTGTTTTCAAGCAAATTCACCTGCCCCAAGGTGAACAGCCGGGGATCCCAAGAACAGAAGACTGCGTTCCTTCCCAGGGGAATCCCCTTCCTGAGCTGACAGGACAGGATTTCAGGGAAAATGAGCACAAAGGACAAAGCAAGCTAGTTAAGGGAGCCAGGTAGATTTCTGAACTCTTCCCAGTGCAAACTAGAACTAGGCATGTAGGTACCCCTCCTAAAGGTATCACCCCAATCCCAGCCACTCCCACCTGAGGCCAAACTGCCTCCCCACAGGGACTGACAGCCAATGTTCATTTCATCACTGTCCTCCCAGTGGTGCACCTAGCAGCACAGAAGCCTGAGCAGTTGTGGCCACCATCCAGCAGAGGCAGCTTTCAGGCCAGAATCCTCATGGGCCTTCTTCTTCACTGGCCCCTCAGCTAATAGTGTGTCTGCCTGGCCATAGCAGAGCAGCCAGTATGTGTGTGGCTGTGTGGGGCGGTAGGGGCCAGAAGAAACAATAAAGCAAATCAGATGTGGGTTCTGGTTGCTGAGTCGACATGGTGGCAGGACCAGTCTTGGCCCCCAGAAGGACCCATAGGGCCCTGTGTCCTCCATTAATTCTTCTCCGGGCGGTTTCTGTTCAGGACAGCTTTAGGGGCAAATTCCAGCTTGTCCTTAAGGCTCACGACCTGGATGTGGTCCTTGCCTAGCAGCTCATCCAGCTTGCGGTCCTCCCGGAGCTCCGAGATGCTCTTCTCCTCCTCCACAAGCTGGGGATCCTTCCCCCGGATGAACCATTCCAGGTGGTAGCCCACAGCCCCAACCACGAAGGCCACGGGAAAGGTGACATAGGGAGCATAGGTACGCACCACGGTCCAAAGCACAGGCCACATGACATGTGCGCCGCAGCTCACACCTCGCTGTCTGGCCCCCACCCGCCACCTGTGCTCCCACTCCCGGAGCACCGAAGCCGCCAGTCCCAGCGGCCCTCGGGGCCTCGCCCCAGACCCCGCCCACTGGCGCCCGGGATCTTGGCTATTGTAAATAATGCTGCTGTGAACATGGAGGTACAGATATCTTTTCCAGTTAGTGTTTTTGTTTCTTTTGGATATACTCCCAGAGGTGGAATTGCCGGATCATGTGACAGTGCTTTTAATTTACATTTTTATCTCTCAAAATGAATTAGTGTTTTGGAAATATCAGATAACATGATGAGGGATTATCACTTTTTTATTCTTCAGTTCATTCAACAAGTATTTACTGATCACATACTAAGAGCCGAGCATTGTGCTAGATGCTGGTCTGGAACGTCAAAAAAAAAAAAAAAAAAAAAAGCGAGACAGATACCTTACCTTCATGGAAGTTAAGGTTTAGTCAGAGAGAAATTCAATAAGTAAATAAATACAAAATAAATACAGAATCATAAATTGCAATAAGTGTTTTGAAAGAATATACAAAGATGCAATGGAAGAGGAGATCAGGAAAAAAATGGTTATATTTGGGGGCTAAGAAAAATGCCAATTTGAGAAAGTGACAACAGGTTGAGATCAGAAAGATGAGAAGGAGTTAAACTGGGGAAGAGTGAAACATATGGAACCTTCCAGAAAGAAAAAAAAGCAATTTGATAATAAGAGCAATTCAGAGGTATTATCCAAATATTTTTCATTACAGGGCATTAGAATTGTTTTAAATAATGGAAATCAGTAGTTTTTTTCAAGAATCTGTCAACATTTTTTTATTATTAAACCATCATATTATTTAAAGTATTCTTTATAAAATCTTTCAAGAATCAGGCCTTTTTTATTGTAATGAATTGACTGTATCATTTGCTCAATTTTGAGTTAGCATTTAATACTGAAATCTTCTTTTTTTAATATTTTTATTTATTTATTTATTATTTTAGTCTGTGTTGGGTCTTCGTTGCTGCGCGCGGGCTTTCTCTAGTTGCCACGAGCGGGGGCTACTCTTCATTGCGGTGTGCAGGCTTCTCATTGCAGTGGCTTCTCTTGTTGCGGAGCATAGGCTCTAGAGCAGACGGGCTTCAGTAGATGCAGCACATGGGCTCAGTAGTTGTGGCTCATGGGCTCTAGAGTGCAGGCTCAGTAGTTGTGGCGCACGGGCTTAGTTGCTCCGCAGCATGTGGGTCTTCCCAGACCAGGGCTCAAACCCATGTCTCCTGCATTGGCAGGTGGATTCTTAACCACTGCGCCACCAGGGAAGCCCTTGAAATCTTCTCTTCTAATTACTTCCTTGTCATTAGATTAGTAGAATGTTTTCCTAGCTACTCATTCAAAAAATTTTACAGACTTTTATAGTGTTAAGTGACCACTTATTTAAACTGGTTTACAGTAGAGAGTCCATCTGTTAGAAATTTTTAAATTCTATCAGATTACCTAGAAAAAAAGAAAATAGGCATTCCAGGCTGGAACGAAGCTGTTCTTTGTAGATAATCCTTTTGTTTTTTTCAAAGAGTTTTTCCTTAGCTAAAATTTTCTTAAAATTATTTTTTTCTAGGATCAGGAAACTAAAGCAAAGTCTACTTTTGATGTAGGGTGGAGGAGGTGGCATTTGGCCTTGCACAGCACTTTGTTAACCAGTTTTCTTCAAGCGGCATTTTCTTTTGTTCTGAGGTGGCAGATTTGTAGCAGAGTGGCATCCAGAAATCATTGTAATTGCAGCAGTATTTCGTGCAATTGCTGAAGAGTACTCTCTGTTCAAGGATTTCAAAACACTTTTCTAATGGTAAATTACCTTCACAGTATTCTTTTTTGTAAACTGCAAAAAAACTGAAGCACAGAGAGCAATAGTTTATCAAGGTCTAGTGCTGATTTTCTTAGGCAACATATTTGTTAGACATCTTCTGAATGCTGAACCCTTTGCTGGATGCAGTGAAGAGTTTCAAGGGAAATAAAAGATAAGTTTCCTGAAGTCAGTTGTTTGGCTTAATGAGAGAGATACAAGAACCAAAGAAAATTATGCATATGTAGAAAACATTTATACAGCCAATTATAGATGTTCCCATTAAGTGCTTAAGTGTTTAGACTGGTGAAAGGCTGGATAAAGAGGTTTCATTGTATAATTAGGATCACTGGCCTTGAGAAAGTTTTTAATGAGTGAGGCAGATGATTTGACACTGCAAAATGGGGACAACTTCTAGGCAAATTAAGTGGCATATTTAGTGATATAGAGGCCAAAGAGAGGACAGTTTATATGGGGGTTGGCTTGCAGTACTGCCAAATACAGTAAGAGCTGGATGGTCCCAAATCAAGTAGAATAAGAGGCCCTTTGGTTAAGGGAAGAGTTTCTGGCAACAGGAATACCTGGAGTAATTTTAAGTGAAAAGCTCAAAATGACATCAAGGTAAAGTCCTCACTACATTATATGTCAAAAATTGGACAATAGAAGGGGAAGGAGAAATACAGAGGAAGGGCCATCAGCAAGAATTCTCTGGAGACACTTTATGCATTGGGTAGCAATGGGAATGGAGAATCAAATCTTTAGAGAAAAATCTTAGAATCATAGTCATTAAAGAAATCTTGGAGATCATTCAATTCACTCTATCAAATTCTAACTGGAAATGAAATACAGGTTTAGGTACTGTTGTATTAATTCGGAGATATTTCTAAGAAACAGAGATGGAAACAGAAACATAAAATGTTACTGTATAGGTTCAACTGATTATATTTTAATAGAACTAGAAATTTTACTATGACATAATTCCCTCTGTCTCTGTTCAGCTCACCAAGTCCCTCTCTCTTGTCTCATTATATACTCATGGATCACCTGACTGACATTAAAAGCATTGGTCTGAAGCAAAAATCCTTAGAATTCAAACAAAAAAACAAGAATTACCATGACAAACTATTTTTATACTTGTCATTACTACAGTTTGATCTTATGTACAAATTATTCACACATTTACTAACTCAAACAATTCTCATACATACCCTATCATGGTACATCATGGCGTATTAGCAATAGCCTTGGGTAGTAGATTGAGTAAAACAGAACTACAGGATATGGATTTTCTTAAAAAAACTTCCTTGTCAACAACATTATTTTATGTTTAACAACTCTAGCAATAAATATTATTATCAGCAGTATTGGTGTATGCTATTATCAATGAACGATAATAATTCCTATACTTTTTTCATAAAATATATGCAGTTGAGAACTAGTGCTTTATATAAAGTTGCCTAAGTTTTACTTTCTTGTATCAAACTTTTGATGGGGGCTGAATAGCAGAGAATTTGAGATTGTACTTCTTGATGGGGGCTTCTACTGAAGAATTTTATGCCAGGTGTAGGGTTGACATTCTATTATGAAAATTGAGATGCCCAGATAACGTTACTACCTGCATGAAAAACTCCCTTACTTCTGCATAGGAGTGGGCCATATATACTCAAAGGTAGAGAAGTTACCAAGCTTAATGTATCAACATGTATCAGATGGTGAGATGAGCTGACCAAGGTCATTTTATTAATATGTGGTAAGATCATACATCTGTCAAAGGAGTTCTGATGTCAGGATCAGACTGTCTTCTCTACCATCACAGCAACATAGAGACAGCTATGTTACGAGATATAATTTCTACTATCACATTCTTTGTTAGAGTATTTACCCAACAGTCAGAATGAAAAGTACACAAAGTCTTCAGCATTGGGAAAGCTATGACAAAGTTTCCTAATTAAAATATCTGTGTGAACAATTTATTAACTAAAATATGCATTTTCTTCTGTTTGCACACATATTCTTCTCACCTCGAATCAAGGAGATATTTGAAGATAAGATGGTAAACTCTTGGGATTATTATCAGAATTAAAAAATACATAATTCTGAAGAGGACATATTCATGAAAAATATCTCTAGGTATTAACATAATTCATGTAGATGCATTTATTATGCTTCATGTATGTATATAAACATTGTAAGAGCATTAGTGTAAACCAACAATTGGGCATGATGGTGTATAAGGCACAGCTTGAAGAAAAGTAGGGGCCTCTTTTTTTATCCTTTGTGCCTTCTAGAACAGTATTACCCAATAAAAATATAATTTAATATGTAATTTTAAATTTTCTAGTAGCTACAATTAAAAAGTAAAAATTAACAAGTGAAATTAATTTCAAAAAACACTTTACCCCAACATAACCAAAATATTATAATTTCAATATAACACTGCAATAATTTCACTATAATATTAATATATATTAATAATATAATCCAATATGATGTTGATTACATTAAAATTATTCAGCAGATGGTTTACATTCCTATTTCATACTAAGTCTTTGAAATTCAGTGTGTATTTGGACTTATGATACATCTCAATTTAGTCATGTCTCAAATGCTAAGAATTAAAAGATAAACTGAGGCATATTAAAAATTTTAAGAGTTTATTTGAGCAAAAATCAATCCAAATTGGGCAGCAGCTAGTACAGCAGAAAGGAGCTCAGAGGAGCTATACAAAATGAAAAGCTTTTATAGACAGAAGGGAGCAAAAATAGGGAAGCTACACTAGGAAAAAAAGCAGGTCAGTTATTGCAAGCTTACTTTCCTTTAGGGGATGGCAGGTGTCTATGAGGCAGATTACCTAACTAGTGCTGATCAGGCTATTCCTGATTGACTGGTTTAAGATTCCATTTCTGGGAAAGCTGAAACTGTAATTAAGCTGTCTGGGTTTGGTTATATGGGGCTTAGCATAAGTGACTCCATTTTGTGCCTGTTGTCTCAATTTTAACAGAGCATATGGCTACAGTAGTGGATAGCACATCCTCAGAATTTATGATCTTTACCAACAATTTAAAAAAGGTAAAACAATCCCTGAATGTGTGTGTTTGTTTATTTTATTGGCTCTACTCTCTCTACCAATGTCCACATGCAAAAACTCAAAGTGATTTTTCTACTGTTCCAACTTGAACATGTAACTACCTTTTTTGAGGGCTATACAAGTTTCTGGGTAACAATTTGGAGTGGGAACAATGGTTCTTTGAGAGCTTAGTACTAACACCAGTAAATATAATTCCTTTCAATCATCTGGAGGGATAATAACAAAAATTAATATTCTGTAAAGATCTGTACAGCTTAATATCCCTTAAAGGTAGGTATTGTGTTCAAATCAGGAAACTGTGGTTCACATATACTGTGCAACTACTGTTACCCAGGCTTTCTGACTGTGATTTCTATGCTTTGAGTTCTATGTTGTTTTTATTAGAGGGAGAAAAAAATAGTATAAAAAACACATTTGCTTCATTTATTTGTTTGTCAAATGTTTATAGAGTACCAAATTGGCTATTTTAGGGATAACATGAATTCATCTGAACATACAATAGAATTTTTAAGGAAAACAAATGTTTAGAAAGGGAGAGAAAACTTCATGGAACTATAAGTGATATAATATTGGGATATTAATTTTTTAAAGCAAAGTATTTTGAAAATTTACTTTAACTTTTCTTTGGATCCTATGCTGTCATTTTTAAACTTGTAATTTTTCATCAGAAATGACTTCTTCAGTGACCTCTAAAGTCATTGTTAAACTCAGCGTTAATATGGCTTCATATAGCTTTGTTTAATTTTATAACAATAATAGACATAATATTTTTAGTGCAAAAATGATTAAGTTCTTTTTTAGGAAAAATATCCCCTCTCAAGAGGCTTAATTAGTTGAAGTGAATATTAAGCAAGCAGAAATTTTCAGAAAAAGGTTCTCCTTTTAAAAATAAGATTATTATGGAATATGGTTTATTCAGCCTTTCAGTGTCCTCCTTGATTGGAATTTTCATAGCAGAATGAATAAAGGGAAATCAGTTATACCTTTACTTTGTCTCTTTAACTTGCTTTTAAAATAGTCATTATTCTAAGCCTTACCTGTTTCTTCAAAATTATTCACACTATTCCCATCTCGGCAAGAGATACAGCTATGCACTGAAGTTCACCAGCCTGGTCTTATATCCAGGAGGTTCATACTTATGCTGCCATGATTATTGTTTATTGGTGACATCTGTTCTGATTGGTAGCACCCACGGACCAATCATTAAATATTTTGAATTGGACCCTTGTCCTGACCATCTACATCCAATCAAATCAGTCTTGCCTCCTTCCAACTCATCTTCCCTGTAGCATTCATTACACTGCTTCAAAATAATCCATCTAATGATGAGGGTCTCCTCCTTAAAACACTGCAATGACTTTGCATTGTTCTTGGGATAAACATCAAACTCTTTAATATATCCTAAAAGCCCCTGCCCATCTCACCAACATAAAATCTTGTGATCATTCCCCCTAGTCTCCAACTCTAGCCACAGCACCTTTACAGAGCTTCTCCTAGAAATGAATGTTCTTCTTACCTCTGCTCTAATTTTCCCTGCTCCCTACTACTTTTTTGTCTACTATTCATCCTCTAGAGGTCGGTTCCTCAAAGAGGCCGTTCCTAACTCTCCAGCTTATTCAGTGTCCCCTGTTGTATGCCATCATACCAGCCTGCACTTTTCCTTTGTAATTTATCACTGCTCTAGTTAAATAATTCCAATTATAATTAAACTAATCATTATATTTAATGTTTCCCTTGCTAGTATGTAAGTGCCACTAACACAGGGTCATTACTGTCCAGTTGATTTGCTCTATTCTGAGTGTCTATCACAACACCTTGCACAGAGCAGAATTCAATAAATATTTACTGACTAAACAAATGAATAAATGAAATATGATAATATATTTAAAATAACACAATTATAATTTATATGTCCACATAACCATGGTTATGTAACTATTTATCATCATGCATCAAAGAGCAATTACATGTAATTAGCAAAGTGATAAAATGGCAGAAAATAAAGGTGAAATACCAAAAGCAGTTTTGCCACAGATGAAAATTCCAATTTGCTCTTCTTTGTTAAAACTTTTAAACAATGTGGAGTAACAGGAAGATCCCTGGCCTGGGAATATAGGAACCTGGGTTTTAATCTGGCTGTGGTACAAAAAACCTGCATAATCAAGAAGTCACATTTACTTCTATTAAAATGAACTCAACTTAAAAAAAAAAAAAAATCCTAGCACAGGATTTCCTTAACTGTGTTCCCTGGAATTGTAGCTGGATAATTTAATTCAATATGTGTCTAGAGTCTACTACCTCTCAAATGTTTCTTGTCTTTAAGAAAATAATAACAAAAATTATACTATTTTAATTGCTGCAAATACCTTACATCTATTTAAAAATGTATTAAAGGTATTAAAGGTATTAAAATTTCTACTGAAAAGGTTTATAACTTGCAAAGTTTGATATATGTCTGTTCATATTTTAAAATAGTATCCCAATCTTTTCTGATTACTTGAATTTTTTTTCAATTTTCTAAATTTCAACATCTTTTGAATGTCCTTGTTTTAAAATCTGCCCTTCTATGCCACAAGATTGAATATACATGGTATAGTCCTTTAATAAAAGATTATGAGAAATGGAGGCAATTTCTTTGAACAAGCAGAAATTCTTTCGCATAGAATGTTAAGTCATTATGCTGGTTAATCTATTCTTTAAGTACATGTAAGAGAAAAACCGCTTTATAAAGGAATGTTCATGATGAGGAGCGGGAAATTTCCCCCTCTACTCCTCTTGAGTTCTTGTAGCTGGACTGATAATAAAATTGATACAAGACAGATTAACAGGAGAAAAAGAAACAAATTTTAATTCAAACTCATGGAGGTCTCATAGAAATAGGACTTAAGAAGTGGCCAAAGTAGACAGCTTTTATACTTATCAAACAAAGAAACAAAAAATTTATGAGGAATTGACAGGAAAAAGAAACTTAGGTTTTGGGTGTTCAATTAGTGAAGAATCTAAACAGAGTGTGAGCTTGGGGTAGTCAATTAAAGAAGTAGCAAGGTTTGTTTATACAGGCTTCTCTGCCTGAATTCCCCATCTCTGGCAATAAGGGTGTCCTTCTACCTCCAGATGCAGGGAGTGCACCTTTCACATGGAGATTTATTTCCTGCTTTCAGGGAGACAAAGGAGAATCAGCGTGCTCCTTCTGCACTGGCCATTTCTTAAGTAACTTTAATTCAAAATAATCAATATGTCATTGCAGCATATTTTGGGGCAGCCCACCCTGAGCCCCAACATTCTCTATCATTGAACCTAAAAGAGTCCATATGAAGATGAAATACACTTTCTGAAGTCACCATGTACAGTCATTATTATTTTACCTGTATTAAAAAAAATTGGTCTAACAGTCATAAACATAAATTAACAATAAAAGCCCACTCATCAAAGTGGAAGAATAAAAGCCCACTCATCAAAGTAAGCCAAGATACTAGCCAAATATCCAAACATATTAAACTTTTCACAGAAATTCAAAAGACTGTACTTGGTGTACTTCCTGTGTGAGACCCATTTCTCTTAAATGGGATGGGGGCAGGATACCTTAGACAACAAGATAAACTGCTTTTATATATGGAATTTTCTTTATAAATTTTATTTTGCATGGTGTTTGCTCAAGATACTTCTGCATTTCTGGAATGATATAGTTGACATAAGGGAGACGTTCCAAGAATGAATTTATATGTATTTTGGCCATCTCATAAAATGATGAATAACAAAATGTCATTCTCATTTACTTACTGAGTCTAATAAATACATTAAACTAAAGGGTCTATTTTTTTAGAATTAAAAATATTGTTGGTTAGGAAACTAACATTGCCTAAATTAGTTTTGATGTGACAACGTTTTGGCAGATGGATATTTATTATAAAAGTTATTAGTATAATAACATTGCTTAGAAGTGTGATTTAGATATGTTTATATATTCAAACTTGGAAGAAAATAATATTCAAACCATAATTAAATTTAGAAATTATTTTTATAATATTATAGTTAAGTTTGACTTTTTTTTTTAGCCTCATAGAGATTCATTGTGGTTAATTAGAAGGTATAAACTTTTTTTTTCCAATTGTAGAAAACGCATTACAAATTTACCATTGTCAAGAGTTTAGCTAAACTACGCCATGGTATTGCTGCTTCAGCATCCATTTTGTTTGGTCAAGAGGCCTACAATGGCCTTAAGCTGGCACTAGCCCCTCATGCAAGCACATGCCCTATGTAGCAGCCAGAAGAGTCACAAGTAAATATAAGTTTCTGATATGACTTCCCCAACAACCACTGTGATTGAGTCTCCCCAGCCTTCTAGCACCTATATGCCTTATGCATCCCTAAGATAAGAGCCCTGTGGGTCTTACCAAAACCCTGCTCTTTTGGTTTGAATTGACTAGTCCAGCCTTAGCCAAGAAACCTCAGAGCACTCCACCCATGGACCTTAATAAAAGCATATGCTCCAGGTCCTGCCTCTCTCTGTCTGCACTCTGTCTTGACTTCCCTGTGTGGGCCCTAGAGGTTGCCAGGTACTGTGAATAGTAAATTTCTTTATTTCAATTCCTCTTGTGGTCTATTACTGAACTACAGCTCACCATCTGGTACCCTATGCTCCACATAATAATAAGTGCTAATTTGACAAAATCACAACAACCATCTTAAACATTTTCAAGTGTACAGTTCAGTAGTGTTAAGTATATTCACATTGTTGTGCAACAGATCTCTAGAATTTTTCATCTTATAAAACTGAAGCTCTAATTGAACACTAATTCTCCTTTTCTCCCAGCCCTTGGCACCCACCCACCTTTCTACTTTCTGTTTCTATCATTTTGACTTTTAGATACTTCACATGAGTGGAATCATATAGTCTATGTCCTTTCATGACTGGCTTATTACTTCACTTAGCATAATGTCCTCGTGGTTCACTCATGTCGCAGCATGTAACATTATTTTCATCTTTTTTAAATGCTGCATAATATTTCATTGTATGTTTATACCACATTTTCTTTATCCATTTGTTCCTTGATGGACATCAAGGGTTGATGGGTTACTTTCGCCTCTTGGCCATGGTGAATAATGCTGCAGAAAACATGGGTGTGTAAACATCTTTTCGAGATCCTCCTTCAAATTCTTTTGGATATGTACCCAGAAGTAGGATTGCTGGATCATATGGTAATTCTAGTTTTAATTTTTTGAGGAAACTCCTTAATTTTTTCCATAGTGGCTGCACCATTTTACATTCCCAGGAACAGTACACACGGGTTCCAATTTCTCCACATCCTTGCCAATACTTGTTATTGTCTCTTCCTTTGATAGTAGCTATCCTAATGGGTATGAGGTGACATTCACTGCAGTTCTGATTTGCTTTCCTCATACAATTAGTCATGTTGAGCATCTTTTTATATGCTCTTTGGTCATTTGTATATCATCTTTGGAGAAATGTCTATTAAAATCATTTGTCAATTTTTTAATTGGGTTATTTAAATTTTTGTTGAGCTGTAGGAGTTCCTTACATACTCTGGTTATTAACCCCTTATCAGATTATGATTTGCAAATATTTTCTCCCATTCCACAGGGAGCCTTTTCATTTTATCAATTGTTCCTTTGATGCAATTCGGTTTTAAGTTCAATGTAGTCTTATTTGTCTATTTTTACTTTGGTTGCCTATGCTTTTGATGTCATATCCAAGAAATCCTTGCTAAATCCAATATTGTGAAGCTTCTTCCTTATGCTTTTTTTCTACGAATTTAACAGTTTGGGGTCTTCTGTTTAGGTTTTTAATTCATTTTGAGTTAACTTTTTGCATATGATGTAAAATTTTGAGTTAATTTTTGTATGTGGTGTAAGATAAGGGTCTATCTTCATTCTTTTGCATGTAGATATCCATTTTTCCTAACACCATTTGTCCTTCCCCATTGTGTAGCACCCCTGTTGAAGATCATTTAACCACATGGCACAAGGGTTTATTTCTGAACTGTTTTGTTCCATTGGCCTATCTGTGCCAGTAGCACACCATCTTGATTACTGTTATTTTGTAGTATGTTTTCAAAACAGGAAGTGTGAGGGCTCTGACTATCATCTTTTTCAAACTTGTTTTGGCTAGTGTGTGTCTGTGGTACTGCAGGCTCTCTGGTGCTAGTCTAAGGTGCAATGATCTTATTTCTCAGAAGCCTCCAACCAGTTGCATGTTCTTGTCAGCACTTAGGTTCAGGCAAGACTGAAACTAGTCCCTTAGGCAGCCACTCAAAAAGTAAGAATGTTGAATGTTGGATATATGTTCCACTCTTCTCTTTCCCTCTCCAGTGAGAAGCTGGGAATTGGGAATTTCTTCCCAATCATGTAGTGCTGTCCTTTGGTGAGGCACTATAGAGAGTAAATGCCACAACTTTTCCTACTGGACTCAATATGGTTCTTCTTGTCTAAGTGTCACCTGAGGTGCAGGAACTTCGTAACTGGTTTCTGGATTTCTCCTAAAGGCGATTAGCATTGTTGTTAAATTGTTGTTTCCATGGGGAGAGAGCTTCCTATTCTACCAAATGCTGATGTCACTGTAATTAGAAGCTTAAACATTTAATTATAATGAAAAATTTTCTTTCTAGTGAGTCTCTTTCTTATTTAGAAAACCTAGAGAATTAGATTCCAGGGATTCCCAAGAGATTGCTGTGCTGGCAGCTCTAATCAATCAACACTGGCTATCTGAAGGGTTGCTGTGTGAAGGATTTTGAAGGGGTAACCAGACCTACTGATTAGAGTGATCAGTTAGTGATGTTTGCCATGGATGTGGCAAGGATGCCAAGGAACAGCTGTGACATAAGCCCCACAGCTGCTATCCCCATTTCCTACTCTTAAGATTCAGCCAACCATAGAATGTTATAACATCTTTGTAACGTGAGGGCATGCTCCTATTAAATAGGTTGCAGCTCACACCTTTGTAACATGAGGGCATGCTCCTATTAAATAGGTTGCAGCTCACAGAGAAAAGAGTAGGTTTTAGTGGTTTTATTTTGTGTTCAAGGCTTATAAGTGACGATAAGACCTAAGTCAATTCTATATTCCAGTATTTTATTCCTCTTTCGACGAGGATTTTACAATATGCACGTGTCAATCCATGAGTGAATCAAAAGTAGCATTATTTTTGAAGAAATAGACTACAGTAAAAGAGAATAGAAAATATCAGAGAACATCACATGTGGTAAGGGTAGGAATTATTCTGTGATACTTCTGGGGTGAAAACATTTTGAAAATCATTGGCATTTTCACTTCCGTGAAGAAGCTGTAGCATTCTCTTGAACTGACACTGTTCTTCTCTAATAAATATCTGAATATTAGATCAGAACAAATGCCTAGGCACAAATATATCATTTTAATTTTCTCATTTTCTCTCTTAAACCCTAGGCAAAGTTTCTAGGGCAATATATGGTTGATGGTGTTTGTTATTCTGGCATATTCCTTTGCTTTAGTTGTTGATTTGCTTGACCATTGAAACATTCCTTGGAGGCCTAATCCTATACCAATTTTATAAAATATGCCATGTTGATGAGGAAATTAGTCATTGTCCAGTGTTTTGCCTTTTATAGTTTTATTTTTGCTTCTTTATAATTATAAGCATTGAATATTTTACTGTAGTTCTTTGAGCGCCCATTTATCTTATGAACCCATGATTCTAACATCACCTGTAACTATTGTAGAAAGCACTTTTCCATTGTTTTTACAATTAAAACTTATTTATAATAAATTATAATTGCTCAAGTTGAATTGTAAACTTGTGTATATTCTTGATTTCCATCTTTCCTCGCCAGATGTTATTCACTGCCCTAAATTTTGTCTCTAATCTCCTAAAACATATTATTCCCCCACTTATTTATTTGCAGAGGTAACCAAGCATACTTTCTGGGAGTTGGGCCTTCTGAAATGCCTACGGACCAAGCTGTAATGGTCATTTTGAAGATGTGCTTTGTGAATATCTCTTCTGTCACCGCCTTATTATCAAAGTTGTCTTGTCACCTCTGTAATGTTATTTGATAAATGTCAAAATATCTCTTTGTTCTAAATTATATCCATTACCACTTCTGATTTATATCCAAAGTGCCACTCTTCTTTATTTCTTACGTTAAAATGTTCTTTATGAACAACTGGTCTTTCTTAAAATTAAAATGATTTCTGCCTAATAATAGCCTCATGGAATACTGAATTAAATAATTCCTAAATTTCTCTTTATGCCCCCCCTCTTTTTTCCATTTCACTTTCTGAGAACAAAAAATAGAACCAAATGAAAATTATTATATGAGAAGGATCAGACTATTCAATTCCCTTAATAAAAATTAATTTCCACTTAAATTCTCCAGTAATCAGACAGTGCCCGTTTAGAGAACAAGAAAAAATTTAAATAAAAAATGTTAGCAGGTGATCTTTTAGCATTTAATTTGTTTGTGAAAAATTTACTTGTGAAAAGACACACACACACATATATATATGTGTGTATGTGTGTATATACACGTGAGTAATTCAATTACTTTAATAAAATCAATCTTATGATATGTGTTTCAAAATTAATCTCTAAATTATTTACTGCTATTTTAAAGTCCACAAGTGACTTAGGTATGATTTGTACATTGAATTTAATTTTATTCCATGAAAACACCCTTTGTTAGTTTATAAGCTCTTTCAGAGTAATAATAATTCATATCTATTCCCCTAGCACTGATCTGTCATATTATCAGAACGAAGTAATTACCACTTAAATGCACTAATAAATGACTTAATTTGCCAAGTTTTAAAGGCTAAAACTATCTTGTAATTTGAAGCAAAAAAAAAAAAAAGTATATAACTTATTATAATGGGCACTCTTTGATAAACTGCCACTAGAAATATATATAGCCTTGTCTCATCTCCCATATTAGTTTCCTAGAGCTGCTACAAACTGGGTGGCTCAAAAGAACTGAAATTCATTGTCTCCCAATGAGGGGTCCTCATGGTGATGGAATGTGGAATGATGAAATGGTCTATATTTTGACTGTATCAGTGTCAGTTTCCTGGTTGTGATATTATACTAAAGTTTTGCAACATGTTACCATCGGGGGAGATTGGGTGAAGGGTACATAGGATCCTTCTGTATTATTTCTTACAATTGCATGGAAATCAACAATTATCTCAAAATAAAAATTTTAATTAAAAAAATTATTTTCTCCCAGTTCTGGAGGCCAACAGTCTGAAATCAAGGTGTCAGCAGGGTCACACTCCCTCAGAAGGCACTATGGGAGAGTCTACTGCTTCTGGCTTCTGTTAGCTGCAGGCATTTCTTGGCTTGCATCTCCAGCACTCCAATCTGTCTCATGGTCACACTGCCTCAACCTCTTTTCTCTCTGTTTTCCCTTCTATCTCAAATATCCCTCTGCCTTTCTCTTATAAGGACTCTTATAGTATTAAAGGCCTAGAGGGATAATTCAAGAAGATCTCCTTATCTTAAGACCTTAAATTAATTACATCTGTAAATATCCTTTTTCCAAATAAGGTAACATTCACAGGTTCCAGGAATTTGACACAGATATATCATTTGGGGGGGGGTGGCTTTCAACTGCATCTCCCCAATGTGATTGTATGAACTTTGTGAGCAAAGACCAAATCTTGTATTTTCTTTATCAGCCTACATTAAGATATAGTTTTACCTAATACTTATTAACTGTCTACTCTGTTATCTTCATTGTGGCACGTATTTTACACATACACACAGAATATTCCCACAGCACTCATAAGAGGTATGAATGCATCATCCCATTTTATAGATGATGGAACTGAGGCTTGTAGATCTTAATTTACTTGTCCAAATTTGTACAAATAAATAGTGATGGAGCTGGGATACCAGCACAGTTAAGATATTAGTGTGTCACAGGCTCTCTCCACTGGAGCTGAACACATGTTGATTATAAACGGAGCCCTCCAGAAATATATGTCACTTGATAACATTCACATAAAAATATACATGCATTCAATTCAAGAAACCAAATTTGATTTAATTACATTTCCTGTGTTAGTTCAGACAATACATTAAAATTCCTTAAGTTTAACAAGTGTTAATGCCAAGTTCACTATTTTTCTTAAGTAAGAAATGATGAAGTAATCTCCTCACCATAAAAAAAAAAAAAAATGTTAAAAAATACATCACAATGAGCACCGTGTCACAGTGCATTTACCAACAGGGCACCTTAAACCATATAATTCTAACAATTTTGCACTTTTATATCAAAATTATTATGAAAACTACATGTAATGACAAGATTATATACATGTATCTCCTCTAGTTTTGTTTTCAGCCTGATAAAGGTTTAGAGTTGAGATATTTACTGAGATTGACTACTGAAATACCACAACCAACCACAATACCAGAAGTAACTTGTGACCTTGGAGAATAGTTTCTTTTCATGCCATAAAAAAAAAAAAAATAGGGCTCCCCTCGTGGTGCAGTGGTTGAGAATCTGGCTGCCAATGCAGGGGACACGGGTTTGGGCCCTGGTCTGGGAGGATCCCACATGCCGCGGAACAACTGGGCCCGTGAGCCACAACTACTGAGCCTGCGCGTCTGGAGCCTATGCTCCGCAACAAGAGAGGCCACGACAGTGAGAGGCCCACGCACCGCAATGAAGAGTGGCCCTCGCTTGCCGCAACTAGAGAAAGCCCTCGCACAGAAACGAAGACCCAACACAGCCAAAAATAAATAAATAAATTAATTAATTAAAAAAATAATAATAATGCAACAGAGCAATCAGCTAAGAGAGGTGAGCCAGCAGTCCAAATCACATAAATCCAATCAGGAATTGAGATGCTTGAAGTTTATACTGTTAATCTCAGAGGGGATTATTTCATGGTTCCAGTGGAAAGTCTGAAGTCTCTTCTAGGACTCATCCTCCATGATTGACCCTGAAATCATGCCTTCCCCTATGCTGCAGACTTATGAGTTAGCTTAGAGTTCCACTGAACTTCAGTCTTCCAGTTGCTACTTTCAGGATCAATAAAAACATGAAAAGGAAAAATGGCTTAAAATGTTACTTTCATTTCTTTAATCAAGTTTCTCAAAGAAATGTGAATAAAGGATTTTTCTTTATTTATTAGCCAATGAGACAATCAGTATTCTCTGAGCAAGTGACTTTTTACTTTCATTTTTTTTTTTTTATTGTGGTGGTAACACTTAAAATAAGGTCTACCCTCTTAAATTTTTAAGGGTACAATACACTATTGTTAACTATAGGCACAATGTGCTACAGCAGATTTCCAGAATTTACTCATCTTGTATAACTGAAACTGTATACACTTTGAGCAACAACTTCCCATTTTCCCTTTCCCTCAGCCCCTGGCAACCACCATTCTACTCTCTGCATCTATGAATTTGACTATTTTAGATTCCTCATATAAATGGAGTCAGGCAGTATTTGTCCTTCTGTCACTGGCTTATTTCGTTTAGCATAATGATTCAGCAATTCCACTTCTGGGTATATATCCACAAAAGCTGGGGCACCAGAGGCATGTATAAGCTCCTTTCAGGGAGAAAATGGTGACTTGGACCAGGCTAGATAGAGAGCGCAGGGGAGTATCACAGTGGGCCAGTAGATGTACGCTAAATTAGAAGCCAAGCCCTCAGTTAGCAGTTTTGATAGGGATAGAGTAGGATAATTAAATAGTCAGTTTAGAAATCACACTAGGGGATTAAAGACAAAAAGGGAATTTTAAGGGAGTTTGGGAGACTGTTGTAAGCTAATGACCACTCAAGAAAAGAATCCAGTAACCTAGCAACAATCTATACTACCTTGAAGGAAGACCAGGTGCATCCAAGTGCCAGACACATTCAAGCCACAAACCCTGACAGTTAAAACACAAGACAATAGATATGGGGTCTGATTCTTGTTACATGAAGTCAGGGAGTTAATAGCCCTTGAAGAGCAGCATATCTGCATGTAGCCAAGACAAAAATATAGGTGAAAGGGGAAAAAAATTAGGTGAAAGGGGACATTATACCAAAACCTGGGATGAATTACCATATTTTAGTATATGGTGCCACCCTTCTGCTAATATACATATGATTTAAATAGCGACAAGACAGTCCTGGCTAAACCATATAGGGTCAAAGGAGGAACTAACGATATAAGCCTTGACATTTACCCAAGAACAAGGAAGAAAGTGGTCTTCTCCCCCTCTCCATTTTTATTTTGTTTATAAAGTCCTCTCTCTACACAATGGAGGAAAGACAGTCTCTTCAATAAATGGTGCTGGGGAAACTGGTCAGCTACATGTAAGAAAATGAAATTAGAACACTCTTTTAACACCATACACAAAAATAAACTCAGAATGGATTAAAGACCTAAATGTAAGACCAGACACTATAAAACTCTTAGAGGAAAACATAGAACACTCTTTGACATAAATTGCAGCAATATCTTTTTCAAGCCGCTTCCTAGAGCAATGGAAATAAAAACAAAAATAAACAAATGGGACCTAATTAAACTCAAAAGCCTTTGCACAGCAAAGGAAACCATAGACAAAATGAAAAGACAGCCCTCAGAATGGGAGAAAATATTTGCAAACAATGCGACCGACAAGGGATTTAGTCTCCAAAATTTACAAATAGTTCATGCAGCTCAATATCAAAAAAACAAACAATGCAATCAAAAAATGGGCAGAAGACCTAAATAGACATTTCTCCAAAGAAGACATACAGATGGCCAAGAAGCACATGAAAAGATGCTCAACATCGCTAATTATTAGAGAAATACAAATCAAAACTATAATGAGATATCACCTCACACTCATCAGAATGGCCATCATCAAAAAAATCTACAAACAATAAATGTTGGAGAGGGTGTAGAGAAATGGGAACCCTCCTACACTGTTGGTGGGAATGTAAATTGGTACAGCCACTATGAAGAACAGTATGGAGGTTCCTTAAGAAACTAAAAATACAGCTACCATATGATCCAGCAATCCTACTCCTGGGCATATATCCAGAGAAAAACATGGTTCGAAAGGATACATGCACCCCAATGTTCATTGCAGTGCTGTTCACAATAGCTAAGATATGGAAGCAACCTAAATGTCCATTGACAGAGGAATGGATAAAAAAGATGTGATACATATATACAATGGAATATCAGTCATTAAAAAGAATGAAATAATGCCATTTGCAGCAACATGGATGAACCTGGAGATTATCATACTAAGCGAAGTAAGTCAGAGAAAGACAAATATCATATGATATTGCTTATATGCGAAATCTAAAAAAAAAAGATACAAAAAATAAAGTCCTCTCAGTCTTCAGGGCAGAGCTGTCCGTTTGTATCTCTCACTAGTGTCCTATGCTAATAAACTCACTCTTTGCCTGCCACTTTGCCTCATGCTGAATTCTTTCTGCAATTAGACAAAAAGTACCTGAGCTTCAGTAAGCCCTGACACCAGATGAGCAGTTTCCATTAAAAGACAGCGGGTTTCACATGCTGCAGAGCAACTAAGCCCATGTGCCACAACTACTGAGCCTGTGCTCTAGAGCCTGCAAGCCACAACTACTGAGCCTGTCTGCTACAACTACTGAAGTCCGTGCGCCTAGAGCCTGTGCTCCACAAGAGAAGCCACCACACTGAGAAGCCCGAGCACCGCAACCCAGGCACAGCAACAAGACCCAATGCAGCAATCAAGAAAGAAAGAAAGAAAGAAAGAAAGAAAGAAAGAAAGAAAGAAAGAAAGAAAGACAGTGGGTTTGAGTCCCCTCCTAAGTCAGGATCCTGGGTTCAAATCCCAATCTGAGGTGCAGGTGGGTTCAAGTCCCAGCCCCAAACTGAGTTTGGGCTAGGTTGAGTCCCGCCTTAGGAGTGAAGTTTCAGTTTAAGGTATGCAAATAGGCCTCTTTCAGGGAAAGACTGTCTGTTCCCTCTCCGGAGCCCTGTGAGGATAGCTGATTAAGAACTGTTTCTTTGTTTGCCATAGTCCTATGGGACTGGTGAATGCAAGCCCCATTGGCTATCAGAGCCAGGTGATCTAGGGGTCCATCCCTTGGGCAGCAGGTACAAAAGCTGGGCTGCCAGATGTGTGCAAGCTCCTTCCAGAAAGATATTGGAGACCTGGGGCAGGTTCAAGGGAGAAGGCAGAGGTGGAGTTCGCTGTCTTCCCCGGTTTCTTGGGAGAATCACACTTAGTCCCTAGATGCATATTAAAGTAGAAGTGTAACCGTCAGGCAGTAGCTGTTAAGGTATGTAAGCAGGCCTCTCTCAGGGAGACTGGGAGGCAGGCTTCTTTGCCTGCTCCTGCTGCTCCGAGCCTTGAGGTAATAGCCCCAGCAAGTCCTCATGAGCCTTGAGGTAATAGCCCCAGCAAGCCCTCATGAGCCCTTTTAGGAACTGTTTCTTTGTTTGCTATACCCTTGTGGGCCTCATGGACACAAGCCCTATGGGCTTTCAGAGCTAACTGTTTTGGGGTCCTGTCCCTAAGATGGGAGTTTTAAAAGTTGGGCCTCTCTAGATGTGGTGCCCAAAATTCTTCACTCCCTGGGGAGACACTTGGAGTTGGGAGTCTTCTGTCAATTGTATGGCACTATGCTGAGAAAGGGTTTTACGGTGAGTGTCTCAGGCTTTTTTCTCCATTTTGAGGTGGGTGATGTGGGTATTTTCTCATTTACCAGATGTATAAGAGTGAGTGAGTGAGTGTGTGTGTGTGTGTGGTCACCTTGGAGCTTACATAAAATACTTTACAGTTATAACAATCTACTTTAAGTTGAAAAAAACAAGTTCAAGTTCAATCTTGTATACAAATTCTGCATTTAACTTCTCCCCCCATCTATATTTTATCTTACTGTTGGCACCATTTACACTATTCATATTATCTTTTAATATATTTTTTTAGTTATAGTAATGTTTAATACTTTTGTGTTTTAACTTTAAATTCAAACTCATTTACTGATTACAGTTACAGTAGTACAGTATTATGTGTCTGTCTATATATTTACTTTTATCAGTGAGTTTTATACTCATTTACACTATCATGTTGCTGTTTGGCGCCCTTTCCTTTTCAACCTGAAGAACCTTTAGCATTTCATGTAAGGTAGGTCCATTGGTAGAGTTTTTGTTTGTCTGGGAAAGTCTTCATTTTTGGAGGACGCTTTTGCCAGGTATAGTATTTTTGTCTGGTAGGTTTTTTTTTCTTTAAGCACATTTAATATATCATCCCTCTACCTGGTGGCCTACAAGGTTTCTGATGAAAATTCAGCTCAGTTTTATGGGAGTTCCTTATGTATGACAAGTTGCCTTTCTCTTGCTGTTTTCACAAATTAAACTTTGTCTTTGACTTTTGAAAATTTGATTATAATGTGTCATGGTGTGGATTTCTTTAGAGTCATATAATTTAGTGGGTTTTTTTGAGATTCTTGGGTCTGGATGTCCATTTCCTTACCCAGATTTGGTAAGTTTTCAGCCATTACTTCTTTGAGTAAGCTTTCTGTCCTTTCTCTCTCTCTCTTCTCCTTCTGGGACTCCCATATGTGTATATTGGTCTGCTTTATTAGACCCCATAAGTCCTTTAAGTGTTCTTTACTCTTTCATTCTGTTTTGTTTTGGTGCTTCTGACTGAATTATTTCCAATGACCTGTCTTTGATTTCATTGATATTTTTTTTTCTGCTTGGTCTAGTCTTCTGCTCAACCCCTCTAGTAAATTTTTCAGTTCAATTATCGTGTTCAGCTCCATGGTTTCTGTTTGGTACCTTTTAATATTTTCTATATCTTTGCTGACATCTTTACAATGTTCATGCATTGTTCTCTTGACCTCAGTGAGCATCTTTATGACAGTTATTTTGAATTCTCTGCCAGGTACATCATAACTTTCATTGGATTGGTTTCTGGAGATTTATCTTGTTCCTTTGTTTGGAACATTTTTGCCTGATTCTTCAATTTCCTTGACTTTCTGTATTGATGTCTGCAAATTAGACAAAACAGGCACCTCTCCCAGCCGTCCTGGCCTCATACAGGAGAAGATCCTCACCAATCAGTCCAGCCAGAGATTCTGCCCACCCCCTCCAAAATCCTTCCCTCTCCAGGAGGAAGCAGGTAGCTGTGGTCATGTCTTATTCACTCTGTGCTGATCCAGTGGTTGGGGACCGATGGCATCTACCTGTCCAAACCATCATCTATGTTCTCCCCAGGTGTCTAGATTTTTCCATATTTATCAGAGTTCCAAGATGCCAGTTCAGATGCAAGCCAGCAGACAATTCTTTGGGCAGCTCTGGAGAAATTGGGACACAGGACATCTAGATCAACCCTTTCCCCCCCAAGGGAAAAGCTGAGAGCTGGGAGTTTTCATCTTTTCTTTCTTTGCTAAGCAGAGAGAGGGGTGATCTATGACACCTACCAGCCCTAGCCACCACCTATATTCTACCCTGAGTGGCTAGACTGTGCTGCACTCATCAGAGCTCCAAGACTGGCAAACCATAAGCCAGTCCTCTAGGGAGCCCTCTGGGAATAGCTGGGGTACTGGACATGTGAACCAACTCCCCTCCTCCCCTGGTGAATCTGGGAGATAGGGAGTCTCTTCCTGATTGTATGGTACTATGCCAGGGGAAAGGACTCCAGTGAATGGGTGTCCTGAATCTCTCTACTGGCTTTGAAGACTGGTTTTGCATTCACTTGGGATGCAGGGTCCTTTCAATTAGTTTCTGGATTTTTCCAGAAGGGAAAAAGTTCCAAAGGGAACTGTCCATGAATTGGTATGTTTGTGGGAGGAAGGAGGGTCCAGGTCTTCTTACTCTACCATCTTTTGATGTCACTTCTTGACACTTATTTTTAATAAAATATTTTTAAAGGTTTGAAAATTTCCTACATTTAGCATCTTAAATATAGCCCATTTCAATAATCCAGTAGTTTGCTGTCAATGGTATTTATCTTTCTTTCCTTGAAACCATGGAAGATATATTTTCAGTGAATTTCAATGAATTTTTAGCAAAAATAAAGGATTTTGATTGAACTACTGATTAGTTATTTACACTACTTCAGTTAATCTACACCATAGGCCTCTCACATACAGTTATAGAGGAGGCACTTGAGGCCATAGAGGGTAAAGTACTTAAACTGCATGGTTGACAAGTGGCAGAACGAGAATAAAATACAGGTTCATGTAGTAATTTATCTTCTTTGCAATGAAATAGATGGCTCCCTATAAGTAAATATAGATAGATATGGACAGAAAAACAAAGAGACAGAGATAGAGACAGAGAAAGATACCTACACACACCACTTTCTTTTTCATATTAGCTAAGCTGCAAGAATATATGGAGTGCAATTATTTTCTTATTTACTTTTTTTTGGCTAAGACTGATATAAAAATTAATTTATATTCCTGAAGTGTATACTAACTGATAACCCTGTAATATTTGAGGTGTCAGAGGGAGGCCAGCACGAGGTAAAAATACTTGCTGTAGATAAACCACTCATATACATAATGACACTGCTATAAATAAAAAATTTAGTTTTCTTTGTATTTCATGATAATTATCAAAGTTTCTTGAGTATCAAGTGCTATATTTTACAAAGACTGAATTATACTGCTAAATTGTAATTTTATTTTTTGAAACATTATCTGACAAAACACATTAGTGAAAAATAATTGGCTTACTTTTCAAACATGTATCACTCATTCTGTAAATGTTCATATTAAATATTACATTATGCCCACTGTAGCATTTTGATGACAGAAGATACTCTCGCTCTCATTATGTTGTGATGGAGTTGCTGGCTTCTTTCACAACTTCTAAAGTGGTAACTTAATTTAACACCATACAGTCTCAATTTATTCCAGCTGATCATATTTGTACCCTGAATGTGTATGTGATAGGAGAATAAGGAAAACTTCATTGCATAGTAAAAAAAAAAAAGTCATATCTATGCTTAGAATCTTTTGACTTCATCAAGCCTTTGGTTCCCAGTGCTTTGATATGTACCATTGGATGAATGATGCAGTCATCCCTTGGTATCCACAGGGGATTGGTTCCAGGACCCCCAAGGATACCAAAATCTGCAGATACTCAAATCCCTTATATAATATGCTGTAGCATTTGCATATAACCTATGCTCTTCTTTCTGTATACTTTAAATCATCTCTAGATAACTTAGAATACCTAATAAAATGTAAATGCTATGTAAATAGCTGTGAATACAATGTAACTGCTATATAAATAGCTGTAAACTCAAGTTTTGCTTTTTTGGAACTTTCTGGAATTTTTTTTTCTTAATAGTTTCAACCCACTGTTGATTGAATCCACAGACATAGAACCCATGGATATGAAGAACCAGCTGTGCACTATGGGCTTCAAAATAAAAGGTACATTTCTATTGGGGCCTCTGAATCAGCTTAAAAAATTAATCCTGACTTCCTTTTATATAGCCAGTAATTCCGGGTGGTCAGTGTGCTTCGAACACCACTAAACACTGTTTACCAAGGGCTGCTTTACCAATATCCTGAGCAGGCCTGCTGAGAATGAAGAATGTGTGCAAGGCAAGACATTAATCACATGAACATCAACCTTGCCTATACCTAGTACACAAAGATGCTGACTCAAACAATAGTATTGATTTTTGTTCTCTTTTGCTTCTCTCCATATTTGCACAGTTGCTCATACCTCTTCACTTCACTGTAGAGGTATCTGTTCAGTTTCATCCATCTGTACTCAGGAAGGTTATTCATCAGGCTCCAATCAACTTCCACTATGCTAAGATATGATAATGTATTCTTAGACCAAGTCAATTAATTAAATTTTAAAATCAATAAATATTTGTATCACTAGATTGCTTGAATCAACCAGAATCTATACTCAGATTTAAAAGATAGGTATTATAATGTAAATGCCAAATTGCTGGCATTTATGTTAATTTTCTGGCTTGGGTTTTTACTATTCAACTTTTTACGAACATAAATATAAAAATGTAGAGAGTGTGATTTTGCATATGTGTTATTTTTCACTCCATTTCATCTGCACAGTATGCTTGAATAATAATTTTTAAAAACAACAATAGTTAATCAGTTTTTGAGCATCTCTAAAGGTGCTACCTACCAGCCTAAGAATTTTCTCAGTGCATTCTCACTATAATCCTATACTGGAAGTATTGTTTTCAACCCCATTTTATGGATCAGGAAACTGAGACACAGAGAAATTAAGATCAGGCAGCAAGTAAGAGGCTGAGCCAAGACCTGAACCCAGGATATCTGACTTAAGTTTGTCTTCACGACTACTTTTCACAGGTACCTACAGTTTGCCAAGCGATTGTAACTCTCTTACTGCCAATGAAAAATGTAGACAGTACTTAAAGGTATTATTATTCATTTTTTTCTTTAAATCTTGATGGGGAAGAAAGTCAATGGAGGAATGCACTTTATATCTTGGAGAACACCAAAGAACTCTAATAACTCTGCCATCTGAGAGGCAGTGCAATCAAATATAATACAGGAGTCCTAAAATCAGTGCATAGCTTGTGGGTAATTGAAATGTTGCCTTTTCCAAATGTAATTATGTTTTAGAAGAATTGTTTTGAGACTAACAGGTAACTGATTTATACATGACCTCAACCAAATATTTTAGAAATATTCTTGATTGTCCAAAAAATAAATAAATAAATAAATAAAACAGTAATCCTCATACAGAAGGGAAAATATAGAAGAGATTACTTTTTTATACAAATAGATCAGCAGGGTGATTATCAGTTCTGAATATTAATAGCATTAGGAGATCCTAGTCTGGAAGCTGAAATTCTCTACCAAACACAAAAGAAATCAAACAAGTAAATAATCAACTCAAATCTTTTGTGGACCAGTTGAGTACTGGTACTTGATTTCATTCTGAGTATCTTCTCATGAGATGTAACAAATCTCCAACAATTCATCTGAAGCTAGACTTGAATCAATAACTCATCCTTTCAGCTGCTGGATCCAAACTCCTTCAACCTTTTCAATGTATTGCTCTAACCTTTGCAATCTGTCCTGCCCTTTTCATCCCTGAATCATTCTGGTCTTCTTCTTTTATTTAATTCATTTAGTTGGCATTCTTTTCAAACAAAAAGCAGTTCATTGCAAAGTGTTAACTGAATGAACTTTTGAAAATATAGTATATATCAGGTAAGTGCAGACATCTAATGGAGCTTTTTAAAATAAAATTTCAGGGTTTATTTTTCTAGATCTAAGAGTCTGAAATAACTTTTAGCCATCATGAAAAAAAACCTCATTCAGATTGTATTTCTTCTCTTGATTTCACTGATTAAATGTATCTGAACTGACACATACATCTGAATCGCTGACTAATCTAAAATCAACAAATGGCAGTGCTTATAGGATAAGCTTTAACTATTTCTGATCACGCCGCTTGCCTGAACTAGGGAAAATGGCTATGGATTACTATTCGCTTCATTTGTTTCTGGCTTGGATTCATGTAAAGATCTCTGCATTGCAAAATCTTTAGGCTAGAGTTGTTTTGTGTAGATTTTGAATCTTGAAATTAATTTGGTTAAGATATCACAAGTGCAAATATCATGAACTCCTATTATGCTACCAGAGTCTCTAAATGAGACTGCATTACTGCATAACAGGATAAAAGGAACAGTAATAAACAACAAATGTGGGAATTGGGGGCTCTCTTTGGTCTGAAACACTATATTCTGATATTTTCTTTCTTGGTCTTCAGTTGTTCCATTTTTAATTTTCAAAGAGTTGGCATTATTTATTTGATTCTTACTTGATTGTTTGACTCTCTTCACCTAAAGGTCAGAATAGCAAAAATGAGGGAAGAAGATATACAATCAAAGTGTTTTGATAACCCAGCTTGAGTCTATGGTCCTCACAGCCTGTGTCTATGCAAAGCTCTGTTGATTTTCAGCACGTTTTGACATCCTGGAGCTCTGCTCAATGTGTAAGCCAGATTTGCTCTCTCTGCCTCTACTTGTTTTATCTTTTAGAAACAATGGAATTGAAGCTTTAAAGATTTTACTGCCTCTCCTTTAGAAGACTGCAATTAAGATGGGCTAAAAATGTTACTTGTTTTTTTAAAAATGCACATGCTCACCAGGTTACTTTTTAATTTTCTTCTCTACACCCAAGTGGATAATTTAAGCAATGGCTAGGGCATTAGTGGATATTAGTGTTCCACTGCTTATTGTGTTCAATTGCAGAATGTGTCTTAGCAGAGAAGCACAGAAAAACTCCATTATACCAGGACACTTGGGGAAACAAGAAAACATGACTTTCTTCTTTTTGTAGCTTGTCATCGTGATGGTTTCAAGTTACGTGATTTCTGTTATACAGGATTTATTTCATAAAATACCCAAAAAGTAAGCAACCATTTGTTATCTAATTATACCTAAGCCTTTACATAATTATGCAGATACTCAGTGTGCTTCTAAAAATATCTTCACATATTTGTGAGTTAAGCTCCTTAACAAATAGAAGCTGCAGAGACAGACTGTTGGTATTGCAATAAAATAAAAATATGTCAAATATCTGCAATGACTGATTCCTCATGCCAGGGCTCAACAAACTTTATCTGTAAAGGGACAGATAGTAAATATTTTTGGCTTTGCAGCCCACATGGTCTCTGTTGCAACCACTCTGCTGTTTTAGTGCAAAAGCAGACATAGACAATATTTAAACAGATGATCATGGCTACATTCCAATAAAACTTTATTTACAAAAACAAGCAGTGGGCTGCATTTGACCCCTGGGCCCTAGTGTGCCAGCTCCTTCCTTATTCTCTTGATGGTGGACATCTCACTTATACATGTTACTTTATAAATGCACACTTAGCATCATATACACAAATAATTTAAACTATCTGATAGTAACCAAATATGATTTATTATCTTAAATGTTTTAGATGTTTTGTGGGGAAACTTTTAACAAAGAGATCAAATACTTAATAAAGCATTATATGAATATGAAATTTATGAAAATACAGTTGGATCAGTATGTTAACATTAAAAATAAATTGGGAAATAGTTTTTCTTTTTAATATCTCACAATTGGTTTAAACTGCTTTCTACTCCATAGCTAGAAAAAACAGTAAACTTGCCAATCAAAAGAATACCAATGTGTTTCAAGTTCAAAAGTTTCTTTCCAGTAAACTCACTATCTCTAGGGTAAATGTTCAGACTCTCAGAGTTTCTTCTCCCTTTTTCTTCATATAGTGGTGTGGGTAGGAATGAACAGTGTACTGCTGGAGTGCTTTTCTGGTGATGGGAGAGGTAGCTCTACATTCACAGCTGAATCCTCTTACTATTCTTGTGGTCCTTGGTGGTCTTCTCTCTTTAAATCCAAGGCTGGTGAAAGGTTTGAGTTATTCCCTTGTCATAGACAAGTTCTAAGGGCTGAGCAGGCTTTATCTTAGCATGAGAAATCCCACGAGGTTGACTGTAACGCCCATCGGAACCACTGAACAGTCATGAACTGGCCCAGTAGCTTTCAAACAGATGGGCTCTTTGACGCACTCTGTTGATCTCCTTGCACCTCTAGCCTACACCATCAGCTATTTTATATGACCTCAATAGGGCAATAAGGAACTCATGGATCAATTGCACACAGCTGCCACAGGAGACCCTTCGGTTCTATTTCATCTTCCTTCTGCCTGAAATTCTACTTTTCACACTTTACTTTCACTCTGATGTGGGTACCATGTGTTCACAGGCTGCTCACCGTCAGGTGCTCCTCACCTAGATTCGCAAACTCAATGTGGCACAAAATTGCCTCTGAAGTCTGTTTTTCTGCAACAATTATCTTTTTTTCTAATCTTCTCATTTGCCTTCCCCCTCTGAAATGCACTATAAGGAATGGGAGCAAAGAAAGACACCAACCTCCGATATCTTCTCTCTCTCTTCTATATGAAAAGGATCTTCCTTACCTTTTCTTGGTAATGATATCTCCCTCTCTCTAATAACTTACTGTCTTTCGTTTTTTCTTTAGGCACCAACTACATATCTTGTTGTATTCATATTCCTTGGTGACAAAGCCTCATAACGTGGCCTGCATTGTCAAAGGGCTATAGAGAAACATGATGCCAGGAAGAATAAACATGTTTAACATATATGCCAAATGTACTCATTACAAAAGGTACTAATCACTTCTCATTTAAGTACTTGTAAATGTCTTAACATTATTTCAAGAGAGGACTATGTTCTCTCTTGCTGTCTTTCAACAGACAATATGAATGTGCCTTTAGATGGTACAGAAATCACAGGATCTCTGTTAGTGGCAGGTTGAGAGTAAGGTTCATGATATATCAGCAAATGGGAAATTTGTGGATGTGAGTGATCTCACAGTATTTCAGATCCTGCATCTTGCCTGGCTGCCCCCCTTCTACACACACACACACACACACACACACACACACACACACCACTATTTTTCCAAGAAAATAATTTTTGGAGTTGCAAACTCATTATCAAACTTTTAGATTCCTTATTTCTCTAACATCTTTTTTCCTCCTGACATCTTGGCTATTTCCACTTTTACCACCTGTCCCAGAAATATTGCCCTTTGAAAATCAAGTAATCTTTTTCACTTTATTTCTATTTTGTTAACTCTAACTTCTAGATATTTATAATACTTTATTCATGGTCCAGTCATCCAGCAGAGAAGCACTGAAGGACTGCTCTCTCCCATTTGCTATACAAGTGCCTAATACACAAACCCTGCCTTCAAAAGATCTCACAATATGGTGGGAAAGACAAACATTAACTATAATAACAGTGACAAATATTGCAATAAAGGTGTGTATCAGCTGCCACATGATTCCAGTAAGGGAAGTAATCATTCCAGGCTTAGCAGATGCAGAGAAGATCTGGAGAGAGGTGTCATGTACCTTAAGACAGGATGGTACCTGAAGACAGGATGGTACCTGAAGACAGGGTGACTAAAGTTAGGCAGATGAAAATGTGGGGAAAAGAACTGAAGGCAGAAGAAGAGCATGCATAGGTATATGAGAAAGATGCACAGGTCATTTGGGGAAAAGAGAGAGAGAAAGAGAGAATTTACCATTCAATGGGGGAAGAGGTAGTCTTTTCAACAAATGGTGCTGAGAAAAAAGGATGTCCACATGCAATAGAATGAATTTGGAACTCTACCTTACAGTACTGTATGTACAAAAAAATAACTCAAAATGGACCAGTAACCTAAGTATTAGAGCTAAAAATATAAAAATATTAGAAGAAATCCTAGTGACTACAGATTTGGTGATGGATTATTAGATAAGACCTTAAAACATGAGCAAAAAAATAGATAAACTGGACCTTAACAAAAATGTTTAAAAATTGTATATCACAAGATATTATCAAGAAGGTGAAAAGGCAACCTAAAGAATAGAAGAAAATATCTGCAAATCATACATGTGATAAGATATACAAATGGCCAACAAGCACATGAAAAGATGACTGATGTCAACTGCCATTAGGGAAATGCAAATCAAAAACACAATGATACGCCACTTCATGTAATTTAAAAAGAACAGAATATAACAAGTATTGGTGAGGATGTGGAGAGATTGGAACCCTTGTAAATAGATGGTGGAAATGTAAAATGCAGCAGCCACTCTGGAAAACAGTTTAGCTGCTCTTATAAACCTAAACATAGAATGCCATATGACCCAAGAATTCCACTTCCAGGTTTAAATACAAAAGAATTGAAAAAGGATACACAAACAAATACTTGATACACATGTTCACATAGCACTATTCACAGTAGTCAAAAGGTAGAAACAGCCCAAATGCCCATCAATGGATAAATAAACTGTGGCATTACTTTGCAGCCATAGAAGGAAAAGAAGTACTGATAAATGCTACAACATAAACGTGCCTTGAAAACATTAAGTGAAGGAAGCCAGATATAAAAGATCAGATACTGTATGATTCCATTTATATGAAATGTCCAGCAGAGGTAAATCCATAGTACAGAAAGCATACTGGTGCTTGCCAGAAGCTGGAGGAGAGGACCTTAGGGAGTAACTGCTTAATGGGTACAAGATCTCCTTTTGTAGAAGTGACAGTTTTGGAGTTAGATAGAGATGGTGGTTGTACTACATTGTGAATGTGCTAAATACCAACCAGATGTACACTTTAAAAATTGTTAATTTTATGTTACATCAATTTCACCACAATTTAAAAAAAATATCCCAAGTTAAAAATTTTCCTGGCTGTGCTTTTGGAGCAGAAATTGGAGACCTTGGTTACACACTGGTCTGTGCATTAAAGCAGGCTCACAACTATGTCCTAAGGAGATTTTTGACCCCATTCACAAGAACTTCCTGAGTGGGGTGGGTTGTCTTCCACTTATGCATAAATCCTTATTATGCTCCTCAATTTCCACAGGAGGATGTGAACTCAACCTCTAACTCAACTGTTAGTTACGGTATATATTGTTTACTTGTAACTGAACGGCTGTAATTTAGGTGATATACAATAGCTGATATTTAAGATGGGAATTATGACAGGCACTCTACAGAGCCCTTCATTTTTATCCCAGGACATTTTTGGTTTCCTGCATGGAATTTATCTGGGCCATCTTCCAACTGCCAAGAACCACAACTCATTTCCTAGGAGCTTTCTCAGGATGTCAAAGCCTGCTCAGCCTACCCAGGGCACGAACCCTTTCAAATAGGCAATATCTCTGTTTTTACAGATAAGAAAACTGAGGCATAGCGAGGCTTAACAACTTGCTCAAGATCACAGAGGTATTAAGTGATGTTGCTGGCATAAAAACCCAAGACTGCAAAGCTGGGTCTCTGAATCACTTTGCACATGGTCTCTCAGTAAACAGACAGAACACTATCTCACTAACTGCTCACCTAGGTATACACAAAACCTAAAATCTCTACTGAAAAAGTAATACTAGTAAATGATTAGGGGAAAGTCTTGCAATCTATCTATTCCTCTAGGTGCTCTAAAATCTACTCAATGATTAAATCACTGAGCCAAGAGCCCTGTACCTAAAATCTACTATGTCTTCTCCCAACCACACTAAGATTTCATTCAGTGAATACTGTGTTGTGATGTCATCTACCCACAACTTCAGATGACACAGAAATATTCTAAGGGATTCATCTTGATGTTTAGGTAAGGATGTTATCAAAGGCTTTCCAGTCTTTTCAATGAAAACTTAGGGAGAAATGGCTTTCAGATGTTAGTATCAGGAAGAGTAGTTGACTCTTTGAAGCAATTAGTTGGTTTTTATCCCATGGAGCATGATTGTGCCACTCTTCATTTTTCCTCCATACACTGGCTGCTAGAAGAACATTTTGGCTTCTCCAGAGCAAGTGACATGACCATACTATATCTCATCCCTGACTGCACGTGATGTCTCTAATCTTGTTTCAACTTCCTAAAAAATTACTTGTAATTCATTTTTTCTTGTGTTTTGTATCTTTGTGATACCTTTAAAAGTTTTTGTAACAGATGAAGCATAAGTAAATGCACATATGAGCCAAGAAGCACCATAGTTTATTTCAAAACTTTTGATTGCTGCGGAAATATCCTACCCATGACGTGATAAACCAATAGGAGAGGACTGCAGCTTTCAACTTCTTTTGGATTTTTGCTGTCTTATTCACTTTAGGAACAGAAGACTCCAGGCAAGGACACGTACAAACTAAAGCAAAAGAAACATAGCAAGCTCTTGAAAGAAATTTCAGTTGAGCATTATGCAAGGCAATGTAGAGAAAAGATTATGTTTCAGGGGTCCACACATGTCTTAATGCCTACCAACTACAAAACGTGAATGGGGTGGGGTGCCTGGATGGAGATTCAAGGACGCATCAATAAGCCATAACCAAATATTTATCTTCTGGACTATCCATTTGGGGAATTTCGCTTCCAAGCTGGTTGTGGTGCTGAAGCATGACAGAATGCACGCAAAGCTTCTTGCTCTTGGATGGCCACTAGGTGTAATCATTTAAGTGCATAAACCTCATTTTATCTTATGTTATTGAAGTATGTTCTTAGTGCGGGGGGTGTGTGTGTGCATGTGCGTTTGTGTGGATACATCAAGTTATAAGGGTGTGCCTACTTACAGGCCCGAAAATAGGCTGGGTAGACAGCATAGAACTTTGTTTATAATAGCTGTATAATAATTTTTGATAATCTAGCTAGCTATAAGTGCTCAAAATACATTCTTATATTATTTATGGTAATCACTGATGTGCTTTATTAATCTCAGCAATTATCAAAATGCCAGGAAGTTACATATTGAGTCATCTGTGTAATCGGTGAGCATTTGGCTATGCTGTCAAACCTATTTTCTTAAATTCTAACTGCCAGTCTGATTTTAACAGATGTAATGTACAGGGTGCCTATCAGAGTAAAAGATATTACTTTTAAACTAGCTAATACTTCCATCACAACTTTATCACTTTACGTTTCTCTGTAATTGCCTTCCTGGGTTTTTAAATGTATCCCCATTTATGAAGTCAGCAGTATGCAGAAAAATATTTTGGTAAAAATGAATGACAGTTATTTGTCATATTTTGTGCTTAATTATGGCATGCCAATCATGCTGATTCACAGTGACATAGGCCCTTAGGGCCCACAGAAATAATCTGGCACTGGAAAAGTCAGGATTTGAACATCAATTAAAAGCCTAAGATAGCATTATTAGTCCTGGGCAACTTCAGAATTCCAACAGTATTGCTAACTAAAGTTCTGTCATTGAATCTGCTGAACTATTTTTGAAATCTGCATGAAGCACAAGGTGAAAAAAGTGATAACTGGACTTCATTAAAAGCTTTTGTCCCTCGAAAGACATTATTAAGGAAGTGAAAATACCCACAAAATGAGAGAAAATTCTTATAAATCATGTATTGGATAAAGTTTTAATATCTAGAACATATATTTTTGTGTGTGTATATCTATAGCTTTATAATATATATATACACAAACAATATTACAACTCAACAAAAAGACAAACAACTCAACTAAAAAAATGTGCAAAGGACTTGAATACTTAAAACGTAAACATAGTATTATTATACTACCTATAAATTCCACTTTTAGTTAATATACACAAAATCACTAAAAACACTCATACACTGTGTACCATTGTTCATTGTACCATCATTCATAATAGGCAAAGGTAGAAAAACCCTAAGTGTTCATCCACAGATGAAAGGATAAACAAATGTGGGATATACATACAATGGAATATTATTCAGCCCTAAATAATAAAAAAATGAAGTTCTGATACATGCTATAACATGGACAAATATTGAAAATATTATGCTAAGTGAAGCCAAACACAAAGGTATAAATATTATATGATTCATTTATATGAAATATCTGGAAAAGAAAAAAAATCATATAATCAGAATGTAGATTAGAGGTTACCAGGAGCTGGGTGGAGGGGGAATCAGAATTATTGATTAATGGTTACATAATTTATGTTTGAGGTGAAAATAGTGATAATAAATATGCAACATTGTGAATGTAATTAATGCCACTGAACTGTACATTAAAAATGGATAAAATGGCAAATTTCATGTTATATATATATTTCATGACAGTAAAATTAAATGTATAAAATGGTCTGCATATTTCAGTGTAACAGTTCACAACCCTTTTTCAACCAAGATGACCTTTATTTTGATTGTTCCTGGTGTTCTGAAAGATGCTGGCTTTCAAAAAAGTTGTGTTTACTGATTAATCCTCATTTACCTATTCTTATTAAAATATGAAATCATTCAATAGAGTTTCTCTCAAGAGTAAGGGAATAGCTATGTTCCTCACTGAGTTCCTGTAATTCCAGCTACCACACTTCACCTTTTCATTTACCCACATGGCCTTTTTATGGGGAAATGGATAACTGATTTCTACTTGAGCTTTTAAAATAATGCCCATATTTCTTCCTTCAAGTATCCCTAGACATCCAGGGTTCTAAGGATCCAGGGTTGGAAGCCACTGATAGAGTTACAAGGAGCACTTGACTAGGAGTCAAAAAAATGTTCAAATTCAACCCTGTCAGAAACACTATGGGCTTAACACATGTATTAAAAATAATATCCAATCTGACTTACAATCTAAGATACAAGTATATTCTGTATTAAACAAAGTGATTCATAAAGGCTAAAATAAAGGAATATGCCAAGACGTACTAGGCAAAAGGAAACAATAAGCAATCAAAGATTTAATACCTGATATCAAATAAAGTATAATTTGAGCCAAAAGCATTATTCATGGGAAAGAATGGCACTTTTTAATACTGAAGTCATAATCAAATTGTATATATAATAGTTACGAATAACTATGCACTAAAAACAGAGCAACCGGGCTTCCCTGGTGGCGCAGTGGTTGAGAATCTGCCTGCTAATGCAAGGGACACGGGTTCGAGCCCTGGTCTGGGAAGATCCCACATGCCGCGGAGCAACTGGGCCCGTGAGCCACAACTACTGAGCTTGCGCGTCTGGAACCTGTGCTCCGCAACAAGAGAGGCCGCGATAGTGAGAGGCCCGCGCACCGCGATGAAGAGTGGCCCCCGCTTGCCACAACTAGAGAAAGCCCTCACACAGAAATGAAGATCCAACACAGCCAAAAATAAATAAATAAATAAATAAAAACAGAGCAACCACAAGGGATACGAGGAGAAAATAAAAGATAAAAACACACTAATATTATGATACTTTAATACTTCAGTAAGGCTCTAGTACATGAAATACCAAATCAATAATGTAGATCATATGGATACATAGCAAAATTTACACTTTATAATAAAGAATATAACTTAAGCCACATGGAATATTCATTTGTAGCATTTTAAAAAATATTCTGATGTCATTACATTGGTTGTATTTTCATATTAAATTTTAAAATACAGGAATTGTATTCCACTAAGTTGAATGTCATACATATGGTGGTCTTGTTATATAGGCTTTAGTACCTGGATAAAGGCCATAGCAGGTATTATATAAATGAGTCAGATGGCTTATGTGCCTTGGCTCTACATTGTTTACTTCTTATAGTAGCCAAAAGCCTATCGGCACCAAACTTAAATTTTTATATATCTGATTATTTTTAAAATACCACAAATAAAGCAGATTGTTAGCCATTGAGAGCTTTCCCGTTTTGCATACCTCCACAAAACTGAACCCAACATCTGTTAAATCTAGATAAGCTCTGTAGCTCTAAAAGACCCTAGTCACTGCTGCCCTTCAGAGTTCTCTGACTGAAAGACTCCCCACCTTGCTGCTGAGCAATCAATATCACCTACACACATAAACCTCCTGATGCCCCATCTCCCCCAGGAGTTCCCATGTCCTTTTCCCCTTCTGGGGGCAGCCCGTGCGCTGCTGCCTCTGGAAGGTGGCCTGCAGTAAGGGACTTCCCCTTGAATCCAACCTATCCAAATGCTGCCTGAATACAGCTCCTTGTATGCTACTGCCACCTATTGATCAGATCCTTTTCGATCAGCCTCGAAATCCCTCAAACTCACTACCCCCGTGTAAAAAAGGGTAGTTAACAAAATACAGATTACTCTTGACCTGGTGTGATGTAAAGTGTTCTAAAAGATCATGGCTTAGGCCAATGCTACCCAAACTGTGTTTCCTATACCTGTGGAAGTTGTAGTGGAGGCTATTATGTACCACCCAGCAAACGCTTCAAAATGGAAACCCAGACAGTGGGAAGTACTATCTGTTGAGAGAGAACTTGCAGCTCTCAGCCCTTTTGGAGAATTGCCCTTGATTGAAGAGGGCAGCCTTGCACAAGGTTAGGCCTTTTTTCCGCTGGCAGACTGTATCCAAGGACTGGTTGAGGCAGGGATATAAAATCTTGATTCCAACACCTCAATTTAGGACTACTTTGAAGAGTCTTTCTACGTTCAGAGCTTCTTCACGTGAGGTCAGCTAAGACTTTTCTGCGTGTGACTGGATCACAGCCCACCTGCCTAATCGTGTTTCATTCTCTTCCCCAACAGGTGCTGCTCCTGAAAGCACTCCTTAATAAACTTCTTGGAAACTAATCTCCTTTTCAGTGCATGCTCCCTGACATTGAACAGTGTTAATTAAGATAATTCTGAGTGATATACAGACAAATGTTTTACATTTTTATTTTATTAGTTACTTATCTACTTTTACTGTTATATTTTATTTATAACGGTATTGTTTATTGGGTAAGAGCCCAGATCCTGAAGCCAGACTGCCTGTATTCAAACCCAGCTTCAATACTTAATATCTGATTACTTTAGACAAAATGCTTAAACTTATGAGCCTCAGTTTAATTATCTTTAGAATAAAAATGATAACAACACCTAACACAGACAATTCTATGAGGAGGAAATCAATATTTTTATGGTTACTTAGAAGAGTATCTAACATATAAGCTCAATATAAATGTTTATTAAATAAAACAAAAAATAAAGTTAGCCAGTAATATATGTACAAAACTATCAGATAAAAAAGGGTAACATTTTCTAACTCAGATACTTATATAATGGACATGAATAGTATTTAATTAAGGAACATTGTAGCTGGGGTACAATTCAAGGGCATTATTTATATTAGAGATGTGATTCCTGGAATCACAATTGGTGTTAGTTAAATGTGGAAGCTAAGTTTTAATTTTTTAATTGTTCATTCATTTAGTCATCAGGCCTCTACAGAAGTGTGTGGAATACTGTAGGTATCTCAATAGTAAGATCATGTCCCCCCAGTGGCTCCATCAGTTATTGCTACAAATGTGCTACAAAAAAATTTAAAAACACCTTAAAACTGTGATTTACAACGACAAGACTTTAACCCATATGTGTGGGTTAGCTGGGGTTTAGATAATAGAGGTTTGGCTTTTTGTGTCATATCTAAGAATTCACACAAATTAAAAATTCTACCATCACCAGCTCTGTGAGCAAGTCAATTTAGTCTTACAGAATGGATTAGTTTCACATTTTTTTAGCCATCTCATATAAGGGAAATAGTGAATACATTTTATTTTTTAAAAATCTATTCTCAGATTTCCCTCCTTTGGGCACAACGACTCATGACTTTTTGTTCCTGTTTATTCTTCCTTAATTATGGTAGCTAAAATAGATGTCCTTTCCTATAGAAACCGGGCAGGTACTGGGACCACTGCCTCCTTGTTAGAAGTAGACAGAGTAATCATTGAGTTATATTTATCTTTTTATCACATGTAAATGATGTGCTGATATTTACCACAAATTCTATCATAAGGAAAATTGATAGGAGGAAAAGGGCAAATGGTGAGACATTCATCTTGTACCAAGCACTCAATTCCTGGGTATATTAGCAAACTCTCCACATACATATATATATATATATATAATATAGAACCATTAATAATTACATAATATATAATTATATATATACATATTTCTCTATATGTATATAATTTTTATATAGACTTTTATATACATAATATATAGAAATCTATAAAGTATATAATATATATTTGTATATATTATATAATATATATCAGGTCCCATATGACACCTTACAATCATATCACATTTCCTGAGCTTTCTCCCTCTGACCATTTCACACCTTTTCCTCTCTCCTCATACAGCTAAAACCTCTTCCCACATCCTCAGTCTCAACAGTTGATAGTTCTAACTTACTGAGAATACAGAGGCAATCAAATGAGAACATCTAAAAACCCTCAACATCTCAGTAACTCAGACACGTGTACCTGTGACCATATGGTCTTTCTCCTTTTATGGTGGAGAAACTGTCAGAACTTCTGTTTAGGTCACTCTCTCGACCTGTCCACTAGATACCATCCTTACTGGCTCCAGTGATTCTCCTTTAACACTAGCTTCATCAATTTCCCCCCCTTCTAAATCATTCTTATTTGCATATAAAATGCTATAATTTCTCCTATCTTTAAAAAGAACTCATACCCACTGCATCTCCTTCAAGATACCTCCTCATTTCCTAACCCCTCATTTATAGCAAAGTTCCTCAAAAGAGCTGAAGAGACCTCAAGAGCTGAGAGCTCTAATTTCTCACCTCTCATTTCCTGTTGAGCCTGGATTCAGTCAAGATTTGTTACATTTCATCAAACCAACTATTGTTCAGGTCACTATGATTCCCATGTTGGCAAATTCAATTATTAAATCATACTTATCTTACTTCACAGATGATCATCTCTTTTACTCTGGAGCTACATTAGTGAAATGAAGGGGAAAAAATAACCCATGATGTTCTAGATTGATGCAGAAAGCGTATTTGACTAACTCCAACACTCTTTCTTGATAAAAACAGTCCACAAACTAGGAATAGAAGGGAACTTCCTCAAAATGATAAAGTGCATTTATGAAAAACATACAGCTAACATCATACTTAATGGTGAAAGCTTCTCCTCTAAGATCAAGATGAGGAAATTCACCTCATCACTTCTATTCAGTATTATACTGGAAGTTCAAGACAGAGCAATTAGGAAAGAAAAAGTAGTCAAAGGCATCCAAGTTGGAAAGGAAGTAGGAAAACTATTTCTATTCACAGATGATATGACCGTATATATAGAAAATCCTAAAGAATGCACACACACAAAAAAACCCGTTAGAGCTAATAAATAAATTCAGTGAAGTTGCAGGATATAAGAGTAGCATGTAAAAACTCAGTTGCATTTCTGTACACCGTCAATGAACTATCTGAAAAGGAAGGTAACAAAACAGTTCTATTTATAACAGTATGCAAAAAAATACAGTACTTAGAAATAAACTTAGCCAAGTAGATGTAAGACTTATACACTGAAAACTGCAAAAAATTGGGAAAGAAATTAAAGAAGACCTAAATAAACTGAAAGACACCCTGGGTTCACGGACTGAAAACTTAATATTGTTAAGATAGCAATACTCCTCACAGTTATCTTCAGATTCTTTGCAATTCCCATAAAATCCTAATGATCTTTTTTCAGAAACGGAAAACTTGATCCTAAAATTCATATGGAATTCATAAGGAATCCTAAATATCCAAAACTGTCTTGAAAAAGAAAAAATTTGGAGGGCTCACACTCCCAGACTTCTAAACTTACTACAAAGCTACAGTAACAAAAACAGCTTCATACTGTCATAAGGATAGACCTATTGACCAACAGAATAGAATTGAGTCCAGAAATAAATCCATACATACAATGATTTTTGACAATACTGCCAAGACCATTCAATGCGGGAAAAATAGTCTCTTCAACAAATGGCACTGGAACAACAGGATATCCACATGAAAAAGAATAAAGTGGGATCTCTAGCTCACACTATGTACAAACATTAATTCAAAATGGATCAAAGACCCAAATGAACTAGCTAAAGCTGCAAATGTCTTATAAGAAAATATAGGGGTAAATTTTCAAGACCTTAGATTTGGCAATAGATTCTTTTTTTTAAACAACTTTATTGGAGTATAATTGTTTTACAATGGTGTGTTAGTTTCTGCTGTATAACAAAGTGAATCAGCTATACATATACATATATCCCCACATCTCCTCTCTCTTGCATCTCCCTCCTACCCTCCCTATCCCACCCCTCTAGGTAGACACAAAGCACCAAGCTGACCTCCCTGTACTGTGCAGGTGCTTCCCACTAGCTATCTATTTTACATTTGGTAGTGTACATATGTCCACGCCACTCTCTCACTTCATCCCAGCTTACCCTTTCCCCTCCCTGTGTCCTCAAGTCCATTCTCTCTGTCTGCATCTTTATTCCTGTCCTGTGGCAACAGATTTTTAAAAAAATATCCAGCCTTCCTTTTCTCACATAAAATTAATACTCTTTAATTTATGATTTAATTTTATCCCACAAATTTTTTTTACTGTGGTAAAAAATACAATATAAAAGTTATCATCTTAACCATTTTTAAGTTCTTTAACATTAAATATATTCACAGTGTTATGAAACAGATCCTCAGAACTTTTTCATCTGGCAAATCTGAAACTCTATACCCAACTAAAAACAATTCCTCTTTTCGCTCTCCCTCTAGCCCCTGATAATCACCATTTGGAGATTTTTGCCTCTATTTTTGTTATTGATTCTTACTGCAATTGCACTGCAATCAGAAAATTACTCTGAGTTTTATCTCTTGAAATTGTTTGAGACTTGCTATATGGAGACATATATGACAAATTTTTGTTAATGCTGCCTATGTGCTTATAAAGTATGAATTCAGGAATTGTTGGGTATGGTATTCCATACAGATATATTAGGTTATATTTCTTAATACCATTGCTTATATCTTGTAAACACTTAGTAACTTAAAAAAAATTTTTATTTTATTATTTATTTTGGTTGCGCCAGTGGTCTTAGTTGCGGCAGGCGGGCTTCTTAGTTATGGCTCACCGGCTCTTTCATTTGCGGCTCACCGGCTCCTTTAGTTGTGGCTCGCCGGCTCCTTTACTTGTGACACATGTGCTTCTTAGTTGCAGCCGGTGGGCTCCTTAGTTGCGGCTCATGGGCTCCTTAGTTGTGGCATGCGAACTCTTAGTTGCGGCATGCATGTGGGATCTAGTTCCCTGACCAGGGATCAAACCCATGTCCCCTGCATTGGAAGGCAGATTCTTAACCACTGTGCTACGAGGGAAGTCCCAACCCTTAGTAATGTTTAACTTGCTGGTTGTATGTGCTACTGAGAGGGTTTTTTTTTTAATAAATTTATTTATTTATTTATTTATTTATTTATTTAATTTATTTTGGTTGCATTGGGTCTTCATTGCTGCACGTGGACTTTTCTCTAGTTGTGGTGAGAGGGGGCTACTCTTTGTTGTGGTGCACGGGCTTATTGCTGTGGCTTCTCTTGTTGCGGAGCATGGGCTCTAGGCACACAGGCTTCAGTAGTTGTGGCACGTGGGCTCAGTAGTTGTGAGTTGCGGGCTCTAGAGCGTAGGCTCAGTAGTTGTGGCCCACAGGCTTAGTTGCTCTGCGGCATGTGGGATCTTCCCAGACCAGGGCTCGAACCCGTGTCTCCTGCATTGGCAGGCGGATTCTTATCCACTGCGCCACCCGGGAAGCCCGCTGAGAGGGTTTTGTTAATATATTCCAACCTCATTATGTATGTATCTATGTATCCTGATGGTTTTGTTAAGTTTTTTATAGATATTGATTTTTTAATAAATTAGAATTATATCTTCCTCATCAATTTAATCTTTAATAACTATAAAATAGTCCCATTTATTTCCAGTAATCATTTTTCCTTAAAGTCTACTTTGTTTTCTATAAATTTAACTTTACAAACTCTTTTTGGTTCATATTTACAGAGAATTTTTTAACCTATACATTGACTTTCAACTTTTCTGTATCCATATATGTTAGATGTGTCTCTTGTAAACAGTATATACATTGTGTTTTTTTAAATCCCATCTGACAATCTTCATTTTGATTTGTTCATTTCATCTCTTTCCATTTAATTTCTTCATTCCGATTTCCACAGTTTGCATGCAGCATGCAGAATACTTTCCTATCCAATAGTACTTCCTCAATTCCCTGAAGTCTCCTTCCCAAGCCTGGAATTATAAAGCCAGGCATACAGTATTACTGTAGGTAGATTAATGTTCATTATCCCAAATGTAGGTGAGCCTCCCTTACTTCTGGTTGCTGTCTTCTCCACCGAAGGATTCTTTTTTTTTCTTCCAGTTTTATTGAGATTCTTAAGGTGAAACAACTTAAATACATTCATATTTAAAGTAAAAGTTAGAGGAGGAGACACTTTTCAGGATCTTCATTCACTCCTGTAATTCTCATTGTGACCCTGGTTTTCTGGAGATAATAACCATGCTCAACAGTGAGTTTATTTATTTTAGTGTGACTTTCAAGCCAGCTAGAATATAAACATCACTTATTATGAGAATTTTGCCTGTGTAATTACTGTGTGGTGATCTACATCCTCCATTCCCACGTTACATTAATACATATATATATATTTATAATTTAGGAAGTTTATTTGCTATTTTACCAGGTCTTAATTAGTTTTTATGCACCTGTCTTCTTAGGAGTACAATCTAAATGATGTTCATAATGATGAAGATGAGATAATGAAAGATCTCAAAAGCATTCTGAAATTTCCAAATACTATTCCAATTTCTTTCTCCAAACTCTGCCAGTATCAGGTTGCTCTCACATAGGCAGAGCTCTCATGAATTCATTCATCCATTTATTCTTTCAGGGCATACTATGTGCCATGCTCTGAACTGAAAGACTTTAAAACGGCTAAGAAGACATGCTTTCCCTTGAAAAAGCATATTTTACTTTGAAAAAAACTCATAACACTTCTCAGATTAATTCTTTCAACTCTTTTTTAGTTTGCAATCTCTTTGATTTACAATTTTCAATGTCTTTCAAATAGCATTTCAGGATCTCCATGTTGTCCTGTTGCTTTTTTTATTCACTGTTAGAACACATGCATGCCTACTGACTTCTTCCATTTATATTACATCAAAATTATCCCCATCTCCACTTTCCTGTTCAGAATGTTGCCAAGAAGAACAGAAAATACACAGATGTTATGGAATATTTATTATTAGTGAGATATTAAATGAATTTGATAAAATCTCAAAGTTATCTTCAATTTCAAGACTTTATTATTTCTCAGAAGTTGTGAACATTGCACTACAGTTTCACAGGTTAGCAAGAACACTGACTCTTACCCTTTAAGAGTATAATTAAAACTAAAGAAGTCTTATGGTAAATTCAGGGGAAAACTATGATTCTCCTTTTAGATGTGGCAAATAGATATAGGCACAAACATGTTACTGGATTTTTACTTAAATGAGCTTATTTGTCTTGACATCATCATATCCTGCTTTTTAATTAAAATATTATAAGCAAGCATGGTATAAAGAATGGATAACCTTATCTATGCTTTGTCTCCTTAGATTACATAAATGTCAAAGTATGTTTTTAGTGAAAAATAGCTCTTGTCAGTTTAAATGATATTTCCTAAACTTGATTATTTTGAGATGCATGGTTTATTTGAATCAGCTCTTGCTGTTTTGTGTTCCAAAAATATTTTTAAAAGAACCGATCTATTATTGTAGTATAATGAAAAAAGAAGAGGCAGATTTTTTCACAAACTATATACTTCATCAGATTTGTACTTGTGACCTTTGAAATATGAAGTCAACTACATTATTCTTTCATAACCCTGCAAGGGAATTTATAGACTTTAAATTATTAACAAAAGGTCTTTCTTATTTTGCTATGAATGATCAATAATCATAAGTAAAATGTTGATTAGAATGGAAAAAAAAGGTTTAAGAGTCAAGTGGGTCTTACAGATCTATACCAAGATTTTAGTGCATGTATAATTTAATGACAAACATAATATTTTATACTATGTTTATTTTTCAGAAAAAATGTTCCCTTTTTATTAACTGTATGGTATCTCACAAAACAATGATTCATGAAAAATATAGAGCTTATAAAGACAAATTGGAAGATAAAAAGCCTTATATAGATATGCTAGTTAACCTCATACTCTTTTATTGATATCTCTGAAAAAATATATAATTACTGTATCTTACAAGATTTGTGACATTATGCAAATGTTTTAATCTTACTATCTCAATTTCCTATTTATAAAATGGGAATAATTATAGCACTTAACTCATATGAAGTTTTCTGATGATTAAATGAGATGATATAAGCCAAATACCTAGAACAGAGACCAGCACATATTAAGGACTTAATAATTAGTTACTATTAATTACTCTCTGTGGTATATTTAGTAATAGTGAACTTGATAAATTCGCATTTATTAAGGAATAAAGTTAACATTTAGGGGGATTATAAGAATGTTAATTTGGGGAAAATTTCTCTTTCTTTTTTTGACTTTATTAATGGCTTAGTAAAAAGTATCACCTTTGGTGAAATGTCTCTGAATACCGTATGTCTTATTAGAAAGGATAAGAGAAAAATACAGCCAACAGTACTTTAGTATCATGAAGGAAGATGTCATTCTTTTTTAATTTCCCACTGTTACTGACAGTAAAAAAACTCCTAACTTCTGCAACCTCTAAATACCTGTCACAAACATGTTTTTCAAAGTATGCCCCCATGATCATTTGATTCTGAATCTCTTAGTGTGTAATTAAAGCTGTGCCTTAAAATGGCAGCTTCGGGACTTCCCTGGTGGCACAGTGGTTAAGAATCCGCCTGCCAATGCAGGGGACACAGGTTAGAGCCCTGGTCCGGGAAGATCCCACGTGCCACGGAGCAACTAAGTCCGTGCGCCACAACTACTGAGCCTGCGCTCTAGAGCCCACAAGCCACAACTACTGAGCCCGTGTGCCACAACTACTGAAACCTGCATGCCTAGAGCCCGTGCTCCACAACAAGAGAAGCCACCGCAATGAGAAGCTCCTGCTCTCTACAACTAGAGAAAGCCCGCGCGCAGCAAAACAAGACCCAACACAGCCAAAACCAAATAAGTAAATAAATTAAAAAAAAAAAAAAAGGCAGCTTCCTGGACACCAGCCAGGTTGAATGAATCGGAATCTCAGGAGGTGGGACTCATCAGGCTTTCTTTTTAGCAAGCTCCATAGGTGATTTTTATACATACTAAAGTTTAAGAAACCCTAATCTAGTATGACATAAGAAACTGCTATCAATCATTCTGCCTTCTGGCTTTCACAAGAGTGAGAATTTTCCTCTTTCTTTTACAAATAACCTTTGATCTCCATCTTGGATCAGTCAAGGAAATGAACAGTGATTACTGGCAGCAATTTTGAGGCTTCAAATGGAGACCCAGACCTGTTTTACAGTGGAAATACATACACCAGAAACGAAAGTTTTTTCTTTAACTAATGCATTTGGATGTAATTTCTCTTTCTGTGAAGCAAGATAGACTCATGAGTTTTACGGTTCCTTATCTCAGAAACCCCAGCCGTCCCTTATGACATTTCCCAGAGAAATAAGGGTTGACTGTTTTCTAATAGGGCTGATTGATATCTTTTGAGATAAAATGGTAACAGAACACCTGCAATTTATCATACTGTAATTTTTGTTTAAAACCAATTTCTTAAAAAATATTATTTTATTATTGTAAGGATACTTAATATGAGATCTACCTTCTTAACCAATTTTTAAGTGCACAACACATTATTATTGTTGACTATAGTTGCATTATTGTATGGAAAATCTCTAGAGCTTATTCATCTTTCTTAAGTGAAATTTTATGCCCATGGACTAGTAACTCCCCATTTCCCCCTTCTCCCAGCACCTGGCAACCATTTCACACTTTGGTTCTATGAATCTATTTTAGATACCTTATATAAGTGGAATTGTGCAGTATTTGTCTTTCTGTGACTGTCTCATTTTACTTAGCATAATGTCCTCAACGTTCCTCCATGTTGGTGCACATGGCATAATTTCCTACTTTTTTAAGGCTGAATAGTATTCCATTGTTGTATATAGCCCAGTTTCTCTATCCAATCATCCATCAATGGACATTTAGATTGTTTCTATACCTTGGCTACAGTGAATAGTGCCACAATGAACATAGTCATGCTAATATCTCTTCAAGATCCTGATTTCTATTCTTTTGAATAAATATCCAGATGAATCTAAAAGTGATTTTGATACATTGATAATCTCTAAAGGAAGTAGATTACTTACTACTGCTGCTAGATTTGTATTCTGCAAATATTTATCACATTAAAATTAATTTTTAATGCTTTACAGATGTAAATGTACTACCTCTAAGAATACAGGTACTCTGTTACTATTTAGCTCCAACTTTATGAAATTACACAAAACACTGGTAGTTATTCAGATGATGAGTGCAAATGGTAAATTTACGATTGTGATGAACTGGATATAGAGATAAAACATTTAAATAAGAATATCGAGGTGAAATTATTTTAACTAACACTGATCTGATTGGTTTCTTTTACATGCTATGCATATACAATATAAAATTCATGATTTTGTGGTGATGAATTTATTTCATGATGTCTTAAATGATGAGATTTATATTCTCAGAAGGGGAAAATATGTTATTTTGAGTATAGTATATTCCATTGCTGATTTGAAGTTTGAAGTGATGAACAAATTCAACTGTCAGTATCATTCCCAATAAATCATAGTCAGAGACATGCAAGAAGATTCCTTTTAAATTGGGATATTAGTGTCTACTAAGACAATAAATAATCAGTATCCAGAGAACAACCTCCAACAGGTATGTCTGGGAAAAGTATAAGACTTCTGATGCTGGCATTCACCAAGTGATGGAAATCCTAATGAAACACTGACATGACTAGGGGATACTGTGTCACTTTGTGACTCAGAGAAAGTTTCTTTGCACACTTATTCCTCTCCTGTCCTATTCCAGCTGTAGTCCGCTGTCACTTGTTACTTAAAATGTCTTACCGTGGCAATGGGGGTGGTGCTGTTGTGACTAAGGGTCAGAGGCATGTACAACTTACTCGAGTGCCAGGGATGTGGTTTCTTGGTTATCCTGCCTCTCTCCAAATTGCAGCCATAAGTTGAATGTGTAATCATTCCTCTTCTCCATGAGTAGGGTTTTTACACCTATTCAATTATCCCACATGTCATGACTGTCCTCCAGTTCTTTAAGATCAACAGTGCTTGTTGCCCTTCTCCTCACAGAGGCAGGCTACTGTTCTGTATAGGAGCTCCAGGAAAAGAACACTGGTAGAGTTTCTTGCCCCTCCCATATGGCTGTTGCTTCCCTCTAGGGCCTGCACTGCAGTGGCTATTCCTCAGGGCTCTTTCCAATCTTTTCTGCAAGCACCTGTTGGGGTTTGCTGAGAAAGGACATGCAAGGGGACATGGACTCCTCCGATTTCCAATGCTCTCAGGGGTTTCACACTGTCTCAACAGGCCACACTTGGTCTTCACCAATTGTCCTTGCTTGTAGCTGAACTCTTCTTATCGGGACCTGATTATGTCTCCCCCAGGTGAGCGCATGTGCATCTCTTATCTTTCCCTGCAGTCATGGTCTTTCCTTGGATTTGCGACCAGTGACCTCAGCTTTCTGGTAGCTCAAGAAATGCCATGCAATGTGAAGTTGTTCTGGCTCTTTTTTACTGTAAGGGTGGAAGCAGCACTCCTTTCAACTTCTCTAAAAGCCAGCGTGGATGGAAGCCCAAACCATTGCTTATATAGTTTTAATTTTAACAAATGGAGTGAAAATCCACATTTCTAGCAGTACTTTTGACAATAATATCACTTTTTTTACTTGTAGTACTCTTACTTTTGGGCTAAAAAAACATATAGCATATATAAATATTTCATAACTACTAGATTATTTTCAAGATGTTTCAGAAACAGGTCAAAATGTTTTATTTTTTTTTCTGTAGAAGATAACTGATTGTATAGTTTCCACAGAGAAGAAGTTTTAAATTTATAATACTGAGTCATCTAATCAAAGTGATATAATAGAGCCTAGCTATTGCTCTACTGGAATTTTAACAGTAATGTTGCTTGTGTCTTCTGCAGACACTGTTTTTCCCATATTAAAAATGAAAAGAGAAAATTTCCATCTAAAACAAGGCCAATGAGAACACAAAAGTATAAATTTCTTGCACATCATTTTACATGAAAGTTTCAGCACAAGGTCCAGAAAGTTATAGGTGATGTAGACATGTTCCCTTTACTCACTTGGCTTGGTAATTACTTGATTATAAAATTAAATGTGAGGTCTTTATCAAGGCTATGCTGGATTATAGTAGCAAAAACAAGCATTAATGGCAGTGTTGTGAAATAGATGGTATACTAGATACTAAATCATTTTATCAAAGAACTGAAAGATATATTAGTAATTTTTAATCTATAAATGTCCTTAAGAAGCACATTGATGAAATTGTACAGATATGTATCATAGACATTCTGTAGAGCCCAGTCCCCAGTATTTACTTAGTAGATCACTGGAGATTAGCTGTGTACTTTTCCTTTTCAACTGGATCATCTGTTGATATTTTACTTTTATTTATTTATTTATTTCTATGTATCTATCACCTATGTTATCTGCAAACACGGGGTCCAAGGTCCTTTTTTGGTTTTATTTTGTGAGCCACCTTTTCTCTTTGTGCACTCTTATCTTCTGCCCACTGGGAGAGATTATTGGAAAAGGACTTATTCCCTGTCACAGTGGAAATACAATGAAACATGAATTCATTATGACTGAGTGGGTGCTTCCACTGTCAGGGCACTAATTTCTTAAGGACTTATAGGAAAAGATCAGTGACATGATACTAACTGTAACTTTCATCACACTAATTTTCAATTTAATGCTTTAAAAGCCAGTGAAGCTAATTATAATCAGAAAAGCTTATACATATTCTCAGCCATTCCAATCCTCCCAAATTACATCTAACTGTATCTTTATTGTTTATTTCACATATTTAATCTAGGTCTAGAGTGTTCTATATCAACCTGTAAATTTTAGAATAAATATAAATTTTAGATATTATATTACAAATGTGCTACATATTATATTGCAAATACACATAAATTTGAGCACACTTAGCAATTTTGCAGTTTAGATGGATATATGATTATTTATGCCACAAAACATAGTATAATAAATTCAAAATCTCTTATCTGTATTATAATTCCCCTTTTCCCACAGAATGAATTTATATTTTCTGTGCATCTGACTTAATAAAAGTATAATACCTGACATATTGGTGAGGAACCATATTCGTATTTATTTGAACTCTAACATGGCTCCAGAATACTTGAGAGCTAAGGCACAAGGAAAATATTAATACCATGTCTTTGCGTAATTACTGTCTGTCCAGATAAATTATGTTTTTATTTCTCACAAGATCACTGACAATTTCTCCTCCATCTACATAGAAATATATATATGCATTCCATAAAAATGTAATCTTGTGGATCTCCCTGGAGGTCCAGTGGTTAAGACTCCGTGCCTCCACTGCAGGGGGTATGGGTTCAATCCCTGGTCAGGGAAGATCCCGCATGCTGCAAGGTACAGCCACAAAACAAGACAAATCAAAAAACAGAAAATGTGGGCTTCCCTGGTGGCGCGGTGGTTGAGAATCTGCCTGCTAATGCAGGGGACACGGGTTCGAGCCCTGGTCTGGGAAGATCCCACATGCCGCGGAGCAACTAGGCCCGTGAGCCACAACTACTGAGCCTGCGCGTCTGGAGCCTGTGCTCCGCAACAAGAGAGGCCACGATAGTGAGAGGTCCGCGCACCACGATGAAGAGTGGCCCCCACTTGCCACAACAAGAGGAAGCCCTCGCACAGAAATGAAGACCTAACACAACCAAAAATAAATAAATTAATTAATTAATTAAAAAAAAAATCCCATAAAAAAAAAAAAAAAAAAAAAAAAAAAAACAGAAAATGTAATCTTGTATGTAAGCTTATTTTTGAGATAATTAATTACAACTATATTTGTTTCTTCACAATTAAAAGCATAATAGTCTGTTAATTTTATAAATGGAAGAGCAATTCAAAAAATAAAAATTTAAAATATTTTACAAAATTAGTTTAAATAAACATTAATAAGGTACATTTGAATAAGTAGTTTGAGTAAGGAATTATTTGAATAAGAAAAATATTTAAAGCATAAAAACATAAAGCACATTTGTTATAGTGTCACACTAAGTAATACAAAGTTATTATAAAAATAGAGGTTATTACTGTCACAATGACAAAATTCATATGTTCACAGTGACCAGTTGAATTAGTCATATAATTATATTTTTGGAGATTTCCTATGTACTAATCTGGTCTTCTTTAATCTAGTCCATATCTTTCATACATATTTTTTGTAGTAGCATCTTTTTTATATATTATTTAGTATTCATCTCCATAATCCTTTATATTCTTCACCAGTTACCAGTTATCCCTTTTTCTGCAGGCAGAATGTGTGTGTGTGTTCATATATTTATATATAAATTTATATTTATATTTATATTGGGTGGGCCAAAAAGTGCCTTCGGTTTTGTTTTTTTTTTTTTTGCCTTCGGTTTTTAAGTAAAAATAAAAGACACATTTTTCATTTTCACCAAGAACTTTATTGAACAACACATTCACCCTTTTGTTCTACTACCTTCTGCCATTTTTCAGGCAACTTCATAATTCCATCTTCCCAAAACATTTTATCTTTTTGAGCAAAGAACTGTTCCAGGTGCTAAACAGTCTTCCAGGGAATTGAAATTTTTTCCATTAAGAGAATTTTGTTAAGACTAAAATAAATGGAAATCTGAAGGTGCAATATCTGATGAATACGGCAGATGAATCAGAACTTCACAGCCAAGCTGTAACAGTTTTTGCCTGGTCATCAAAGAAACATGCGGTCTTGCGTTATCCTGATGGAAGATTATGCGTTTTCTATGGATTAATTCTGGACGCTTTTTGTCGAGTGCTGCTTTCAGTTGGTCTAATTGGGAGCAGTGCTTGCTGGATTTAATCGTCTGGTTTTCTGGAAGGAGCTCATAATAGAGGACTCCCTTCCAATCCCACCATATACACAACATCACCTTCTTTGGATGAAGACGGGCCTTTGGTGTGGTTGGTGGTTGTTCATTTTGCTTGCCCCACGATCTCTTCCGTTCCACATTGTTGTACAGTATCCACTTTTCATCGCCCGTCACAATTTGTTTTAAAAATGGAACGTTTTCATTACGTTTAAGTGGAGAATCGCGTGCGGAAATACGAAGATTTTTTTCGCTTAACTTACGTGGAACCCAAACAACAAAGCGATTGACAGAACCAAGCTGGTGCAAATGATTTTCAGCACTTGATTTGGATATTTTGAGTATGTCAGCTGTCTCCCGCGTGGTATAATGTTGATTGTTGTCAATTAATGTCTTGATTTGATTGCTGTCAACTTCAACTGGTCTACCCGACCGTGGAGCATCGTCCAGCAGGAAATCTCCAGCACGAAACTTCGCAAACCACTTTTGACAGGTTTGATCAGTCACAGTACCTTCTCCATACACTGCACAAATCTTTTTTTTGCATTTCGGTTGCATTTTCACCTTTCTTGAAATAATAAAGCATAATATGCCAAAAATGTTGCTTTTTTTCTTCCAACTTCAATATTAAAATGGCTACACAAAGATTCACCAATTTTGATAAGTCTTTTTTTAAATGCATGCTGATATGACAGCTGTCACACACAATCTAACAAAATTGTTTTGAATGAAGTTAAAGACAACAAAGTACTACTGGAGCCATCTTACAGAAAACACTGAACGAAACTTTTGGCCCACTATTATACTTGTATAATAGTTATTTGTGTATTTATGTATAAATACCACAGGAAATGACCAGATAATACAAACCAAGGAAGTTTTATATTTCATGACATAGTTTATTTTCTGATATCTCAAGTATGATCATATAAACTAAGAGTCAAAGTAACTGGAAAAATTTCTCTCTAGGAATCAGGTGGAGAATACTGTAGAAGTCACACTGGTGAATTTTTTTTTGAACAATTTTATCTCAAACTGACAGACTGTGCAGTGTTTTATAAAGGAGTTCAGATAATTGTAATGAAGATGTCAAGGGTAAGAGAATCACAATCATGAATCTTCTTTTAAGCCATTAAAAACACAGTTTGCTTGAGTTGCAGAGTGCTGTCCATTTACTTTTTTAATATAATACATCATTTGAGTAGTGTTTAATGAGTGCTCAGTTCTTACATTTGCTGTCTTCACTTCATGGTAACACCCCCAAATGATGGCAATTAAAATTATTAACAGGTTTATAAGACACAGACTGTGATTCTGTCAGCAGTGAAAAGAGGAAAATCTAATAACTGCAATTTCTACTTCCAGCCTACTTTAATTTCTTCCTTTCTCTTTGTGATTTCCTTTTGATTTTAAGGAACATGATTGAGGCCATGTGTCGCAGCCTTAATTTTAGAAATACAAGCTTGGATAAAATGCCTCTTATTTAACGAAATAGAAAAATGAACACAAATTAGATATAATGCCCAAACATTTTTTATAATTAAGTATAAGGCATACATTACATTTAAATTACAGCTTTTTACTCATAAAGTTGATATCTAATTTTGACTCTAAATAATTTGAAATACTTTACCTAATTTTCCAAATATGAGATTTTTCACTTGAAATAAAAAAATATACCACCAACCACACGGAAGACACAGCATTTTGAACAAGCTACTGATTGCTCTTATAAGTTTTGTACTTTTGAATATATATCAAGATATTGATTTGGGGCACTTCATCTTTTCAGGTAAGCATTTTGGTAATGAAATGTTTTGACCCTGGTAGTAGTGGAGTGATTTATGTTTGTGGAAGTCATTATTGCTAGATGTATCTGATGCCTGCTAGGAAGTCAAGCTTAATACCATAATGTTTGTGTTTAGTATAATACCAGTAAAAAAGTAAATAAAAGTCAAAGTGCTAAGATACCAGCAAGGCAATCACTTTCTCCCTCTGGTATCTAAAGTGATCATTCTTCTGAGGTCTGTACAGTGCTCAGCAAGCAGCGTTTGTTTTTAAGCACAGATAGAAGCTACTAATTAGTGAAAGGTCTGTTTTAAACAAATTCAGCTTTAGGATTCAGGTTTTTTGGCCAAACTTGACTAAAAGTGAATTTAGTAAGGACAGAAACCACACACGAGTACAGAAAGACAAAACCATCTTGATTTGAATTTCAGACAGTGAACTTGGTCCCCCATAATCCCTCTGACATTTAGTCTTAAGACTTCTCAAAAAGTTAATATAATCATCTGGCAAAATCAAATCCCAATGATGCAAATTTTATTTTTCAATTGATTTCCAGATGAACTACATTGGAATGAGCCTAATCCACATCAAAAGGGATATTCCTATAGCAGTATTTCATTAAATTCAAGGGGAAAAAAATCTATGGTTATATATTATGTTAAAAGCAAGCGGACCACAAAATTGAACATACAATTCCTTGCAAGAACACAACTATCTTCCCTACTTTGCTTCACTTATATCTATTTTGTTTTACTTTGACCTTAGTTTTATTAACACTGTCTCTAAGTATTTCAATGATAAAAGAAAATAAATGAGACATAACTGAAGGAGTTATGAGAGAGAGATAGTAGTTTTAATATTTTATAATAATTGCTACTTCTATTACTTTACTAAAATTTTCATTTTTAACAATTCAAGAAGTTGCTGAAGTAATATGGATAGCTCCCTCCTCCCACAACTCAATCCAATCCAACTCAGATAATGTTATACCATAAACAATTAGGCACATGATCGTCCATGCTTCCATGAATACTTGAGAGGCAGGAACATTTTTTAAACAGAAAACAAATAAGTCACGGTACATGTTGGTTAGGAATGCACTTCAGCTATTTTACGTGACCAAAAACCAGTGACAAATAAGACAGGCTTATTTCTTTTTCACACGAAAGCCTGGACTTGTGCATGGGTTAGGGAATGTAGTGCCTATGCCCCTTGAGATTTTCAGGGATTCTAGTTCCTTTTTTCTTATTGCTCCACCACCTACTAAGTTGTCCTCATCCACATGGTCAATTGTACAGTCACATCTGCAGTGAAGAGCAAGCTGGTTCCCTTTAAACTATGACCTGAAGAAGCATACATCATTTCTACCTGCATCCCATTGGTCTGAACTCAGTCATATGGATGCTCCCAGCTGCAACTGAGGCTGGGAAATGTTGTCTCTCGGCATGCCCTCATAGAATTGAGGGACCCTCTATATTTAAAAAGGGGAAGGAAGGAAATAAATATTGGGGAAACATTTAGCAGAATCTGTCATACTTTATTTACTATGGATTTATAACATCTATATATCTATCCAAAAGTACTTATTAAGAAGCTATTATACATGAAGTATTTTTCTGTGCCTGGTGACATGATGGTGAGGGAAGCTTTTGCCTTCACAAACTCCCACCTCGTTCCAACCATCAAAGTTGGTGTCCCCATTCTTTAGGATAGAGCCCCAGTCAGTTTCTGGTCAGTATGTCAAATCCCCTACTGAGATGAGAAATCTTTTCTAAGCTCCAGTGTACTGGAATAGGAATAGGGTGACTAGTAATCCCAGTTTCCTCGTGACTAAAACGTTTCCCAGGACACAGAACTTTCAGTGGGTGCTGTCTCTTGCAAACTATAGTCTTGACAAAACACATGGTAGAGTTTAGGAACTATTAAATTTCATTAAGTAAATAAATGAAAAAAGTTGTCAGAATAATTCTCCTCCCATCTTTACTGAAACAGATAATTATTTTTTCTTAAAAGTAGAGAATTATGAAATGAAAATCTCCTATTATATGCACTCAATTATAACCCATAGGTTCTTAGAAATTTCACAAAAAGTTTGATAACTCACACAAATTACATTCTTTTTATTTACCAACTAGATAATAGTAATACACATTATGCAAAAGGAAACAGTATTGTTAGGCTGTACAATTAAATTTTAATAGCTGTTATTTCTTTTAATCTGTTTGAGTAAATAGGGCCAAATTAATCACATAGGGCTTAAATTTATAAATAAAATTGGACTATATCCAGATGGAAAGTACAGACTATTCTATTGCCAACTTTCTCACTTACTCTTTAATGTATGGAATTATTTCCTCAAATTAAAATTGGACAGATAGAAACCAATCCCTCCTATCTTGGAAATATTATAACCTGGATCCAGAACTGGCTTTAGTAAAATAATTAGAGAAATTTTAGAAATACAATATTTAATAAATGGAACCCTGTAAGCCTTCCTTTCTTCAACTAACAGCAAAAACGGATTAATAGGCAAATCAGGGAAGCAGATATTAGAGTGGATTGCCTCCGAGTTCAAATGTGTAACACTGGACTGCCAATTTTACGGGCTAAAACAAATTTAAGTATTTCATGATTAAAATGGAACAAATTTTAATAAGCAGACAAACGACATTTATAGTACCCCAGGAATGACCAGTCTCATTCAGATGTGAAAAGATTGTTTTGTGTCATCCTGTTACACCTAAGTGAAGTTTAATGGTTGATTAAATTTCATTGTAGAAACTTAACTGGGGTTAAGTGTTTAAGGCTTTATTTCTATTGGAAACCTATCCTGAGGAAGGAAAACAGTTCTATATATAAAGGAAGGTCGAATGAATGTTTTTACGTAGGAACCATTGTAACTCACTACTGCCTTGTACGCTTTCAGGTTGTAAACTAAAGAAATATTAAATCTGATAAATTGATTAAAAGATACTACCTAAAATATTTGAAAGTTGCTAAGAGAGTAGTAGGATCCTGAAAGTGCTCATCAAAAGGAAAAAAAAATTGTAACTATATAAGATGATAGATGTTAGCTAAAGTTACTGTGGTAATCATTTTGCAAATATATTTAACTCAAGTCATTATGCTGTGCACCTTAAACTTATACAGTACTGTATGTCAATTATATTCTGTTGGGGCCCATGGTAGGCCACCCCCGAATGTACCTCAAGGGCATATTTACTATTTTGAATTACAGTTACTGAAGAAACGGCCAATGCAAGAGGGACACTCTGACACTTCTGTCTCCCTGAAAGCAGGAAACAAAATCTCTCATGTGACGATGCACTCCCTGCATCTGCAGGTAAAAGAACATCCTTATCGCCAGAGATGGGGAATTCGGGCTGAGAAGTCTATATATACAAACCTTGTTACTTCTTTAATTGACTACCCCAAATCCAAACTCTGTTTAGATTCTTCACTAATTAAGCACCCAAAACCTAAGTTTCTTTGTCTGGTCAATTCATCACAAACTCTTTTGTCTAAAAAGTATAAAAACTGTTTGCTTTGGTCACTTCTTTGGTCCAATTTTTATCGGACCTCCATGCGCATGAGTTAAAATTTGTTTCTTTTTCTCCTGTTAATCTGTCTTGTGTCAATTTTATTATTAGTCCAACCACAAAAACTCAAGAGGGGAAATGGGGAAATTTTCTCCTCCCCAGCAATCTCAATAAAACTTAAACAAAAATTTTTTTTATGTTACTACCTAAAAAACGCTGTACTTTCTCCTAGATAACAGGATCTATAAGGAAAATTCCAATATCATTTTTGAAAATTTGAAAGGCAAAACAGAAAAATAATCTCTCTCAAATAGCTCTTGAAAATACATGTTTTGATATGGTCCTAATTTTACTGCTTCATTGCTTTTCATACTGAAAAATAATACTAAATGCTAAAAATAACTATATGGAAAGAGTACAGGCATATCTTCACCCATAATTCCCTCTGAAATACTTCTTTCTCTGCTTGGTGCTACCAAATTCAACAAGCTCATTATTTTATGGCTAAAGACACTTTAATTTGTGAACGTTTTTGTTCTCCGGAACTATGTCTTGCCATATGGAAGTAGATTTGATCAGTCCCCACCTGACTTTAATATTTTTCTCTGTCTTTATGGTACCTGAATATTTGATAAATCAGCTGACCTCTGCCTTGTCTGGGTTCCGTAAAGGCACTTGGCAATAATGTGATTCCTTTCCCTACCCTTATTCTAAGGGTGTGATCAACTTGCCTGCACTCTTAATAAGTCCCCCTGCTACCCTTCCCTTATGATCTCCCCCCCCCCCACCAACTGGTTTACTTTTTCTTTCTTTTTTTTTTATAGATTTATTTATTTATTTACTTTTGGCTGCATTGGGTCTTCGTTGCTGCGCGCAGGCTTTCTCGAGCAGGGGCTACTCTTTGTTGTGGTGCATGGGCTTCTCATTGTGGTGGCTTCTCTTGTTGTGGAGCACAGGCTCTAGGCACGCGGGCTTCAGTAGTTGTGGCTCCCGGGCTCTAGAGCACAGGCTCAGTAGCTGTGGTGCACAGGCTTAGTTGCTCCACGGTATGAGGGATCTTCCCGGACCAGGGCTTGAACCCATGTCCCCTGCATTAGCAGGCAGATTCTTAACCACTGTGCCACCAGGGAAGCCCTACTTTTTCTTTCAATTAAAGTATAGTTGACATACAATGTTATATTAGTTTCAGGTGTACAACAGAGTAATTTGATATTTTTATGGATTACACTCCATACAAAGTTATTATAAAATACTGACCATATTCCCTGTGCTGTGCATTACATCTTGTAAATTATTTATTTTGTAACTCGTAGTCTGTACCTCTTAATAATCCCCTTCACCTATTTCTCCCTTACCCCCCACTGCTCTCCCCTCTGGTAACCACTCTTTTGTTCTCTGTATCTGTGAGTCTGTTTCTATTTTGTCAAATTTTTTGTTTTTTAGATTCCACATATAAGTGGAAACATACAGTATTTATCTTTCTCTGTCTGCCTTATGTCACTAAGTATAATACCCTCCAGGTCCATTCACGTTGTCAGGGAAATGCCTATCAAAATACCAATCATATTTTTCACAGAACTAGAACAAATAATTTAAAAATTTGTATGGAAATACAAAAGACCCCAACTAGCCAAAACAATCTTGAGAAGGAAGAACAGAGCAGGAGGAATCATGCTCCCTGACTTCAGACTATTCTACAAAGCTACAGTAATCAGAACAGTATGGTACTGGCACAAAAACAGAGACATAGATCAATGGAACAGGAGAGAGCCTAGAAATAAACCCACGCACTTATGGTCAATTAATCTACAACAAAGGAGGCAAGAATATACGATGGAAAAAATACAGTCTCTTCAACAAGTGGTGCTGGGAAAACTGGACAGTTACATGTAAAAGAATGAAATTAGAACACTCCTTAACACCATACAGAAGAATAAACTCAAAATGGATTAAAGACCTAAATGTAAGACCAGACACTATAAAACTCCTAGAGGAAAACATAGGCAGAACACTCTTTGACATAAATCGCAGCAATATTTTTTTGGATCTGTCTCCTAGAATAATGGAAATAAAAGCAAAAATAAACAAATGGGACCTAATTAAACTTAAAAGCTTTTGCACAGCAAAGGAAACCATAAACAAAATGAAAAGACAACCTACAGAATGGGAGAAAATATTGGTAGATGATATGACTGATAAGGGGTTCACATCCAAAATATATAAACAGCTCATACAACTCAACATCAAAAAACCAAACAACCTGATTTAAAAATGGGTAAGAAGAACTGAATAAACATTTTTCCAAAGAGGAAATGCAGATGGCCAACAGGCACATGAAAAGATGCTCAACATCACTAACCATCAGGGAAATGCAAATCAAAACCACAGTGAGATATGACCTCACACCTGTCAGAATGGCTATTGCCAAAAAGAACACAAATAACAAACACTGCAAGGATGTGGAGAAAAGAGAACTCTCCTACACTATTGGTGGGAATGTAAATTGGTACAGCCACTGTGGAAAACACTATGGAGGTTCCTCAAAAAACTAAAAATAGAACTATCATATGACCCAGCAATTCCACTCCTGGGTATATATCAAAAAAAACCCCCCAAAAACCATAAACACTAATTAGAAAAGATATATGCACTCCAATATTCATAGCGTCATTATTTACTATAGCTAAGATATAGACGCAATCTCAGTGTGCATCAAGAGATGAATGTATCAAAGGAGATATGGTGTGTATGTATATATATATATACACACACACACACACACACAATGGAATAAACCCATGCACCATAAAAAGAATGAAATTTTGCCATTTGCAACAACACAGATGGACCTGGAGGATATTATGCTAAGAGAAATAAGTCAGACAGAGAAAGACAAATACTGTATATTTTTGCTTAGATGTGGAAACTAAAATACCTATTTTTTGTATGAAGGGACGAGTTTGGTCACAACTCTGAATAGGATTTTATTCTTTAGCATATGCAGAGGCAAACCAGCTATACTCCCCCTTGAGTATAACTTAATTACAGTTTACTCAGCACATTAAATAGTGTCCAAAAGGGTAATGTTGTCTGTGCAATTTTGTACTTTTTATAGTCTCTTAAATGCCTTATGGTAGAAATGAAAATACTTCACTCTGTGGCTTGGACTGTGATTAGGTGTTAGGACTAACTAATGACACCCTTACCTCATCTGAGTGTAAAACCAACTGAGAAGTAGATGTAGAAATAAGGCAGAGGAAGATTAAAATGTCAGCTAATTATTTATAAAGATGAATTGGATGGTGGTTTGGCACTTTGGACACAACTGGCTTATTAATACTTTCCACCAAAATTGAAAGTATTCACACCAAACTGGCCAGTTGTAGACTTCTTGCAGGAAAAAAAAAACAAAACCTGCACATGAAGGAGGAAGAGGAGAAAAGATGGATTCCTGGATTCAGGTTACTGCGAAAGAAAGAGAAGGCTCCAATCATCCGCTCATGTTTCATTCCTTCACCCAAATTCACTGAACTGATACGTTGCTTTTTCTCCCATGGGGAATCATGAGGGAGGAGGCAGGTTGAAGCTGGGATTTTTTTTTTCTCCTATACTTTTCCCCCTCCTGAGCGAACAGGCTCTTATATGTAAATGTGGTAAGTAGGAGATAAGAATCCTCACCACTCCTTTTCCATCAGCCTCCCTTTATCTTCATTATCTTTGTTCCATCTGTCCAGTAAAACTATCAAGCCTCATTTAATGAAAATGCTAGGACCCCTCTTCTCTCTCCATCCCCACTCCTCACACACATGTGCTCGCACTAACCAGGATAGATCATTTTAACACTGTTATCATTCAACAACAGTTGAGTGTGCATCTTTGCTGCCAGATAGTATGCTCAGTCTCAGGTGCTAAAATGAACAAAACACAGACTCCGTTGTCAAGAGGTTTGATGAACATCTTTCCAACATGTTTTATTTATGCGTCCATTCTATTTAAATCAGTTGGTATTTCCTTGCCAGGATATTATTCTCAGTAGACATTTAGACTTTGTTTCGCCATGTCACTTCTTTAAGATTACAAATCATTCTCTGCAGGCAAAATTTCCCCTATACTTGTATTTCTTCTTCCTAAGTAACTCTTGGTCCAGGTGTTCTTTGTGCCTCCCTGGGGATTAGTTCAGTTACTTTTCTCTGTGGGATGTTCTCTGTGGGAGTGGTTTTACTGTTTAACTGTATGTCAGATTCATGACTCTTCTTTCATTTCCCAGGTGTTCTGTAGCTCGAGGACGTTGTTCTTTGACTAATTTGTCTTTTTTTGCGTCTGATTTGCTGATTTATGAGTCATGCTGGTCTCATTTCACTCAAGGCCAGTCATCTTGTTGTGCTTTGTTTGCAAGCTGAATGTAATCTCCAACATCGGGTTTGGTCTGTAATCACAAACAGCTCCTGAGAAACCTGTCATTGGTCCTCCCATGACCCCACATTGGCTCCCAGACTGTGACCCTTTGCTCCACTCCCCCTCACGTTGTTTCCTCTCATCAATTCACTTTGTTAAGGCTCCCGTCCTCCTCATTTTAGTAGGACTGCCCTTGACAAGACTGCCAACTTTGTCTATTATGCCTCTAATCCAAGGGTCAGATTTGTGTTCTGAGCTCACTCAACCCATCAGCAGTATTTACTGTTTGACCAGCTGAAGTTCTTTCTGTTCTTGGCTTTCATGACTAGCTTTATTAATTATCACCCTGGCTGTCCCTTCTCCATTTCTATTCCTCTTCCTCTGATCTCTGACCTCTTCCTCTGATCTCTGACCCTGAGGGCCACCATACTCCATTGCACAGGTTACAGGTTACATCCTGCACATTTAATGATGCTGATGGCATCTTCTTAGTAGTTGTGCCATATGACAGGCCTGGTATCCTAGGTTGTGACATCTGAAGTCAGACGCCTTGGGTTCTTCCATTTGGTCTCTGTAGGACCTTGAGAAAATTTCTTCACTATAAACTCAGTTTCTTCAACTGTAACGGGGAGATGATGATAGTATCTGTTACAAAGATTAGTTTTGGATATTCAAGGTGCAAATGCATATGGAATCCTTAGCAAGTCCTGGTTCCCAGTGACTGTTCCATAAGTGTTACACATTACCATTATTATCATTTAAGCTCTAGTTTGGTATTCTGTGACAGTGATGTACTAGAGTGCCCATCTTCTAATTTTGGTAAGTTTTCTCAGAATTACACAAAAGAATACTCTATGAAAATAAAGTACAAAACATGAAGCCCAAGTCGTGGATAGAGTCTGAAATTGGATGCTAATCGCTAAAAGCTCAGATAAAATATTTATGTTTCAGAAGTCCCCGTATCTTTCATTTCTAGTATCATTTTTTAGAAGAAAACATGTAAGAAGAGCATTAGATGTGCAGCAACTTTTCTCTCTGAATTTTTATTTTGTTGTTTACTGTTCTTGCAGCCATAGCAGAGGAAAATGTAGTTATTTTAAGTTAATCAAAATGTCTGGTCTTTCAAATGACCTTATGAAAGTGAAGTAAAAACATGTAAATGAAATACCTCTTGAAAAAGATACACAACTTTGTAAAGATAATAAGAGTATATAGGTGGCATTACTTAATTATATATTCAAAGAAAATAACTTCTTGTAGTTCATCCATCATCCTCTATTTTCTCTGAGTACCTTGTAATCTTTATCTTATTTCAAATGTGCCTTCAGTGATTCCATTAATTTCTTATATGCCTATTAAGTTCTCCTGTTAAACAAATGTATATGCTTTATATTACAGCATAGAAAACAACAGAAATTCATGGAAATTACGTGGATAACAATTTCCATTATACCTTGACATTTATTTCTCCATCATTGAGATATTTTTGTTGTTTGCCATAAAAAATATTTCTTATAGATTAAAATGTTTAGTGATTTTGTAAATAATTTTTTATAATTCAGTAGAATTTTAAATTATTCATCACAGGGACTTCCCTGGTGGCGCAGTGGTTAAGAATCCGCCTGCCAGTGCAGGGGACACGGGTTTGATCCCTGGTCTGGGAAGATCCCACATGCTGCGGAGCAACTAAGCCTGTGCACCACAACTACTGAGCCCAGGTGCCACAACTACTGAAGCCCACGCACCTAGAGCCCATGCTCCACAACAAGAGAAGCCACCGCAATGAGAAGCCCACACACCACAACGAAGAGTAGCCCCCGCTCGCCACAACTAGAGCGCGCAGCAATGAAGATCCAAAGCAGCCAAAAATAAATTTAAAATAAATAAAGTTAACAAATTTATCATGTTTGATCAAGTACTCTGTTTTTTAAAATTACTAATATTTTACTGTATTGATTAAAACTCAATCACACTTCCTGAGTCACCCAAATAACAGGCACTCTTGGCCAATATAGCTCCTACTGCACGATATGCTGGCACTATAATATACACATTAGGTTGAATACTAATTATGCAGGGACAATACCTGGATAGGAGACTTACCCCTTTTGTGCAGTATAATGAGTTTGCTGGCACATCCAAATGATTATTACCATTATTGTTTTATGACACTATTTTGTTAGATAGATAGGTAGATAGATAACTCTGCAATTCTCTGAAACCTGTTTGATTAAATAAAAAAAATATATATATACATATATATATATAAAGGGTGTGAATTCAGTACTGAAGTGGTAAGTTCATGATGATTGATGATTCTAGTTACCGGTCATGACTGCTCACATAGCACCTGCTTCATACATAGCAGGGCATTACTTGATCTTAATTAACATGTTCCTTTCACCCTTGTGCAAGTCACTACCTGGCCTGAACTACTGTGGAAACCTCATTAACTTTTCTCCTTGAATCTCCTTTACTCAATTTACCATTAAAAGAACCTCTTATTTTCATATTTAAAACATTCTGTGGCCCCCACTATTATTAGAAGTCCCAAATCTTCACCATACCCTGCATGGTCTTGCCAACTTTGCCTACTTTATCTCTCTCTTTTTTAAAAAAATAAATTTATTTATTTATGGCTGCATTGGGTCTTTGTTGCTGTGTGCAGGCTTTCTCTCTAGTTGCGGCGAGCAGGGGCTACTGTTCGTTGCGGTGCACGGGCTTCTCATTGCAGTGGCTTCTCTTTGTTGTGGAGCACAGGCTCTAGGCAGGTGGGCTTCAGTAGTTGTGGTGCACAGGCTCAGTAGTTGTGGCGCACAGGCTTAGTTGCTCCGCGGCATGTGGGATCTTCCCAGACCAGGGCTTGAACCCGTGTGCCCTGCATTGGCAGGCGGATTCTTAACCACTACACCACCAGGGAAGTCCCTGCTTACTTTATCTCTTGACAAGTTCTTTCTATTCCCTCTGCTCCACCCACATAAGTTCTTGCTCAAACGGGCCAAGCTGGTTTCCACCATGAAAAATTCCCGCATGCTTCTCTGAGGCCTAGAAGGCCATTTTTTCCGTCTCCATGTCCAGCTAACTCTGACTCACCCTTCAGGTTTGGTGTATTGGTCTTCTCATGGTGGATCTTTAGTAGTCAGGGTCCCAGGACCTATGCTCTCATAGCCTCCTTGACTTGTTCATGGTAACAGTTATCACAGTAATCTTATTTATTTATTTATTTATTTATTTCCACAGTAATCATTCTAAAACAAGTTGTGTTATTGGCAGTTTGTCACTTCTTTTCTAGTGATCATAAGCTCCATGAGGACAAGAATGATACTTCTCATTTCAATGAAAGCCCTCAATTACTATTTGCTGAATGAATAAAGGAATGAAAATATAAATCATAAGAAATATATTTTTAAAGTATGTTTAGATATTGGCTGTAGAAAAAATTATCTATCCCATATTTATGAATTTAGCCACAATAAGAAAGTTTAACTGTGGTGGAATCTATAGGTCTTAGTCAGTGGTTCCTGAAGCTCTTCAGAGAATGGGAGACAACTGACAATGGGAGGTGCTTTGAGGAGAGAAGCCAGTGCTAATCATTCTATATTGTAAGATAGAAAAACAAAGAAGTTACTAAATATTTACAACCCTGTTCAAACACAACTGAGGTTAAATATATACTTATTCTGAGTACATATTCACGAAGTGTCTTTCTAAGGATTTGCTAAAGATGGGCAGAAATTTTCTCCAATATTAAAAGGTTCGTTAACAGTAGCACTAAGGACTGTTGACTTGTAACTTTGAATTTTAAAAGTACTATTTTAGAAACCTACATTTATTCTCTTAAAGTTGTCAGCTATGTTTATCATAAAAGATTGATTTTATCTAACAACCAGATGATAATTCAATGACAGCTGTTATCAACCCAATCCACACACTATATAGATTCTGCCAAATTAGAAATACAGTGAATGGCATATTTCTTAATTAAGAATATGACTTTTCAAATAAAATACTGAAACTCTAACAGATCAATTTTAAAACATAATGTGAAATGTCAGTTTATCATAATTTTTGTCAATTGTGATGCTGTCCTTCTTCCTTAGGGGCTTATATCCAATATATTTGAGTTATATACAAGGGGGATGTATGTATCATGAAAATATACTCGCTTGGTTATTACTTGCCTCACCCTCTGCCCACAGCTGACAATCACATCTCTACTTTTGCCAGTGGATATTCTTATAATCAGAATTATTACAGCCATAGAGACAGATCCCCACAGGAGGTTCAATACTTCTGAAACTAAAATTAGCTTCTCATTTCTTAGCTTCATTTTGACACTGCTCATAAAGGCTTCAATAATTAAACAGAAATACATGCAGATATCAACTATATACAGTACTTATGTCTCTGGAAGTAGATTAGTATATCCAGTAGAAATATTAGGCTGAAGGGAAATGGAAAGATCCAGAAGTAAGAGAGAGGAAGAAAATGAGGGAGTGGTTGAATTTTTGTGGAGGTTTTCTCAATTTCAAAATATTTTTTCTATAGAGAGTGAGAGAGAAAGTTATCTCCTAAAAACAGGATTTTGTACAATCCATTTTTGGAGAAACAAAGATAAAGGATCTTAAAATTTTTTCAGGTATAAAATATATACACATTTTTTGAGAAGCAGAGATGTAAACTTTATGCGTTAGTTATCATAGCACAGTACTTTCATAAAACAGTTTATATTTTTCTGATGTTTTATGTGTTAGCTGTTTTTCATAAACATTTGAAAAGATTTTGGGCTCCAAGTACAGCGATCACATGCGCAAATCATACAGCTCACAATTTTCAGTGAAGGTACATGACCTCTTTGCCTCAAGCTGCTGTCACTTTGTTTAGGCAGCATTTGTGTCAAGGAACCCTCCAGAAATTTTTAAATATTCACAGAAAGGAAACTCTGATATAGTAACACAGTACCCTTTAGACTTTTTGTATCTGATGAAAATCTAATTGTATTTTGCTGATTTCAAAGCTCTACATTAGATTTTCAGTGCAGGGATACAAAAAGCTAAGTAAGAGGCAGCAAGTAAATGCTTACAATTGCTTTTGTTTTGGCACGTAGACTTTCTTCCCCCTTGAGATGCTGTAATTATTAAAATATTTTAACTTACTAGATATTTCTTCTGCTTTATGTTTTGGGTTTTTTTGGCCCTGAGGCATATGGGATCTTAGCTCCCTGAGCAGGGACTGAACCTGCACCCCCTGCATTGGAAGGTGAAGTCTTAACCACTGGACCACCAGGGAAGTCCCTTACTAGATATTTCTAATCTAAGTTCATTGTTATCACAGAGGAATCATAGCAAAACAAACCTAAACCATAAATGCTGACTAGAACTGTAAAAGCTGTCCCTAAAATCTGAAAGCAAAACAGAAGATATGAATTATACAAAGTAGCATAGTTTATCATATAAATAAAAGAACTGATCTATACCAGGGTTTCTCAACTTTGGCACTACTGATATTTGGGACAGATAATTCTTTGTTCGGGGGCCTAGCTTATGCATTGTACGATGTTTAGCAGCAGCCCTGGCCTCTGCCCACTAGATACGAATAGCACCCCCTCCCCTATTTGTAGCAGCCAAAAAAGTCTCCACTCTTCACCAAATATCCCCTGGGGGAAGGCAAAAATCACCTCCCCCTCCTTTCAGAATTATTGATCTAGCTAAAAGCCTGTCAACTGGTGCATATGCAGGTGTAGATTTTTAGAAGTAGGATTGCTGGATCAAATGGTAGTTTTTTTTTTTTTTAATAAATTTATTTATTTATTTTTAGCTGTGTTGGGTCTTCGTTTCTGTGCAAGAGCTTTCTCTAGTTGCGGCGAGCGGGGGCCACTCCTCATTGCAGTGCGCGGGCCTCTCACCATCGCGGCCTCTCCCGTTGCGGAGCACAGGCTCCAGACGCGCAGGCTCAGTAGTTGTGGCTCACGGGCCTAGTTGCTCCGCGGCATGTGGGATCCTCCCAGACCAGGGCTCGAACCCGTGTCCCCTGCATTGGCAGGCAGACTCTCAACCACTGCGCCACCAGGGAAGCCCTCAAATGGTAGTTTTGATAGATATTGACAGATTTTCTTCCATAGGGATGTACCATTTTGCACTGACACTAGCAGTGTACGACAGTGCCTAGTACTTCATAATGTCACAGAAAGGTGAATGGTCAAACTTTGATTTTTTTTTTTGCCAATCTGATAGGTGAGGGAAAATGTCTCAGTGTTATTTTCATTTGTATTTTCAAGCTTGTTTTGGCAGGACAATTTTTTATTATTCTGTTGTCAAGGGAACCATCTTAATAGCATTTGTTACTTTTTGAAAGCCATGCTTCTCAAATTTGGTCACTGTTCAGACAATTTAAGGAAAAGAATAAAGTTATTTTCTTCTCTCTCTGTGGGCTTCAATTATTTTTACTAGCCAATTACTAAATTTGTTCAAACAAATATATTAAAAAAGCATATCTTTAGCTTACAGCTTTTATGCGGCTATAAAAATAATCAGTTTATGAATTCAATAAAAAGAAAACAACCAAACCAAAACATTCAAATTAAGAACGCTAATTTAATATGGCCAATGATACACTGTGAACACTTAATCACCACAGACAACATGAATATGGGACTGTTAAGGAAGATACTTGTGTGATTTCCTTTGCCTTTCCTACAGAGTGTCACAGGATATGGCAAGCTGCCCTCCATTACTGAGCCATTCTATCACTTTAGGTCTCATGAAAAGATCCATGCACGCATCTGGCCTTCTTTGGGTGCAAAATTATCATGTATGTCTAAGTCCTTTCTTCTCAGAACCCTCCTCCTCCAAGAGCAGAAGAATTTCTGGTAGCTTTGTCCCCCAGGCTCAGGGATATGTGACCTGTCCTGACCTGTTCAATGGAGGGAACTCATTCTCACCTGTACTATTTTTTTTTTCTCTAATTTAAGTATAGTTGACTTACAATATAAAATTAGTTTCAGGTATACAAAATAATTAGATATTTTTATAGATTACACATTATACAAAGTTATTATAAAATATTAACTATATTCTCTGTGTTGTACATTATATTCTTATAACTCAGCTATTTTATAACTAGTAGTTTGTACCTCCTAATCCCATTCACCTATTTTGTCTCTACCCCTACCCCTCTCTCCTCTGGTAACCCCTAGTTTGTTCTCTTTATTTGTGATATGTTTCTGTTTTGTTATATTTGTTCATTTGTTTCATTTTTTAGATTCCCCATATAAGTGAAAACATGCAGTATTTGTCTCTCTCTGTCTGACTTATCTCACTAAGCATAATGCCCTCATATATTTTGTGATGTGGTATTTTATCTTTCCTGAAAAGTAAGTGGTAGGATTGGTGGGCAAGAGCTTTCCTATCCCCTAAAACATCAAAAGTATCTATTGTGTTTTTCAATTATGACTATAAAGTATCTATTAATGTGGTCATGAATGTACTCAAAATGGCCTTGAATATATATGCCTAATTACTAAATGATACCAGAATAATATTTAGAAAGCAGCAATAAAATCAAGTTTCAAGAAGAACATAAGTTATATGAAAACAAAAGCAAAAATAAACAAATGGGCTACACTTAAAAGCTTTTTATGGCAAAGGAAACCATAAACAAAATGAAAAGACAACCTATGGACTGGAAGAAAATATTTGCAAAGGATGCAACTGGCAAGGGATTAATTTCCAAAGTATATAAACAACTCTTACAGCTCAATATCAAAAAAACAAACAACCCCATCAAAAAATGGGCAGAGGACCTACACATACAGAGGACCAACAGGCACATGAAAAGATGTTCAACATTGCTAATTATTAGAGAAATGCAAATCAAAAACTACAATGAGGGGACTTCCCCGGTGGTCCAGTGCTGAGACTCCCACTGCCACTGGACCTGCACTCCCAATGCAGGGGGCCTGGGTTCGATCCCTGGTCAGAGAACTAGATCCCACATGCCGCAACTAAAAGTTTGCATGCCACAACTAAAGATCCTGCATGCCGCAACTAAGACCCAACACAGCGAAATAAATAAATAAGTAAATATTTAAAAAAAAAACCAAAACACAATGAGGTATCACCTCACACCAGTCAGAATGGCCAGCATTAAAAAGTCTACAAATAATAAATGCTGGAGAGGTTGTGGAGAAAAGGGAACTCTCCTACACTGTTGGTGGGAATGTAAGCCGGTACAGCCACTATGGAAAAGAGTATGGAGGTTCATTAAAAAACTAAAAATAGAACTACCATACGACCCAGCAATCCCACTCCTGTACATATTTCTGGAAAAGATGAAAATTCCAATTTGAAAAGATACATGTACCCCAATGTTCATAGCAGCACTATTTACAATAGCCAAGACATGGAAGCAACCTAAGTGTCCATCCACAGATGAAGTGATAAAGAAGATGTGGTATATATATATATATATATATATATATACACACACACACACATACATACATACAATGGAATATTACTCAGCCATAAAAAAGAATGAAATAATGCCATTTGCAGCAACATGGATGAACCTAGAGATTATCATACTAAGTGAAGTAAGTCAGACAGAAAAAGACAAATATCATATGATATCACTTATATGTGTATCTAAAAAAAATGATACAAATGAACTTATTTACAAAACAAAAATAGACTCACAGACATAGAAAACCAACTTGTAGTTACCAAAGGGGGAAAGACAGGAGAGGGACAAATTGGGAATTTGGAAGTAACACATATACACTACTAAATATAAAATAGATAACCAACAAGGACCTACTGTATAGCTTAGGGAACTACATTCAATATCTTGTAATAACCTATAATGGAAAAGAATCTGAAAAAGAATGTTACACATATATATATGTATAACAATCACTTTGCTGTACATCTGAAACACTGTAACTCAACTATACTTCAGGGAGGAAGGAAGGAAGGGTAAGGCAACAAGATATGATAATAAACTATTACAGTACAAACTGGCTCTAATTCTGCCCCTGGTGTTCCCACTGACTTTGGTGCGCCAGGGAACATCTGCCGGGCTTTGTCTTCTTCGTCTAATAGAATGAGGGGATTAACTGCAGAATTTCTAACATGTCTTTCTGTTCTAACACTCTGTGAATCACGCTCTTTCAGAAAATAGGTAATTCAAACACACACACACAAAGAACTTAAGCTATAAATATCAATATTACCCCTATTTTTTAAATTTTATTTTTATTTAATTAATTTATTTTTAAGTTTGAAATATGTTTTTTTAATTGGGGTACAGTTGATTTACAATGTTGTGCGGGATAGGGAGGGTGAGAGGGAGACGCATGAGGGAGGAGATATGGGGATATATGTATGTATAGCTGATTCACTTTGTTATAAAGCAGAAACTAACACACCACTGTAAAGCAATTATACTCCAATAAAGATGTAAAAAACAAAAAAACAAAAAACTGAATCACTTTGCTCTACACCTGAAATATTACCCCCATTTTATCTTTGATTTTCATAGTTTTCTGTGCTTAACTTTTAGTATTTGTTCACACTTTTAAAAATTGTGTTAATTTAGTGATATGAAAAAATACCAGCAAATACTAGAAGAGAAGGAGATAATATTGGTAAATATGGGCAGAGTCAATGCCCATATTTATACTCAGTCAAATTTTTTGGATTTACAGCTTCTTGGTAAGAATTTGGAAACCAAGTTAGGACAATTTGTGTGCATGAGGTTCATAATTTTCTATGAGTGTTGTGTGACGTTTTGATGTATTTTAACAATTCTATTTTATGCATATATTTACATATTAATTGATTTCTGTCATTCCTTGTTGCAAATGTATTTGATTTGCTTCACTGGAAGAGATACACATAAATAACACCAGTAAATATAAAAGCGATAGTTCAAAATTATGAAAAAATCAGAATAAATAATTATAATAAAACCTCAGCATAAAGTATTAAATTTAACTCTTCTTGAATGGCAAAGTAGAAAATACTATGCATTACATATTTTCATGGTTTGGTAAAGGAAAATGTACCATTGCTTCAGAACAATGTATCTCTTTGATAAATTCTAGGTAACTTTTAGTTTGAATATTTTAAGATACATTGTACTACATAATAATGGTCAATGACCTAAAATTATGTTTTTTAATTAAAGATGGAGGAATATTATTTCCATGGCCTTTGGTCATTTTATATTGATTTTAAATAAAAATCAAAGACGTAATATTATAACGTAAGTCAGTGAAAACATTTTGATTAGGTGCAGATGCATATAGCATTAATCAGTCTGATAATCATTCTAGAACAGGGATCAGCAAACTTTTTCCGTAAAGAGTCAAACAGAAATACTTTAGACTTTGTGGATGCTTCCATGGTAGCATGGAAGCAGGTATAAATAATATATAAGTGAATAAGCATAGCTGTGTTCCAATAAAACTTTATTTATAAAAACAGGTGGTGCGCCAGATTTGACCCATACATATCATCTATCTTGGAATATATTCTGAAATACTAGTTATCTTAACAACCCCTGTAACTTTTTACCTGCTCAAATGATCAACTGTACTTTCCAAACTGAAACACAAAGAAATAAGGGCAAAAATGGAGGGGAATGGATAAACAACTCTGATATATTTATGCAATTGAATACCACTCTCCAATAAAAAGCAATAACTTAGTGTTATGTGGATCAACATGGATGAATCTCAAACATTTCATGCTGTGTGAAAAAAATAGAGAAGAGTATGGTTCCATTCATATGAGGCTGTAAAACAGGCAAAACTAACTCATGATAATTGAAATCAGAAGAGAGGTTGCCTGTGGATGGAGTGATTGACTGGGAAGGGGCATGAGGAAACTTATTTCAGTGGATGCAAAATGTACCTCATTTTTTAAAAGTAAAGAAGAAAGAAAGAAAGAAAGTGAAAGGTAGCTAAGGAAGGCATCCATTTGCCAAAGCCATTCTAATTATATCAGGAATGTCAATAACCTGGGATTGAGGTCCAATTCATAATCTGATTCACAGATACACAGATGGTACTCATTTACATATTCAGAAATTAAGTTTCACATTTACTTACAATTTGATGTATTTTGTTTTTTGTCACTAGAAAAGATATGAGAAAGAGAAGAAAGCTAACATATCTAGAGAATTCATGATATGCCAAACATTGTGTGTGTTACATATGCCACTTAATTGCATACAAATCTCTGATATAAATATGAGTAAACCAAGACTGCATGGAATTATGTAACTTTTCTAAGGGTGCATACAGTAGGTCACAAAACTATAGAATCCATCTTTGTCTAATTTCAAATTCTAGTTCCTCCCAACCTTGACATGACTAGCAGTTCACCCACAGAAGACACAGAGAAGTTACAAGGACGACCACAAATTGTCACTATAAAAGGGATTCTCCTTTAAGTGTGGCTTAAAAGATGTGATGGGAGATCTTGGCAAACCTTAAATACCTGGCTAGGCTAAGCCAGCACTTGAAGCACTTACTTTACACAAAACCCAACCTGCCACACTGATGAGAGTTCTTGGGGCAATTTTCCACGGCAGACAGATCAGTAGGGAAAGTACTGTTTGCATCTGAGGCCAAACATGTTGTTTGCAGCTTCCCCTCATGTCCTTAGGCTTTGACATCACAAATTACTGTCCATGTTTGGGGATGTGTGTCTCAGTAGTATGTGTATGAAAGTCCACAAAGGAATGTGAACTTAGGAAAAGAATGCTGTCCCTAAAAAGATGTTGCAGAAAGCCATCAGTTCAATTGCTGGTAACAGTCAACAAACAAATTTCTTCTTCTCCCTTTTTCATAACCGCCGAATTTAACTAAACAATGTTTTGCCCTACTGTACAGTGGGCTCTACTCTCAGTTCCCTTAACACATTGAAGTGATATTAACAATAGGGTGTTATGCTGGTATGTGTCTGTGGTCATCAGTCATTGTAATTTAACTTAAAAAATAGAAATCTTTCTTAGGTAATGTCACGAGGTTTTGCAAGTATTCACAGAAAATATGCATTTTCTATGTGAAGAGATGAAAGAGTTAAAATGACTATTTTACAATTAGCCATTTTAAACAAAAAAACCCTCATGTATCCTGCCTATTATCCAAATACTTGGGCTTATTTACCAAATCTTTCCTTGTATTCTTTATAAAAGTTTCTGCTGATTATATTTGTGGCACCCATTAGATACAAGCTACCAGCTCTTAGTAAACAAATGGAGCCTAGATAAGATACCCTACAAAATGATTACCCTGAAGGGAACATAACAATTTAAACTGTAGCATAAAAATTATTTCTGAAATCAAGTTTATAGCCACCTGCATTTTTTAAAGAAAACCCACAATGGCTTTGCCAAAATCTCAAGGTTTACATTTTCACCGTGGATATTGATTTAACATGCTATGGTTTTCTTTGTTTTCCTCACAAGCATTTTTTACACATCTCTTATTTTATTCAGTGTCTCAGGTCACACTGATAATAGAGGGCATGATAGGATCTGGAAGTTTCCCATAATGTTGGTCATCACTGAACTTGAAGTGGATAGTGTCATTGACACTGAAAGGCTTGGTTTCTTTAAGTAATCTAGTACTGGCTCTAGGCTGACAAGTCAGAGAAGGTAATATATCAAGAAAAAGTATGTGGCTCATTTTTGCTAATGCAATTTACACTCAACTGTGAAACAAAATTTAAGATGGAAAATCCTATTATGCCTTCTTTTCCTGCTTAAGCCAGAGCAGCATGGCTTCTATGCTCAAACTTTATACATTTAGTATATTTGTTAAAATATAGTGTCTGCAAAGTAAAGACCAAAGAAAGTTGGAGGCAAAAGGAAATAACTAGATATTGATTCTTTAGGAAAATTTTTCTATTGGTTTTCAATGGGCAACCCAATGCATTTTATTTTTTAACATATGTGGGGTTTTTTCCAGTAAGAATTAAAAGTGCGATCTTATGGCTTCACAGGTGAATTCTATCAAACATTTAGAGAAGAGCTAACACCCATCCTTCTCAAACTCTTCCAAAAAATTGCAGAGGAAGGAACACTCCCAAACTCATTCTATGAGGCCACCATCACCCTGATACCAAAACCACACAAAGATACTACAAAAAAAAATTACAGACCAATATCACTGATGAATATAGATGCAAAAATCCTCAACAAAATACTAGCAAACAGAATCCAACAACACATTAAAAGGATCATACACCACGATCAAGTGGGATTTATCCCAGGGATGCAAGGATTCTTCAATATACGCAAATGAATCAATGTGATACACCATATTAACAAATTGAAGAATAAAAACCATATGATCGTCTCAATAGAGGCAGAAAAGGCTTTTGACAAAATTCAACACCCATTTATGATAAAAACTCTCCAGAAAGTGGGCATAGAGGGAACCTACCTCAACATAATAAAGGCCATATGCGACAAACCCACAGCAAACATCATTCTCAACGGTGAAAAACTGAAAGCATTTCCTCTAAGATCAGGAACAAGACAAGGATGTCCACTCTCACCACTATTATTCAACATAGTTTTGGAAGTCCTAGCCACAGCAATCAGAGAAGAAAAAGAAATAAAAGGAATACAAATTGGAAAAGAAGAAGTAAAACTGTCACTGTTTGCAGATGTCATGATACTATACATAGAGAATCCTAAAAATGCCACCAGAAAACTACTGGAGCTAATCAATGAATTTGGTAAAGTTGCAGGATACAAAATTAATGCACAGAAATCTCTTGCATTCCTATACACTAATGATGAAAAATCTGAAAGAGAAATTATGGAAACACTCCCATTTACCACTGCAACAAAAAGAATAAAATACCTAGGAATAAACCTACCTAGGGAGACAAAAGACCTGTATGCAGAAAACTATAAGACACTGATGAAAGAAATTAAAGATGATACCAACAGATGGAGAGATATACCATGTTCTTGGATTGGAAGAATCAATATTGTGAAAATGACTATACTACCCAAAGCAATCTACAGATTCAATGCAATCCCTATCAAATTACCAATGGCATTTTTTACGGAACTAGAACAAATCATCTTAAAATTTGTATGGAGACACAAAAGACCCCGAATAGCCAAAGCAGTCTTGAGGGAAAAAAACAGAGCTGGAGGAATCAGACTCCCTGACTTCAGACTCCCTGACTTCAGACTATACTACAAAGCTACAGTAATCAAGACAATATGGTACTGGCACAAAAACAGAAACATAGATCAATGGAACAAGATAGAAAGCCCAGAGATAAACCCACGCACCTATGGTCAACTAATCTATGACAAAGGAGGCAAAGATATACAATGGAGAAAAGACAGTCTCTTCAATAAGTGGTGCTGGGAAAACTGGACAGCTACATGTGAAAGAATGAAATTAGAATACTCCCTAACACCATACACAAAAATAAACTCAAAATGGATTTGAGACCTAAATGTAAGACCGGACACTATAAAACTCTTAGAGGAAAGCATAGGAAGAACACTCTTTGACATAAATCACAGCAAGATCTTTTTTGATCCACCTCCTAGAGTAATGGAAATAACAAAAATAAACAAATGGGACCTAATGAAACCTCAAAGCTTTTGCACAGCAAAGGAAACCATAAACAAGATGAAAAGACAACCCTCAGAATGGGAGAAAATATTTGTAAACCAATCAACAGACAAAGGATTAATCTCCAAAATATATAAACAGCTCATTCAGCTCAATATTAAAGAAACAAACAACCCAATCCAAAAATGGGCAGAAGACCTAAATAGACATTTCTCCAAAGAAGACATACAGATGGCCAAGAAGCACATGAAAAGATGCTCAACATCACTAATTATTAGAGAAATGCAAATCAAAACTACAATGAGGTATCACCTCACACCAGTTAGAATGGGCATCATCAGAAAATCTACAAACAACAAATGCTGGAGAGGGTGTGGAGAAAAGGGAACACTCTTGCACTGTTGGTGGGAATGTAAATTGATACAGCCACTATGGAGAACAGTATGGAGGTTCCTTAAAAAACTAAAAATAGAATTACCATGTGACCCAGCAATCCCACTACTGGGCATATACCCAGAGAAAACCATAATTCAAAAAGACACATGCACCCCAATGTTCATTGCAGCACTATTTACAATAGCCAGGTCATGGAAGCAACCTAAATGCCCATCGACAGACGAATGGATCAAGAAGTTGTGGTACATATATACAATGGAATATTACTCAGCCATAAAAAGGAACGAAATTGAGTCATTTGTTGAGACGTGGATGGACCTAGAGACTGTCATACAGAGTGAAGTAAGTCCGAAAGAGAAAAACAAATATCGTATATTAATGCATGAATGTGGAACCTAGAAAAATGGTACAGATGAACCGGTTTGCAGGGCAGAGGTTGAGACACAGACGTAGAGAACAAATGTATGGACACCAAGGGGGGAAAACTGCGGTGGGGTGGGGATGGTGGTTTGCTGAATTGGGCGATTGGGATTGACATGTATACAGTGATGTGTATAAAATTGATGACTGATTAAAAAAAAAAGTGCTATCTTACGAAATGCTTTAACTAAGTGGCGATGATTGGGTGACACGTTAATTCCATTTTCTATCTTATTTTCCTGTTTTACTATAACTGTCCTTATTGTACTTGTAATAACATATGCTACGTGACAACATTTCAGCCTGTCTCACATGCACATGTACAGTATATTTTAAGTACACTTTGGTTGACTACAAATGTTCCCTGTTATTTTATATTTGAAATGCTGACTAGGAACTGGTATTAATTATTTTAAGTTTCTTCACCACATGCTAGAGAAATGGTATTTTGTTTGAATAAGGCAGATTTTTCCCTAATGAGGTTTAATTGTGTCCACTGAACACAGACTGCTAAACTTTAGTGGGTGGAGAAATAAGAGGTTCATGTTCCCAAGTCATATTGAATACTTCCCTCATTGGTGCCAGACAAGGTGGGAGATGTACGAATTTGGGAGGGAAGTACCTAATTTATTGATTTTCTTCATTTTACAACTGCCAGAGAATGGTTTTGGCATGACTTGCCTGTCTGTGCTTTGTGGTATCTCAGGATGGTCTCTATCTACCATAGAAATGAACTTTACAAAGGCACTGGGTAGGTATGAATGCATTCTATGGACTTAAGTCAAAAATAATGAGCAGTGAAATGTCTGATCGCCTATCAATATTATAACTGGAGTTCTCATCTTTGATAGCAAAGGCTCTCAGTTAGCCATTTTGAATATGTTACAGTATTGTCATTAAACCATTTTCTTTCAATTAACTACAAATATTGCAAATTATTAGTTTTTTTAATCCAAATATATTTACTACCTTCAAAAGAGTTTTTCAGGCTTAGGGAAATATTTTCAACTGGTTTTACCAATAATCATTGTGATCCCCAGAACAAATGTTAGAAACATTTTGCAATATCAATATTAACAAAGAACAGTTGAAACAGGTCACAAGAAATTATATTTTTAAAATTATATCCGATGTTGAAACTATTTGTTACACTAATTAAAAAAAAATTCAATCACAATTATATCATTTTAGCTTGGATGTTTTTCTCATGTTTGAGCTAATACAATTAGTCTCTTTCACCTCTAATCCACCTTACAGAGTGTCATAAAACTAATCTCCCTTATAGGTACATTGTTATAACATGTCACTTCCCTTATCAAAATCATTCAAAGTTTCCCTGTCACTTACGCAGAGTAGTATTCCACTTATAAATGCTGTCTATAGTACCAGGCTACTCAGACTTGCCAGGTTTCCTCTCCAATGTTTAATACAGATCCTCTGCTTCAATCTATGCAAAGGGTCACTATTTCCAGAGCCTCTTTCATGCATCACTACCTCTCAGCTGCCTTCATTTCTTTAGGCTCCTAAAATTTCCTTCTTACCTCCTTTCCATCTATTGATACTTAAATTCTATTTTTCAAGTTTCACACTTCACTTTATGATGCCAATATAGTGTTAACTTGTTTTATGTATGTATGTATGTATGTATGTATGTATTTACTTACTGAATAGCTCACTTATTTACTATTGGTTGCTTTGTTCTGAGTTTCACAAAGGTATATATTCCTGTAACTGCCACCAGAATAAAGATACAGAAAAATCCCATCACTGCTAAAAACTCCTTCCTGTTGCACATTTGTAAACACTCTTCCTATCCTTAATATCTGGTAGCCACCAACCTGTTCTCAATCCCTATAGTTTTGCTTTGCTTAGAAGGTCATATAAATGAAATTATATAGCATGTAGTCTTTTCAGACTGTCTTCTTTCACTCATCATAATGCCTTTAAGATTCATCTAAATTGTCACGTGTATTAATGGCTTGCTTCTTTTTATTTGTGAGTAGTATTCCAGTACATGGATTTACCATGGTTTATTTATCCATTCACTCTTTAAAGGACTTTTGTATTGTCTCCAGGTTTTGGCAATTATGACTAGAGTTGCTATAAACATTTGTATACAGGTTTATGTGTAAACAAACATATTTTCATTTTTCTGGGATAAATACCTGGGTGTGAGACTGCTGGGCAGGGCTATGCTGAGACACACTGGAGCCAGAGGCCTAAGGGATAATCAGTAACACTGATCCTTTCTCTAATTCAAATTTTGCTGTTTTGTTCTTTATGTATTTTGGCATTAATTTTGATATTTTAAAATATTATATTAAAATAATATTTATTGCAATTACTGAGTTTTTTGACATGCCCTTAAATTTTGTTCTTCAGATGAATGCCTCACTTGTTTCACTCTAGTTTTGACCCTATTTCTGGGTAAGTTTACATTTAATTTTATAAAAAAACTGTTATCCAGAGTGGCTTTATCATTTTGCATTCTCACCATTAAGTGTGGGAATTCCAGTTGCTCCACATAATTCCCAGTACTTGGTATTGTCAGCTATTTAGATGATGATGGTGGTGGTGATTTTAGGCAGTCTAATAGGTATGTAGGGGTTATTCCTTGTGGTTTTACTTTGTATCTTCCCTAATTGTTAATGACGGTGAACTTCATTTGATGTGATTGCCATTCATATATTTTCATTGGTAATATATTTTTGATGATTTTTGTGTCAACGTTCATGAATGATATTGGTATTTACTTTTCTTATACTGTCTTTGGTTTTAGTATCAGGATAATTATGGCCTCATAAAATGAGTTGGAAAGTTTTCCCTCCTCTTCTTTTTTTCTGGAAGAGATTTTGTAGAATCTGTGTTATTTCTTCTTCGAGTCTGACGAGTTCACTAGTGAAACTATCTAGCCTTAAGTATTCTGGGGGTGGGGAAGGACGTTTTTATTACTAGAAATTAAATGGCTGTAATAGAAAAAGGGTCCAACTTCATTCTTTTACCTGTGGATATCTAGTTGTCTCAGTACCACTTGCTAAAGAGACTATTTCTTTCCCAGTTGTGTGTTCTTGGCACCATTGTTGAAGATCAGTTGACTGCAAATGAGTGTATTTATTTCAGGGCTTTCTATTCTGCTCCATTGGATCATCCTTTTTAAAATCAATTCTATCTGCCTTTTAATCGGTGTGTTTAAATCCTTTAAATTTAATTACTGATAAGTTAGAGTTTATATGTGTCATTTTGCTATTTGTTTTTTGTATGATTAGTATCTCTTTACCCTCCATTCTTCCATACTGTTCTGTTTTGTGTTAAATAGATATTTTCTAGTGTGCCATTTAAATGTTGTTTATCCTACTATGTATTTTTGAGCTATTTTCTTAGTGGTTGCCCTAGGGATTACTATCAACATCTTAACCTTTATCAATGTAGTTTGGATTAATACCAATTTAATTTCAATATTGTACAAAAAAATTTCTTCTGTGTACCTCCATTTCCCCTCCTTTCTGCTGTTATTGTAATAAAAATTTATAGATTGTGCGCCCATTAGCAAATATTTATAATTGCTTTATGTGGTGTCTTTTAAATGAGATAGGAGAAAACATTAAAATACAAAATACATTTATACAGCATCTTATATTTGACTGTGTATGTACCTTTACCAGTGTTCTTTATTTCTTCCTGTGGATTCAAGGTACTGTTCAATGTCCTTTCATTTCAGCCTGCATGGAACCCCCCCCACCCCCCAGGCCATTAGTATTTCTTATAGGACATGCCTGCTAGTGATGGGTCTCTGTTTTTGTATATCTGGGGATATCTTAAATTCTTCATTTTTGCAGGGTAGATTTTCTGGAAATAGAATTCCTGGTTTACAATCTTTTTTTTCTTTTATCACTTTGAATACATCATCCCATTGCATTTTGGCCTCTACTATTTCTGGTGAAACATTAGCTATTCATCTTATGTTGAAACCCCTGTATCTGATGAGTCAATTCTCTCTTGCTGCTTTCAAGATTCTGTTTTATCTTCTCACAATTTGATTGTGATATGTCTAGGTGTAGATTTCTTTGTGTTTTTTCTAGTTGGAGTTTGTTGATAACAGAATATGTTTCCATTTTACTATGTCTTTTTAAATTCTTTCACGGATGTTTTGTAGTTTTCAATGTACAAGTCTCTTACCTCCTTGCTAAATTCGTTGTTAATATTTTATTATTTTTGATGCTACTGTTAAGGATTTTTTTTTTCATTTCCTTTTAGGATGATTCATTGTTAGTGTTTTATAATCTTTTTTAGTTGGAATATATCCTTGATTTTCTGTTTACTATATTGATTACTGAGAGGACGTTGATATATTCCCCAAATATAATGTGAATTTGTCCAAGTCTCCTTTCCATTTTATCAATTTTTGTTTCATGTATTTTGAAGCTCTGTTTTTAGATGTATACACATTTTATATTATTATGTCCTTGGTGAATTAACCCTTTTTTGTTATGCAATGCCTTTGGCTACTTTGTCTGATTTTAATATAGCTATTCCAACCAAGTTTAATTTAATTAGTTTTTAGCTTTTGCGTGCTACATTCTCTTTCTATCGTTTTAATCTGATCCTACATATAGCATTATGTTTAAAGTGGATTTCTTATAGATAACATGTTTTAGAATTAATTCCAACAATTTCTGTCTTTTAATTGGTCTGTTTAGACATTTTACATTTATATAATCACAATATTTGAACTTAGGTCTAGCATTTTAATAGTTATTTTGTTTGATCCCTCAGGTGCTACTGGTTGTGGTGGTCATGGAATTGGTGGTCTTCTTCTCCTTCCCTTCCCCTCCCCTCCCCTCCTCCTCCTCCTTCTTCTCCTTTTCTTTGTTCTTCTTCTCCTCTCTCTTCCTCTTCCCCCTCCTCCTTCTACCCCTCTTCTTTCTTCTTTTCTTCTTTCTGTGTTTCCCATTTCTTGCCTTCTTTTAGATTAGTTGAATATTTTAGCATATCCTTTTATATTATATATAAAAATATATAATCCTTTTCACTATATATTTTTGAAGAAAACACTACTAGTTTCTCCAGAGATTACTTTATGCATTTTACTTTTCATAATCTCCATAGAATAGTTTACGACTTCAACTGAAATATAGATCCCTTACCACAATATACATCCCTTCACTCTTCCCCTTTATATTGGAGCTGTCATAGAAATTACATCTACAGACATTTAACCCTACATCAAGCACAGTGGTAACTTCTGCTTTTAACAATAATACATGCTTTAAAGAACTCAGAAGGAGAACTGTCTATTACATTTACCCAGATATATACCATTTCTGTCACTTTTCCTTCATTCATAATGTTCCAATTTTCTCTCCTGTATCTTTTTCCTTCTCTTTTGAAAAATGTCTTATAGCATTCCCTTAGTTTCCTTCATCTGAGAATGTCTTTAATTGAGCTTAATTCCTGGCATTTATATTTTATGGATACAGAATTATGAGTTAACATTTATTTTCACTCAGCACTTCATAAATATATCTGCACTGCCTTTTGACCTCCATGGTTTCTGATGAAAAGTTTACAGTCCTTCAAATTGTTATTCCCCTACATGCAATGCATCAGTTTTCTATGGCTACATTTAAGACTTTATTTCCATTTAGTTTTCAGCCGTTTGATTATAAATTTTCCTGGGCATAGGCTTCTGTGGGTTAATTCTGCTTAAGATTTGTTGAGTTTTGGAGCCTGTAAGTTTTTGTATTCCTCCCAATTTGTAAAATTTTCAGGCATTACTTCTTCAAATATGTTTTATGAAGCAAACTCTTTCTCCTTTCCTCCTAGGACTTCAATGACACAAATGTTAGACGTTTTTGTGTTGCCCCGCATGTTTTGGAAGCTCTGGTTTTTGTTTGTCAATTTATTTCTGCTTGTTATTCAGACTGGACAATTATTATTGATGTATCGTCAAGTTCACTGGTTCTTTACTCTGTCATTTCCATCCTGTTCTTGAGGACTTCGAGTGAATTGTTGTTACTGTTCTCTTGCTTTACACCTACTTGCATGTTGAGATGTCTTGCCTTTAAATTCATTTCGAAAGTATCTTCTCTTACTTATAGTACAGTTATAATGGTTGCTTTAAACTCTTTATTAATTTCAGCATTTGTTTCATGTCAGTACTGGTTTCTGTTAATTGTCTTTTCCCTTGAAAGTTTTTGAAATTTTCCTGTTTCTTTTATGTTAAGTCATTTTAGTTTTTATCCTGGACATTTTGAATACTATGTTATCACAGTCTATAGGTCTAGTTTAATTTCTATAGAAATTGTTTGTTGTTATTGTTGCCATTTTAGTAGGACGTTTTATTTCAGTATAGACTGCAACTTCCAAACTGTATTCTATGGACTGATAGTCTTAGGTCAGTTCATTTTTTCAAAGTGTCTGCAGTGATCTTCAGTTCTATATACCACCCAATGGACAGTCTGGACCTGGCTGGTAATCTATCCCACAGTACAATCTAAAAGCCTTTCATATACTGTTTATAATCATACTGAAATGATAGCATTTCTGTAGTGAGTCCTTGAGTTTATACCAAACTTTGTGTCACTGCTTTGTTGAACTCCTTCCTCACTATCATTTCCCAGCTCAAAGTGGCCATCTTGTGTGGCTGTCTAGTTAGAAACTGGGGCTCTTTCATACACTTCTATGGTTGTGTCTACCTCTGTTTCCAAGGAATGGGAGGGGAGAGTGAGGGAAAAGCAATGGGGATTTTCCCCACAGTCTTGGTATCACATTTCCTCTGGTCACAGAAAAAGGTTCCCTTCCTTCTGAGTTGTAAGGCCTGTCTTGTGCCAATGATTTCACCATTGCCACCTCCTTTGCTGCCTTGGGATTGCATGGGTGATAGAAAAGAGTGGTAAAAAAACTAAAATAAAACTTCACATCTTCTCTACTTTTTCTAACCCTCAGTGGCACTCTTGCTCATTTCTTGGACAAGAAAAAGAGAGGATTCCTTGGAGCTATTTCTGTTCAGAAGTGCTGCTTACTTCTGGGTTTTTGGTTGTCTTTGGCTCCAGGGCTAAGCCTAATGGAGTCAAAAAACAAATAGCAAACTCACCACTAAATCATATTACTTTGAGTTTGGGTTTCCTACCCCAATTTACCTGCTATGATTACTTTTCAGATTATTTCAATAACTTCTTAATGAACTCAGGGTTTTTAGTTGTATTCAGTTGGAATACAGGTTTGAATCTACTTATTTCATTATAACTGAAACGAAAACTTCTTTCTTTTCTTTTAATGACTATAACTTATATCCTCAGCCAGTTAGAAACATTCCTTAGGCAACAGATACAATTTCTCTTTGTAATTATCACTATCTTTTGTAATCTTAGATCATCTAGTATTTGAAATCAATACATGAAAAATAATTTAGAAATAATTCATTCTTTGATTTATTCAACAAAATTCCAAGATAAAAGTTCTACTTAGTCAAATAGGATATAATTTTAATATTAGAAAAATTTGCTATATTTATGTATAAGAAACACAAGATGTCACTCTCCTTTAATATCAGAAAATAAACCAAAATCAAAACTGTGATATGGCCATTAATTTAAAGAACTATGCAATTTTTTATGTTTTAAAAAATGTCTGTAAGTTATTGACTTATAGTGGGTAATCAATAGATGTTAATTTAGTTGAGGTACTATGCTAGTTACTAAAGACAAATACAAAGAAGATGAAGCTTTGTGAAAATCAGACAACAAGAAGGAAAAATAATAATTATATGTATTACTCTTTGTGATATCACTATTGTTGTATAACAGACCACTAAAAACTTTGTGCCTTAAAAAGAATTGTTCTATTATGTTTATTTATTCTGTCAGGAGTTTGAACAGAGAGTGCAGATGGCTCATCTCCCATCCACCATGTCTGGGGTTTCAACTGGGAAGACTGAAAGGCTGGCAGTGACTTGATGATTGGGGCTGAAGTCATCTGGATGTTTGTTTACTCACATATCTGGTGGCTGATTCTAGCTGTCAGCTGGGATTTTAGCATCTACCACATCATCACCTGTGGCCTCCCCATGTGACCCAGGCTTCCTCAAAGCATGGAAGCCTTGAGGTAGCCAGACTTCTTACATAGTGTATCAGAGTTCTATGAATATCTCAGGATTGAATCTCCTTTTACTACTCAGCCTCAGAAATCACACAGCATCATTTTACCATACTTTATTTGTCAAAATAGTCACAAGGTTGCCCAGATTCAAGGGATGTAGTCTTAGACTCTTCTTCTCAAAGGATGAGGTGCCCAAATCGTACTGTGCAAGAGCATGTTGAAAGATTATTACAGCCAGCTTTGGCAAAAATAATCTGCCACAACTCCATAGAATGTGAGCTCCACTGGGTTTATATATTGTTCATATTTGCAAACTCACCACCTACTTTCTCAATATATTCTTTCAGTCAACAGACATTTAAAGCTCAGGTTTGAAGATTAAACAGTTGCTTGCAAGGCATATATAGGAGGATGATGAAGGAATTTCAGGATGAGAGAACAGTGTGTACATATGACATAAGATACATGAAACAATATGTTCTATTTGAAGAATCACAAAGAGTTCTAATTATTGGAATTTATTTACCACAATGAAACTGAGAGCAGATGAGCCTGGATAAGTTTTCATTGAGAAGTCCTTAAAAACATGAGTATATGGGCCCCCAGAGTCTATGATTAGTTCACTTTTCAGGCCTGGTAAGAAGGCAACTGATTTTGGCAATATTCTTCATTCATTTATTCAATAAAGAACTATTATGCACACTCCTGTTCTAGTCCTCTGTGCCCATAAGATCTTTGTTACAGCTACAGCAAATATTACCTGTTATCATATTTATTTCTCTCACTGACAAGAATATGAGTTCCTAGAGCACAAGACGTAACACCTAGTAGAATAAATGACTCATATTAAGATTTGGGAAATATTGATTAGTCAATTCACAAATAAAATTATGAAATTAGAATGAAGAGATCATTCTTGAGGATCAACCTAATCAGGTATTTAAAAATCACAAGAGGAAGAAAACATACATATATCCTATATTTACACACAGTTTATAACTTTTTTCATATATTTCAATTCTTTCTACTTTATAGGTTCAGTATCTATCTGGCTACTTGTTCATTTTTTAAAAACTATTTTATAAATTGTAAATTAAAAATGGCTATTTGGAACTGTGAGAAGGCTGTAAGTGGGTAAGATTTCTCTGCACCTTAAAAATCTTCATAGCAAAATGAACATGTGATCAACTTTCTGTGTGCTTTTAGAGGAGAGCAACAAAAATGAGGCAGTTTCACTGGTGGGATGTAATTTGCTGGTAGACATTTGACAGCTGTGTGGAACCTTAATATTCCCCCAAAAAAGTATAATCAAGTCTGAATCATTGTGGTTACCTGAGAAAAGAGAGACCATGGTGGAAGACTGTCATTTCTTAGGTTAAAAAAATCATTCATCTATTTGAGAAGTATTTAAAGTTATTAGTCTTTGTCATTATTAAAGAACAGGATATAAATATTAATTTAGATTATAGTAGGGATTATGTTAATTTTTTTCAAAAAAATACTTTGGATCAATTTATACCACATGTGACAAACAGAACCTCAAACCATAAGATTTTTCTCAAAAATAATGGGTAATATTTAGAACAGGCAAATACATATGAATAGGTAATAAGGCATAACTTTTTTTGTGTGTGGTAACAGGTCTCAACTTGTTTGGGTTAAGAAATGAGAAAAGCAATTACATTATAGGTCACTTGGCAGGACATAAGCCATGGGAGGTAACTCCCTTGTGCTGATAATAAAAAATGGCAGGAAGCAAGACAGAGCAGTAACAACTATTAGCCATATTGCTTAAATTAACTGTCTCGCTGATGGGTTTATACTCAGAATGGTTACTACCCTCTGCAGTTAGTTCTATCCCATAAGGAAGAACTTAATTATGTAGAAATCACAAGTATTTGGAAAAAATGGCCATAATAATAAGGAAGAAAAATCTGGATATTTTGAAGCATGTAGCTTCAACACTGCTGCTCAGAGACATATCAATAATTGATTCATTCTGAATTGTGCATTGTAAGAAGGTCACTGAAAAGTTCTAAGGCATCTAGAAACACGTCAAAAGCAGAATAAGGAGATTTAAAATCATCTCACCCAGGTTCGGCAGAAGAAAAAGTTTTTAAAAATTGTCCTGTGTGAGCCATTAATTATTTTATCATTCATTAATTTAGTCAATCAAGGTATTAACTACATATCATACAAAAAATGTGAAAGTTTAACTGTGATAACTAAGACAAGAAGTGAACAGTGCTCTGAATACATATAATAAGGAAATTTGGTTCCTCCGTGTAGGTCAGGTAAACTCTACCAGGAAGAGAGATTTGAGGGTTGTAGAGAGGTAAGAAGGCGAAGGAAGAGGAGAAGACTGCAGGCAGAAAAAGCCACATGGGCAAAGGTCCTTTGGTGGGGAGAGAGCAGGACATGGACATGGGACCACTGAAGGCCAGTGTGACTGAGAAAACGAAGCTAAGGAAACGTCAAAGGCAGCAAGTTGCTGGAGAGGCCAGTCAGAGCCAGATGGTGTAAAGAGTGTTCTCGGGAATCAACACACATTGGAGAAAGAAAAAAATGCAGGATTTAGCAGAGGGAGAAATTGCTCTGTGATGCAAACCCAACAAAGATTCATCCAAGCTCTTAACTCTTCTAATTTATCCCAGTTTGGAGTAAGAAGGCCTCGTTTTTCTCTTTCTCCCTTGGCTAGTCACTAACAGGTAGTCCCCCAAGGAAGGAGGGGTGTCTTTGGATAACGTAGCTCTCTTCAGATGAGGGTACTTCCTGGAGAGGCCTGACAGCTTTGTGCTACATTCTCATCAGCTGGGGGAGTAAGTCCTTCATTCATGAAAGGTGACCCGGGCAGAACATCAGTGTCCCCGGCACCTACTGATTTCTACTCATTTCTCAGGTCTCAACCTAAATGTTGTTTCTTTCTGGAAGCATACTGGAGAGCTAGAAGTATGTTCCTATAACACCACCACACCATCATTCTCTTTCGTAATGATCCATGTTGTTGTCCTTACTTGTGCAATGTCTGCTATCATCATGCGCCTGGGTTCGATGAGGGTAGGAACCATGGTCACCCTGTTCACCCACTGTATCCCCAACAACCAACACAGTGCGAAGCATGTAAGAGATGCTTAATAAGTATACCTAGAAAGAATGAAAATCCCCAAGCACTTTGGTTTCCACAATAACTAACAAACAAGTTGGTGATGCTAACTGTTGTTAAATATAAATCCGCCTTGAATATAAATCTGCCTTGAAGTACTCTTGGGAGAAAAGAGAGCCTTGGTATATTTCTTGGGTTTCTGGGAATTTATTGACATATATAATTAATGACTTTTTCTAATCAGAGATTTTGAAAAACTTCAAGTATTTTTAAAAAAGAAGTTGTATGTTTGTTTTATGTTGTGGCAACCCTTATCCTTATTTACTAGATAAAGCCAGTACATCTATATATATGAAGTCTTTTCAAAGTATATTGTTTATCATAAACAACAGGATTTTTCAATGGGTTAATCAGCGCCAAAGAAACACAGCTATGGGCATGAATGAGAGCTCTGCTCCTTCACTAATTGATGAAATGTTCTGCATAACTTTCCCAGTTTGTTCAGGTTGAAAATATTCCCTTTGCAATCAGGAGTGCAAAAATGAATTTCTACTTATTTGGCAGTCAGTAGATTGTACTATACTTGTTTACTCTGAGAAATTTGCCTCTTGGGTAGGAAATCGATTTTCCTTCATTCAGTTCTGTATGTTCATCTGGCCTACATAACACTTGGGATTTTGTTCAGAGCGATTGCTAGTAGGAGTGTATTTTAGATGTTCTACATCACAAGTTTCTAGTGTAGGTGAAAATAAACTAAACATATACCAGATGTATTCTACCTAAAATATAATAAAATAAACTGATTTCATAACTTTTATGGGTCTTTAACAAGTAAAATTTTCTTTATTCTTTCCTGGTTGTAGAAAATAATCCATAGAGTTCAGAGTAACTGAGCTATTATATTGTGCCCTTGTTAATTAATCATCCTGTAATAGTATACTGCATGTAATTCGATGAAAACAGAGCAACCAAATAATTTCTATTAAAATAACACAAGTTCCATCCTCTATTGCCTCCTTGTGATTGCTTTTGACAGATAAAACTAAGTAACTCAATCATCAGTGATAAGAGATTGAAATCAACACAAGTCTCAAAATTCTGGTTGACACAAAGGAAAACTCTCAATAAAGATTTGAAATGAAATGCTTTTTTCTGCAAGAATGCTATCGTGATTATTTTTAAGTTGAAAAAAATTCATTAGTCTAATTTGTCTTTAAATGTGACTGGGAACTCTGCCTGGAGTTAGTTAACTGGAGACATAGAACACAGGCCCATATTTAGGTTCAGAAAGAAGATGAGGAAGAACGGGGGCATATCACATCCTACTGAATATATAATTTAATTCAGATGCCAGTAAGACTTGCTTTCAATTTGGGGGGTATCATCCTAATTTTGATAGACTCTACTGTAGTAGTAATAATACTAATGTTAATATTTTACAGATATGCTGAACATATTATTTTCTATGATAAAAGTGATAATTTTGAATCCATGTCTTGATCAGTTTTTTCAGAGTAATAAATTAGAAGCTCAACTTTTGCTTTCTTTATTCTCCTACATTTATTCATTTCTTCTCAATCCAATTCCAAGTTGATTTTCAGATTACATTTCTACATTCCCTAGGCCTTTAAGAGAACACTAAGACAATTACAAATTAATTTCTTCAGATTGGCATTTGGTTTAATTTCATATTTTCACTGAACATCTTCATGTTTTTAATGTCCTTGTGGTAACTTAGTTATGGGTACCACTGGAAAATATATGACACAAGATTCAGTTTCTTATGTAATAACGTCTGCTTCCTTATGCCCTTGGTATCTTTTTAAGAGAATAAAAGAAGCAAGTATGACAAAATATTTGTATGGAAGAAACAAAAAGAAAGCAATAATTTTGTTTCATACTTAATGGCTGAGTTCATTTTTAAGTAATATTCCTAATATACTGTGAGGTGTTTGTTTCAAATTAGAAGCAACTTTTATCTTTTATTCTGGGGTATTTATGCAAGTACTAATTTTAAAAACACTCTCAAAAGAAATATGAAATAGACCTACTTCATTAATTTTCAATAAACATTTTCCTAGGGAAAGAATGCATTTATCAGGAATTCTATGATATCAAATCATATATGTCAAAGGAATTCAAAATATGAAAGAAAACTGTTTCTTCTGCCCTGAACTCTGATAATCCTTTTATACTGAGTGAATTACTTAGAATTACCAAGTAATCCAGAGTGCCAGCAGAATATTTTATAAAGACTTTAATTTTGTATAACTTTGGCTCTGAGAATGTAATAATGCAAGCCTTATACATACTGATACTGGTAGACTAAAAAATATTCAGTAGCAAATGGGATTTTCCTCCTTTAACTACATTCAATGTGTAGGCTTGGGGTGCATTTTTGGTGCATTTTAATTATTGAGGTTCTTTCATAATTAGGGTTGCAATCCCTTGTTGGTCATGTCCACAGTTATGTTAAGGTTTGACTGGCTAACTCTCATGAATGGCAGTTTATGCTGGTCGTTGGCTGCCAGCTCAGCTGGGACTGTCAACAAAAATGCCTACATATAGTCTAATATGTATTCATCCTTCAGGTAGATGCATTTTCTACATGATGACTGGTTTCCCATAGAGTATGTATCCCAAGAGAACCAGGCAGAAGACACAGGACATTGTCTGACCTAGACACAGACGTTAGGCAGCATCACTTCAGCCACATTCTATTAGTTACAGTGAAGAGAAGGAACATAGGGTCCACCTTTCAATGAGAAAAGAGTTAAGGATATGCAGGCCTGCTACAATGGAGTAATGTTCACTTTAGTGAAGTTTGGCCCAGGGTTGCCAAAGGTTCTGTGGGTGAAAAAGTCTTACTGAGAGGTAGGAAAAGGGGAAGGAGTAGAGGGAGGAGCAGAAAATCTTAAATTTAGGGGCAGAAAAATGAAGTTTAAGGTGAGGAAAGGTCATGTTGAAGGTAGAAAGTTATTGTGGGTAGAAACACATCTTGATAAAAGAGTTGGAAAGAGCAGGAGAGTCTCTAGGCAAATGACAAGGAAAAAGAAGCAGGGGATAAGGAAGGGGAATCCAGGTGAGTCTTGTTCTGTGACCCTTGGGCAGAAGCTGACTACCTTATGATATCAGTCTACTTATTCGGAGGTTCTTGGGATGACTGTCTGCTTCTGGCTGTTGTCTGCTTCTGGAACTCCTGATATAGCCTCAGTTTCAGGTCTCCGGTTAAAATACTTCTCCAGTCTGAATAGCTCTTGTATTTCTTTAATTGTGAAACATGAATGCAAGGTTGAACAATTGATAATTTGACAGGAGTTTTAGCAGAGTAAACTGGAATAAGATCCCTTCCATCTGGGCTCAAGGTGGGTTTTCCAGTGGTGGCATTTCAAGAATACCAGATCACCTATTTGTAAGTCATGTAAAGGATAATCAGGAAATTCTAAGGGGAAGGCAGCCTTCATTTGCTGATATAGGATTGAGTATATTTTATTAACCCTTGAGAGTATCTAAGGATGACAGACTGTGTCAGGATAGAATCTTCTGCAGTCCAAAATGAATAAGGCATCCTCATGGGCCTTCCCATGATAATTTCGAAAGGAGATAGTTTATGCATAGATAGGGGTGAAATTCTGAGAGTCATAAGAGCAATAGGAAGCTCTCATGGCCATAGTAAGTCCCATTCTTCAGATATTTTAGCTAGTTTGGTCTCGAGGTACTGTTGGCTCTTTCTATGGTGACTGATTACTGAGAATGGTAAGAGCAGTGGAGATTTTGACTAATGCGTGTTGCCTTTTCAATTTCCTGTATAATTCTGTCAATGAAATGTGATCTTCTGTCACTAGATATAGTAGAGGGGAAGATTCATTCTACAAAAACTTTGGCAACTGATGTTGCTGAGGTATGTGGCAGGGGACAGCCTCTAACTATTTAGAAAACATGCAGATTAGAGTAGTATACATGGATAGCCTTGTGCTTTTTGTAATTTGATGTAATCTATTTGCAAATGAAGGAAAGTCTGGTGGGGGAAGATCTACTTCCCTTCCTTGCTCCACAAAGGACACACAGTTTTTCCAGGATTATGTTTCTGTCATATGAAGCAAGTGGCAACTACTTGGTTCAAATAAAAGCTAAATGGCCCAAACTATTGTTTGTCTAATATATCCAGCATTTTGTCCTTTCCGTGGTGAGTCATATCATGTAAACTATACACAATGACTTGGGCAGTAGACTTAAGAGCCATCCAGTGGCCATCTTGGTGTTTCCAAAGCCTATCCAAGTAGACTGAACATCCCACTTTTCCCATCCAGTTCTTTTTGAGGCTGAAGCTGTTATATGAGTCATGCAGATATCTGTTATTATTTCCTTGGGAGTCATTCTAAAGAATTTGTTTCCCTCAAGGAAAAGTGAATAATTCCACCAGGCAGGGCCTTGAAACAGACTCCAGGGGCATAGCCCCAAGTCGGAAGCCACTTGAATATCTTAGGTGGTATGGGAAGAGGCTGCTAGTTTAGCATATTTATCAGACAATTTGTTTTCCTGGGTCTTGCTTAAGTTTTTTATACTATGCCCCTCAGTTTTAACCATAGCAATATGCTGGGGTAATAACAATGCTTCTAAAAGTTCTATTACTTCGGGTCTATTTTTGACTGGGATACCAGCTGTTGTCATGAATCCTTTGTTTCCATAACATACCAAAATCATAAACTACCCTAAAGGCATAGCGGCTGTCAGTATAAATGTTAACCTTCTTTCCCTCTGCTTTTATGCAAGTCTGAGTGATATCAATTCATTCAGCCATCCGAGCTGACTTAACATTTAGCAGGGCTTTATATTCAAGAGATTTGTGTTGATCATTGAGGGCATACCCAACCTGGAAGGTCCCATATTCCTTCTGGAGGGAGGTACCATGAACATAAATAATGCGATCAACTTGGGGGAAGTTTTCTGATAAATCTAGCCTACAATAAGATAATTATCTGGTATTAGTGAAGCAATCATGGAGATTCTGTCAGTGGGTAAAGCAAACAGGGTGGCAAGGTTAAGTTTCTAACAGGAATGTATGGTGATGAGAGAGAAGAAGAAATAGTAAGTCAAGATGTGGAATAGTACTGTGTATATTCATTAAGAAATTGGGTTTATATACCATGAGGAACACTTATGTCAAGCAGATGACCTAATACTAAATCAGAGGTAGCATGGACAATTTTGGCAGTTGTGGCCACAGCTCACAGGCAAGAGGGCTGCCTCAGCTACTGGGTCTAAGGCCAAGCTATAATACCCCATGGGTCTCTGGTATCCATTAGTCCTCTGGGATAATACTACAGTGGCATGACCCTCTCATTCATCAACAAACAAGGGAAAAGGCAGAGAGCAATTGGGAAGTCCAAGGGTGGGAGGTGAAAGCAGAGATCCCATAAGGTTCTCACAAGCATCTTCGGATAGGAGATTCGAGATTATTGGGTCTGGGGATGACTCCCTAGTCACAGCATAGAGAGGTGAAGCAATCATAGGAAAATTAGGTATCTACACCTTATAATATCCCACAAGACCCCCAAAATCTCTCAGATGTCATTTTGTTTCAGGGAGAAAAAAAATGTTGGATGGTAAATTCTTGGTCTGCGGAGATAGTTTTTCCTGTGGCTGAGATGTCATGACCAAGATATCAGACATACAGAGAGCATAACTGAATTTTGTCTCTAGACATCTTGTGACCCATTCTTGCTAATGTCTTAAGAAGGTATTCAGTGTCCACAAGGGACCTGTCATAACTGTCAGAACATATAAGGGAGTCATTTATGTACTGGATTACTGTGGAGTCTCCTGGGATTTTTTTTTAAGTCTTTCAAATTGACACTCAGGGTATGCAAGAGAAGGTAGAGGCCTCAGTAAATTCTTGAGGCATAACAGGCCAGGTATATTGTTGGTTTCCCCAGTGAAGGCAAGCAAGTGTTAGGATTCCTTGTGAAAGGGAATACAAAAATGCTGAACATAATCAACGACTGTGAAATATTGGGCGCTGTAAGGGATAGCAGAGAGGATAGTGTTAGGATTAGGCAACAAGGAAAATCTAAATTTGACAGTTTTATTGACAGATGTTAGACCTTGAACTGATATCCTTTCCCATTAGTTTTCTTAATAGCCAAAATGGAAGTATTGCATGGACCAAAAGTGAAGACAAAGTTTTTTGTCTAATAAAGTCTGGAATATTGGGCAAAGCCTCTCAAGTCCTTCTGGTTTTAGATGATATTGAGGAATCCTGGGGAAGAGTGTGAAAGAATATATTTCCACTTTGAGGGATTCTGCATCCTGCATGTGTCCAATATTAGTGGAGTTTGTTGCCCATAAATAAGAAAGAATTTTATCTAACAGTTGATTTAAATCTTCGCTCAAATAAGTGTTAGGCTGAAGGGGGCAAAGAAACTCAGGCAAGTTGGACAATGCCCTTAGGGGACATACACATGAAGGGGAGGAGTTGAGGACCTGTAGGAAGGAGTCTTTTAGAGGCACAATAAATTTTGATACCATAATTCATGAGACGATCCCTCCCTAACAGATTTACTTGGGTGGTAGAACTGAGAAGGAAGTTGTTTTGAGCTTTAAAAGGTCCTGTAGAAACATTAAGAGGTTGCAACAGAAGAAATCATGAGGTAAATTATCAAACCCATCACTGTTAAAGTTTTGGACTCTGAGGAAGGGGGACAGGAAATGAAGTGATGTTAAAAGTGGAACATGCTGCTCCTATATCAATGAGAAACTTGGCGGGGTGCCCTTCAACTTGCAGGGTTATTTTTCTCTTGCAAGTTTAGTGATAGTTGAGGGCAGTGGGCACTTACTTCCTCCGAGGATAGTCAGTCATGCTCTGATGAGAAAAAGACTCGGGCTTCCCCCTCCTCTTGAGGTCTAGACAATCCCAGACCCAGTGTCTTTTTTCCTTAAAATTTTGGCAAGTGTCTTGATGAGTGAGAAACTGTGATTTTGCAGCTTGCCATAGATGAAATTTTTCAGGTTTTTCTGACTGTTTTAATTGCAAGGCCATAAGGTTGCATTGTGTATTCTCCGTTTTCAGAAACACTGTTTTCGTAATGCTGGGCTAATGTCTGGACCTCAGATGTGTTTGCATTTTGCCAGTTAATATTTTCCTATAATGTGTCATGGAGCTCTGGTCTGACACCATTTATGAAGTTTGTGATCAGAGGCTGTTTGGGAAGTCATTTCTAGCTCTGAATGCCTTTCCATGTTCTCTTCAATCAATGGTGATAGCCATAGTTTTATCTCTTTGTTGTGGAATGCCCCCTAGTAATTTTTCTTTTACTTCCCTCAGTTTCCAATGGGAATCGAGTAGTCTGAGACCTCTGAAGGTCTTTAAAGGTGGGCCTTTTGGCTTTTTAAACCAAAGGGAGGCATCTCCAGGTCCAACCAATAGGTGTATAAGTTGATATAAATTGGGGAATCCAGGAGAACATGTTCCTAGAACAATTCTAAATTGTTCAGTAAATCTTTCCCTTTCCTTTCGGAAGTCAGAGAAGCCCTTGGTGATGGCATGTAATTCAAAGCAAAACCAAGGTCCCTAGGCTTCATGTGCAAAAGATGGGGGCCTTGTGAACTTCATGGTTACAGGGAGTTGAAGGGCTGGGGTGTGAACGATGGAGGATATTCTGGGGAAAAGAAGGATTCAGAGGAGAACTAGGAGGGAAATATTTGGGTGCCAAGGGGAAGGGAGTCTAGACAGCTTACTGGGTCAGAAAAACTTTTTCTGTAGAAATTTCAATAGTTTGAGGGAGGCTTGAATTATTTAGCCATTTTTCAGCTTCTTCATACCAAGAGAAATAAGCAGACCACTTTGTGTCCAAGATTTTTGTACCTTTTACTCTAGGGCTCCTTTCAGGTGGATTAATTTGGGGATATCCCAGAAACCCCAGAGGGGCCACTGCAGCTCAAATGAGTGTCTAGTAAACTTTGCCAGGGAGAAAGAAAGTGGATAGTATTAGAGTGTAGTGGTTAAGCATATAGTCAGCAAGAGTTTGAGAAGGGGGGGGTGGTTTTTAATAATTTAAGAATATTCCATGTTCTTGACTAATGATATCTTTATACTTATGGACAGAGAGGCCTAGGACTAGCTTTTATTTGCCTGAGACTCTAATGCAACTTCTAGAGTATATTTGATTCTTAAAATCAATCTGTTCTCACCATGCTTGAACGGATATTTATCTGGAGCACTGGGATTTGGAATCAGATTCACCACTGGATACCAAAATAAGCAAGCAGACTGGAGACAAAAGGCCTTGGTGCATGCTGAGAGGTCTGGGTGTCATGTCTGAGGGTCCGATGGTGGTTCCAATCCAGATCCGAGACACAACACCAAGAAATTGTTAAAGAGAACCAGAGCTAGATACTAGTTAAAGTGGTAAAGACCAATTTTATTCAGAAACTATTGCAATAGGGAAAAAGATAATTCGGTATAGAAATGAGCTCAATTACAAATACAAGTGGGAATTTATAGACAAAGAGCAAGGTGATGGGGTCAGCGGATGAAGAATTACTAAGAGGAGACATCAAGGGTAGGGAGATTTTTGCTAAATTGACTTAACAGGATTCTTACTGAAGGCAGGCCAAGGTGATGAGATAGCAAGGGTGGAAGATTCTCTCTAAACCAACTTAGCAGGATTCTTGCTAGGATTGGACTCAGCAAGGATGGATGGGGAAGCCCAAGGTCAAGTCCTAGCTGAGAAGAGGGCACAGAGGAACCTGTCTAAAGTTTGGTCAAGGATTGTCTTTGTCACCTCCCTCCAGCTCCATTTCAATAGAAACACCCTTATTCACATCCCTACTCTAGCTTAGTGTTCTGTGAATTTCAGATTCAGACCATTCTGATCTGTAGTAGACTAAAGAACACAGGAGATCTGCCAGCTATCTTTTCAATACCAAAATCACCGAGAAAGCTATTAAGCATCTCTGTTCCATTAGAGGTATCTCCAGCATTAGCTTTGGCAGATGTTGGCAGAATAGGTATCCTGCTGAGCAGTATAATTTAAGGAATATCACATAGAGGAAGGGATAATTTCTATAAATATCTGTCATCACATACTGGGTCTGCAATTCTTCTTTCGGAGTGTAATCTTTTGTATTAAGGTTGTTATTTTAAAAAACTGCTACCCTATTCTCTCCCCCAACCAACACCCCCGCCACCAAAACACACACAAACCATTAGTATTTAAAAATAAAAGCTCTATTTCATCTGTTTTATTCATTTGTCTTCTATATAACTTGTTTGAACAAAGGAGTCCATGGCTAAAAATGTAAATCAATAAAACAGAAGTCTTGCAAAACACCAGGTGAAAAAAGGAGAATCTCCCAGAAACCATGCCAACCCCAATTAAAACAGACTGTTGCTGCTATGTAAAAATAATCTTGGTGTAGATGTGCACAGAACTTTACAAGTTTGAAAAGGTCACAGAGCTGAGGCAGCGCCAACAAAAAGCGAGCAAATGAGCTTTGGAACTAGGTCCAGTGGTTTTCAACCAGGGGTCATAATACCCGTCTTAGAGGGTACTTAAAAATTCATGGGGGAGTGTTTGGTTGGGTATTACAGACATTTAAAGCCTTGGAGGAGGAGTACTAAACCTCCCATCCCCATGACTCCGAGATCACTGGGCCTGGTGTTGGGCAGGTAACTTCACTCTATATTGTCTGCCACCTCTACTCTTTCTTGATACTGTCATTTTAAAGACACTGTAATAACTCCCTCTTAGCACCTAGTTCAATGTCACTCCCCTGTACCATCCCTGGCATGGCTCTCCATGACTTCAACATCCCCTGAGATGAGGCATCCAAGTACCATTGCCTCTTGGGCTGTTGTACTCTCTCCATGCTTTCAATAAAAGATCAATTCTTACTCCTCATCTCACTTAACTTGTGTCCATCATCTGGTACCATTCACCACTCCTTCTTTCTTGAACCACTGTGCTCATACCACCCTCAAAGCATCACACTTTCTTATATTTCCTCCTCTGTTACTGCCACTCTTTCTCAGATTCCATCAGTTATCCTTTCTTGTTTCCCTAATTTTGTAACATTGTAATGCCCCACGGCTTAATTTTAGACTTTTGTTTTATCCACATTCCCTCTCTAGGTGATTTCACCATTCTAATGACTTTACCATCTGTACTCTGGAGAAACCAAAAATCCTACTTGCAGTCTAGGCCTCTTCCCTGAACTTCAGGCTCATATAACCAATTACCTATTCAACATCACTATTTGTATGCTAATATTCATCTTTATCAATAATATGGCCAAAAACAGATTCTTGAATTTTTCCCCAAAGTGATTTTTTGAAAAAGTCCTCCCATCTCAGTAAATGGCAATTTTATTATTGCATTCTTTCAGGCCAAGAAACTTTGAGCAAACTTTGATACTCCCCATCTGATCCATTAGCAAATTTGTCGACGTAAGCTACAAAATAGAAACAAAATCCAAGTACTTTTGACCACTACTACTACTGCCATCTTGATCTAACAACCAACATCTTCAGCCTGTATTACTGCAAAGTTTCTTCACTGTTCTTTTTCTACCTAGTCTATTCTTGGAATAGCCAGAGTGATTCTTTTAAAGTATAAGTTTCTACTATTTCTTTGACCAGTCCACCTCATAGATTCCTTTCTCCTGTGAGTTCCTAAAATCCTTATTTTCTACAGCATTTATTTAGTTGTTGATATATGGTATCTTTTCAAATTTTAATTGGTTCTTTTTTTTACAGGTATTTGTCTACATGGCTCATTTTCCCAAGTAGAGTCCAAGCTACTTGAATACAGGAACTATTTGCTACACTTCTATTTGTTACTATCCCCCATTAGGGATATGTAACAAACATAGGGACTCAGTATATTTGGCAATAAATGAAATAACTAGAGGTAATACATGCCCTTAATATTCTAGATGGGGATGTCTTAAGCTCTTGCATTTCCAATATTGTGACCATAACTCCAGCATATCATTTCCCCCATAAAGTATGGTACATTGTAAGGAAAACAAACAAACAAAAAATCAATCTCTGAAAACTCTCAATGATTCTATAAATATAGGATACATTTTCTGTAAATCGATTGAAACGAATTTTGCCACTCTCATACCCAATCTTATAGCATATTATAACTCTAGTGAGGTTAAAGATGAACTTAGCTGATTGTAATGAAATGGAAGTAATGATGATAGAGGAATACCTGCTGAGTGTCTCTGGAATTGTACTTCTCTTGAAAAGTTATACATTTCCCGAACTTCAATTAAAATGACTCTCCAATTTTCTTTAATGCTTTGTTTTTTTTTAATTGGATGAGCATATTTTGCATAGACCAGAGCATCCACCAAAGTCATTTCAGAAAACCCCCTATTTTTTTGTTTCCTCACTATAACTGCAGGAGGCCCATTCACATCATATATAACAAGTTGAAGCTACTGCTTCAACACCGCATTATCTAATGCAACCAGCATTTCTGTATTTCTTCTAAAAGTCAAATTTGACTAATTGCTTCAATTTTTATCCTCGCCCATCATCGGCAATAGCTGACATCTTTAATTTTTGACGTACTTTCAAAATAAAACACTGATTTATTATTGCATATGGGACGACTAAGACAGAATATTATTTCGCTAGGGTTGCTCAAGGATAGGACAGGCTCAGTGACTTGTTACTTCTCCCTCAGTCTGTATAATTCAAATGTTTGTCTCTATTCAGATCACTCTGCTAGTACAATGTCAGTGCTGCTCATGAATCCCTGAGACTACACAAACCATATCTGTCAGTACTAGGGAACAAACGTGTGTAAACTGGGAAGTCAGTTTAAAAGCAGGTATTTAAAAATATTTGTCTCACAAAGGAAATCTAGATAATTCTATCATTAAGCAATTAGGTCTGAACATCATAATGGCAAAACTATAATAATAACTAATATGCTAGTAGCTGTCTGTGTGACAGGGATCTGTGTAAAACCTGAATTTAAGATTATAGGCTGGATATATATTTATACCACATCTATTTTCCTGAGTCTGGGCTCCTCCTGTTTCTTCTCTCTAGCTCTAAAAGGGAGGGGATTTTTGATGTGTCTCATATTTGCCATCCTCTTCCCCTTCCCATGCTGCCTTTGGGGGATGGACATGGCTCTGAGGCCCTGTGAGCTTCCTGAAGAGTCCTTTGTCTGTTCATATTTCTGCCTTCCTCAAGGCCAATGCCACCCCTGCTCAGGCTTTCTCCTCATTTGACAGGGGCCAAGGATTCCAGTGGAGCCTGGAGAAGCTTGCATACATGCATAACCACAGAGGAGATGAAACCAAGCAGGACCCTGTGGGGCCCTCCCACGTACAAATCCTTTCCACGTCCCCTGTTTCTTGTTTGTAGGAAATAGGCTTCATTCAGCCTCCTCGAACTTCCCTGAGTTCCAAAGGGCAGATTCAAACAGTTGCTAATCAAGGAAGGGAGGGAAAGCAGAAACAAGGGAAGAGCAGTCAAGAAACAATAGTGCAGTAATTAAAGCAGGATCCTGGTTCCTCCTCAAGGAATATACATAACAATATCTTTGAGCTCTTCTGCAGCAACTAAGGCCCCTACCCAGGTGGAGGAAGGTAACTTCAGGCTGAGCACAAGATCCCTAGAGCACCGCCCTGTTACCTCACCACCAACCAATCAGAAGAAAGTCTGCACACAGTGTAAGATAACAAAGATTCTGACCCCCTCCCCAAATGATTAACTGCAATTAACTTCCCCTTTCTCCCTTTTAAAAACTTCCACGGTCAAGCAGAATCTTCAGAGTTGGGTTTTGGACATGAGTCTACCTTCTCCCTGGTTGCTGACCTCCTAAACAAAGCAAACATTCTTTTACAAGCAACACTTGTCTCTTGAGTATTGACTTTCCAGCAGTAAGCAGCCGAACCTCAGTTCAATAATGGAGAGAGTAATGGAACACTGTGCTACCACTGTTAGGTAATGACTTCTCCCCAAGTGGTGATGACTGCTTTCACAACCAGCACGTGCTATTGTGTGTCAAGGGCAGACAACCACATCTGGCCTGGGACTAAATCTCCCAATCCATCAGCCCATCTCACTCATTATCAAGAGAGTATACTTGTAGTTTCTTCTATTCCCCTAGGAAATATAGTTCTAGACCCCAGGCTTCTGTCTGACCTTCTCCCTCCTGAAAACCAGTCTAAATTGTCCCCATTTCTGGTTAAAGCTTTCTTCCAAGTTCATTTAAGAGATGTGATTGAAATCTGATGTGACAGAAGTTTAATAAATGATGGCTATTACTTTTATTATCCATGCATAGAGCCATTCATCAGTGATGTTTTTTCCTCAGTTCCAGGCATAGCCTTAATGTTCTGCTTGGATTTTGTTTAAAAAAAAATTAGCAGAATGTATTGAAGAAGAACAAACTGCATAGCTCACTGATGTCCATTGTTTAAAAAAAGAAACCACAGGGCCCAAATGGAGTCACTTGTGCTAAGCCCCATGTCAGCAAACCACAACTTAATAACATAATTGCAGTTTTAGTCTTTACACAACTGAAATTTTAAACCAGTCTGGAATTTCCTGATCAACACTAGTGAGGTAATCTACATGACAGACTCCCACCCTTCCCCCAAAGGAAGGTGACCTTGCCTGAAATAGTCCTTTCTTTTGTTTTTACTTTCTTGCCCCATTCCCTTTCTGCCTTTAAAAATCTTCATTTTGTACAGCTCCTTGGAGCACGTTTCTACTTGCTAGATGTAATGCTTCCTGATTCACATATTGTTGAATAAAGCAAATTAGATCTTCAGATTTACTCAGGTGAATTTTGTTTTTTAACACCATAAACATTTTTTTCCTGAAGATCCCGGACTTGGTTTCTGTGCCTCAACTTTAAGAAATACAGAAAAACGGGTCATAGTTTTCTAAAAACAGTTGCTTTTTAGAATTATACCGAATTTTAAGTTTCTGCTATAAATAACACAAAGCTTCCTTATTAATGAAGGGGAAGAAACTATATCACTCCAAAATATGCCTTTTTGGCATGAGGATTACTTTAGGTAATTTGATTACTTTAAAAAAAAAAAATAGCAGATACAGGATAAGATCTGAAAACTGAGTACAAGTTCCCATTTTGTAAGAGACATTTACATTTATAAGGGAAATGTCCATTTGTAAGGGTGTCTCCTCCTCTGTACCAGGAAGAAAAGGGTGACTCTTACCCTTGTTTACTGTGCTTTTCCTGGTTACCTCCCCAAACTGGCTCCCCACCCCCCACTCCCCACCTCCCGCCACCATCTTCTTTGTCTTTAGCTAAAGATGGTATTTAAGGTGGTGGCCTGGGCCATTTCAGAGTTACCCAGTTTTCCTAGGGCTCTCCCATGTATTCAGGAGGTATACATGTTATTAAACTTCTGTTTTTCTCTTTTTAATCTTTTATTACAGGGTATCTCAGCCAATAACCTAGAAGGGTAGAGGGAAAATTACTTTTCCTCCTGCACATTAACATGTTAATTTTTAAAACTGTTAATAAAGAAGCCTTATTATTCATGAACCTATTATAGAGATGTGCTATAGAGCCCATGGGTATATGAATATAGTTCTGATATCAGTAATTCTTATGTCACTAATACTTATGTACTAGATCTATGGGACTTCTCAGTTCCTAATTTTTTGTAGTTAAGATTGTATTTGTTTAAGTTTCTTGGATATTTTGCATATTTTTCTGTTGGACTGTAAAAGATTGGAAATCACACATAATGAAATTAGTTCAGAGACAGGAAACTTCTTACACCCTGATTATGAAAACATCTCAGCAAAATACTAGGAAGCACTGGGTTACCCCAAGCCACAAACTCTATTCTTAATGACTAGATAACTAGAAAACAAATAAACATTACAACAACATCTCCTAATTGGATCCCTATTACAACTTTAATGGCAACAATTCACTTATATTTTACATACCTTACATTTATCTTTTACATTTTAGAAATGTATGTAAGAAATTTTTTGCTTTTAAATCAATGATTTAAAATACTGCACTAGATTGAGCTTCTTGAGAATGGACACTCTGTCTTATTCATCTCTCATTTATTAGATCATGCATCATTGCCTAGCACTGGTAATGAAATGTTAAAACAATAACAACAATAATGACCATAGTAATATTGGTTAATCCTCGATACTTTTCACATCAAGCACTAATGTGATGGCTTTACATGGGTTGTTAAGTTCATTTAACGGATGAGAAAACTGAGGCACACATTAAGTAAATGACCTGAAGTCATGCCTCTTGACAGAACTAGGGTTCCAATCCAGGCCATCCATATCTACAGTCCACTATCAAAACCTCTGCCATAATACTCAACACACATTTGCTCAATGGATCAGAGAGTCCAAACATAAATGTCCCCTGTCTCTTTTTCTTTGTTTTACTGTTGTACCCATTCTTGAAGGCTGCACTTTACCTTCTACCTACATCTCCCATCAGTTTGAATTTTAAATTCCTTTGTGTACAACCTCCCACACAGTATGCTCCTCCCCTGCTTTATTCGACAAAGAAGTTCCTCAACTTCTTTCACAGTCTTCATCCCAAATGTAATTAACCTTGGCATGAAGATGGTCACTTGAGTCTTAAATGTCACTCACTTCACTTCAGATCACTTTAACCCATCTTCAGGCCCAAGAATTCTCAAGTAGCCTGTAAAGTGCTTCCATCTCAGTTAGCAAATGGAGAGCTAAAGGGAAGTGAGTAAATATCACAATGGAATAGTAGTTAAAACAAAAAACTTATTGAAACTGAGCAGGACCCTGTGGGGCCTTCTTGGGTACCAATCCTTTCCATGGTCCCATTTCTTGTTTGTAGGAAACAGGCTTCATCCAGTCTCCTTGACCTTCCCTGAATTCCAAAGGGCAGATTCAAACAGTTGCTAATCAGGGAAGGGAGGGAATGCAGAAACAAAGGAGGAGCAGTCAAGAAACAATAGTGCAGCCATTAAAGCAGGATCCTGGTTCCTCCTCAAAGAATATACATGACAGATACATCTTTGAGTTCTTCTACAGGAACTAAGGCCCCCACCCAGGTGGAAGATGGTAACTTCAGGCTGAGCACAAGAGTCCTAGAGCACTGCCCTGTTACCTCACCACCCACAAATCAGAACAAAGTCACACACCCTGCAGCCCTCTCCCCAGATTTTGACTATAAAAACTTCTCCCTCAAAACCATCCTGGAGTTCAGGATTTTGGAGCATGAGCCACCCATTCTCCTTGCTCGGCCCTACCATAAATCTTTCTCTGCTCCAAACTTGAATGTTTCCGTTTGTTTGGCCTCACCGTGTGTCGGGCACAGGAACTTGTGTTTGGCAACACTACGATAGCTGTTGTGGTCAGTCATTTTATATATGAATTCACAAATGACTGAATTTTCATATAGGACATTGAGTTCTTCCCTCTTTTACAGGGACATTTTTTCTCTGTACACTATAAATACGTGAAAAAATCTTTAGGATTCCATTTTGTTACTCTGGGAAGAATAACACCTTTCAGTAATTTAAAAAATGCCTCTTGACTGTTATTCTGTAAGTATCCCATAAAGTATGAAACCAAGCAGGACCCTGTGGGGCTCCTGGGCATGGAAGCCTTTCTTTATCCCCTATGTCTTGTGTGTAGGGAATAGACTCCAGCCTCCATGACCTTTCCTGAGTTCCAAAGGGCATGTTTGAACAGTTGCTAATCAGGGAAAGGAGGGGATGCAGAGACAAGGGAGGAACAGTCAAGAAACTATAGTGCAGCCTTGGGACACGATCCTGGTTCCACCTCAAGGGATACACATAACAGTATCTTTGAGCTCTTCTGCAGAACTATAACCCCCAACAAATGGAAGATGTTAACTACTTGATGAAGCATTGTTCATTCCAGAGAGAAGGTCACAGTTGGATAACCTCAAGAACCACAGAAGCTCATCAGGAGACCACCTGAGGCCAGATTAAAGGAATGTAGGCCCTGCACACACTGATCTTTATCAGTAACCGTGCCCTTGAACCACTGCTATAAAACTCCTCACCAAATCCCCCTGGGCTGTGACACAGTTTTGAGGGCACAAGCCTGCTGTGGTCCCCTTTGCCTGGCACAGCAATACAGCTATTCTTTTCTACTTCACCCAAAACTCTGTCTCCAATATTCAACTTGGCACTGATGCACAGAGGCTGAATTTTCGGCATCAGTAACAAGTATCAGGCTCACAGCTGCTAAGTGCTATTGCAGCAGGATACAGTCTCCAGTCATCAAGGTCTCACAAAGAGAATGGGGTAATGACCAAATCTAACAGGTCAATATTTACACTTTTTTTCTAGACTTGCTGAGCAATTCACCACAAACTTCCTACCTGGTAGCGATCTGGAGTTTTGGTAAAGCCTCAGGTTGGGGAACTTCTTCCATTTGACACTGAAGGAACGCTCATCAATGTGGGTTTTAAACCTTGAATGTACAATAGAAAATACAAAGCAACATTAGTAATACAGGGGACTTCTATAAAGGCAATAGTCAAGGATGTTTGATGTCACTAAAAGCATTAAACAAACTAGGGGGGAAAGGTTTAATATTAAAATATTATCTTTCTATAACGTAAGTTTTCAAGGACTTTTTACAGTATAGGTGATTTGAGATATAGATTTTGGAATCTTTTTTTAAGGCATAGGGTATTGTAAGCAAAAAATTGAGTCTGAAATGTTGAGGAAAATTAAATATAAGATTAAATTTTTTTGAATTGAAATAATAAGTATAAAATGAGCCATTAATATAAAAGTCTGCTAAACTATCATTACATTAATAGCAAAGGAAAATACAGTTTTGCAGATTCCACAAGTGGGCAAAATTTCTGTATAAAATTTCCCACATATATTCTACTAAGAACTTTTAGGTTAAAGATAACTTTCAAATTAATTCTGAAAAGATGCCTATTGCCTGTGTCTACTTTCAGTAGCATAGGCACAAAAGACATGTTTCAAGATATAACTCTTGGTGCCAAAGTGATTACCAAACTGTTAGACACTAATTAGGCAGTGTCATGTGCAGAAAAATATGTTGTTACTGTTTTCATGAACAGAGGAAAGAAAAATGTTGAATATAGCTTGAGAAAATTATTGCTGTTTTTCATCTTTCTAAGAGTTCTTACAAACCAGGTAATAAAAATATAAAACTTCTGGAGCCTTGTTGCAAATAGCCTTTTGCCTGCACTGATACTTGATTTAAAGTGATCATGTTGTACTTGCTGGTTAAGAAAAGAGGATATACTTTCCTTCTAAGGAGCTTAAATAATCTCTTAAAGATAGATTTGCAAACTAAAATGACGTTTATTTTATCTAACACACAATGGACATTTCTAAAATTAACTACTTATGAGGATTTATTAATAAAATATGTTCCTGGCTTCCCTGTATTGATATGACAATTAAATCACAGGCAGCAGAACTGAAGGTTTCCTGTGAGACAATAAGTTGGTATATGGCATTGACTGAGAACATGACGTTTGCAGTTAGTCTGAAGTTGAACAATTTGAAAAAAGCTTACGTGGGGAAAATTGAGACTGAAACATGCTTAAGGAATTACTATTTTGTTGATTCTATTTTTTTATGGAAAACCAAATATGTGCAGAAATAGAATAATTAATCTCCAAACACTCATCATCCAGTATGAATACTTATGAACTCATGGCCAATCCTGCTTCAGATACCCACTCCCTTCCCTACCTTCCATACTATTTTGAAGAACATCCCAGACATCCTATCACCTGCAAATATTTCCTAATCTCTAAAAGTCAAAAATCACAACCATAACCAATATCACATCTAAAAATTAACAATAATTACTTAATATTAACACATAAAATACACATTTAGTGTTCAAATTTTCAATTGTTTTATAATTCTCACATTATTTAAGCTTCATTTTAGAATAAGTATAGACTCATAGGAAGTTGCAAAAATAGTAGAGTCCTGTGAACTCTTACCCTAATGTTGTCCCCAATGGTGACATGTTGTATAACTGTAGTACAATACCAAAACAAGGAAATTTACATTGGTAAAATACCATTAACTGGACTACAGACTTCATCCCATTTTCATCATTTTTTACACGCATTTGTTTGTGAGTGTATACGTGTGTTTCTAGTCAATTTGAACTCACATATGGATTTGTTTCATGACAACCACAACAGAGATACAGAACTGTAACAGAGCAGGACCCTATGGGACCTTCCCGCCCCTCCATGTCCTCTGCTTTAGTTCCTCTCTGAAGTACCTAGATAATAGTATCTGATGCACATTTCCTGAGTTGTTTTACAGATGCTAAAACCCCCACAAAATGGAAGAAGTTAACTATTTGATGACCATGAGGACCTAGCCCCCAAACCCCTGTGACACCACCCTGTTACCTTACCATCAACCAATCAGAGAATTGTGTATGAGGTGATTGCATACTAGTGACTTCCCTCCCTCACCTCGCCTTTAAAAAGGCCTCCCTAAAACTCATTGGGGAGTTTGGGCTTTTTGAGCATTAGCTGTCCTGGATTCCTTGTATGATGCCTTACAATAAACACTGCACTTTCCTTCACCACAGCCCGGTGTCAGCAGATTAGCTTTACTGCACGAGGGCAAGCAGACCCAAGTTTTTGGTTCAGTAACTGAACTATTTTATTACCACAGAGGAATTCTCTCGTGCTTACTCTTTACAGTCCAATCCAACCCAGTAACTGCCTACCTATCCCTAGAAACTATTAATCTATTCTCTATCTCTATACTCTTGTCTTTTTGAGAAGGTCATATAAATGGAATCATATACTATGTAACCTTTTAAGATTAGCTTTTTACAACTAAACATACCACCCTTGAGATTCATTCAAGTTATTATGTATATCAAAACCAAGAATCATAAAAATGAGGGTTCAAAGTTTGTCTGTCTGACCCTAAAGCCTGGTCTTAACAACAATACCATGCTGTCTCAGAAGACAAATAAGAACACACATTTAAAAACTAAATCACTATCTAATGAGTATTACTGTAATATTATAATCCTTATTTTTCTTCTAATTTTATTGAGATATAATTGACATACAGCACTGTATAAGTTTAAGGTGTTCAGCATAATGATTTGTTGTAGATACATCATGAAATGATTATCACAATAAGTTTAGTGAAAATCCATGATCTCATATAGATACATAATAAAGGAAAAAAAACTTTTCATTGTGATAAGAACTTTCAGTATTTATCCTTAACTATTTCCATACATAACATACAGCAGTGTTAATTATATGTATCATGTTGTACATGACATCCCTGGCATTATTTATCTTATAACTGGAAGTTTGTACCTTTTGATCACCTTCTTCCAATTCCCCCTCCTCCACCCTGCCTCTGGTAACCACAAATCTTATCTCTTTTTCTATGAGTTTGTTTGTTTGTTCGTTTTTGAAGTATAATTGACTTATAACACTATGTTAGTTCCTGGTGCACAACATAGTGATTCAATATTTCAATACATTACAAAATGATCACCACAATCTTTCATTTTAATCTTGCTGTCTTCTGCAGTTCTGAAACTAAGCAAGACCCTGTGGGGCCCTCCTAGGTACAAAAGCCTTTCCGTGTCCCCATTTTTTTGGTTTGCAGGAAGAAGGCTTCAGCCTCCTAGACCTTCCCTATGCAGATTCAAACAGTTGCTAATTAGGGAAGGGAGGGGACACAGAAGCAAAGGAGGAGCAGACAAGAAACAATAGTGCAGAGATGGGGCAGGGTCCTGATTCCTCCTCAAGGGATACACATAATATCTTTGAGTTCTTCTGCAGGAACTAAGGACCCCACCCAGGTGGAGGATGGTAACTTCAGGCTGAGCATGAGATTCCTGGAGCATCACCCTGTTACCTCACCACCAACCAATCGGAAGAAAGTCACACACCCTGCAGCCCGCACCCCAAATTTTGCCTATAAAAACTTCTCCCTGAAAACCATCTGGTAGCTCAGGTCTCTTGAGCACGAACCATCCGTTCTCCTTGCTTGGCCTGCAATAATCCTTTCTCTGCTCCAAATTCCGACATTTCTGTTTGTTTGGCCTCACTGTGCATAGAGCCCATGAACTTGCGTTCAGCAACATTTTGCCAGTAATTAATTGATTCTAATTTTTCCTCCCACTCTCCTGACTTGGTGTCACTAAAAACTGAAATCTAACTGCCCAGATCCTTACTGAGTCATTTGAAGTTTATATCAAGTCATGTAGCTTCAGTTTGTAGGCCTTCAGGCAAAGGGCAGCTACAAGGCAATCTAGACTTCAAATGACTTCCCAGCACAACAGTTCGGGCCACTTAAGAAGTTCACCAGATCATCCACATCTTCCATGCTCTGTTCTGGGAAATAACCATGACTGTGACACTGATGCCTCACTCCACCATTTAAAGATGTTTCAAGCCCAACATCTAGATATCTTCTCAACTGGCTTCCCTACGTGAGACAGGAAGGAGGCAGGGCACAATCTTTAAAAGAATGACATAGTTTTTGAGGACACAACATAAACTGGTCAGAAATAACCAGGTCTAAGATGGAGGAACATTCAACTTCCAGTAGAGCTTGAGCCTCATTATATGCTCATTGGAATATATTAGCATATGCTAAATGACACACCCACAGGCGCCGTGACAGTTCCGAGGCTAACCATAAAAGGCCAAAAAGTGGGTGCTGACCCAATTCCTGGAAATCTCTTCCCATTCCCCCAAATAGGTGGAACAATCCTCCCACTCATTAGCCAATGAAATTACCCTGCCCATAAAAACTAACCACCCCATATTTTGGGGCCTCTTGCCTTTTGAGTTGGCCCACACTCGGTCTGTGGAGTGTGCTTCTCCCAGGGCTGTTCTCACTTTCTGAGATGGACCGCATTCTGTCTATGGAATGTGCATCTCTCTAAATAAACCTGCTTTCACTTTACTATGGCTAGCTCTTGAATTCTTTCCTGCATGAAGCCAAGAACCCACACCTGTTGGCCTGTCCCAGGGACTTACCTGAGCCCTGGGATGTGACCATCCTCTCATGCCCCACTCTTTCCTGCAATATATGGACTCAGAAACTTGTTTTACAGTCGATTCCAATCATTAATCTTTGTTTTTCTTCCTATTTCCTTGTTCTAATTTCTATTCATCTTGCCCTTTATAGATCTCTTACTTCCTAACTTCCAACCCAATTCCTCTCTCCACAGCAATCCATCCAGCAACTTGTTTTGAGACTTTTAGAGAAATTTCAGATGGGGGAAATATTGGGATTCATAGTCCACCAAAGTGGTACGAAAATTACTTTAAACTGAAAATATCTAAATCATCATCAGCCACTAAAGAAGCATCATCTAAACTTAAGGAGAGTCTCCCCAAAATGCAGCTGCTATTGCCATATCCCTCCCCACTGACCCCAAGGCAGTTTCCTGATTGGGCAAAGACTGACTTTTAGCACTGGGAAGTGTGAATTAAGCTGGGCATTAGCCTCAAAAAGCCCAACAGAAGCTTTTACATTTCCCACTGAAGCCCTACCTCAGAGTTTTGTTAAACTGGCATATGGAACTTTATCTCTCATTGTTCATCAAAATTGCTCATTACTGAGCAACCCCTATGTGCACATGTAAATGAACCTTATGAACCTTGTCTTTTCTCCTGTTAATCTCTCTATGGTCAGTTTGTCCTCAGGCTCCCAACTATTTCAGCCAAACATGGTAGAGGAAAATATTTCCTTCCCCAAAATGCATGCGTGGGAGTGATTGTTTTTTATTTATAATTTGATTAAAGAATGTTAAATATCAGTATAAGAACTATGATTTGGAGGGGTTAATAAAAGTAGGGAGTGGCTGGCATCATCCCCGTGTGTGTGTGTGTGTGTGTGTGTGTGTGTGTGTGTGTGTGCGCGCGCATGGGTGAGATTCACAGTGACTGGCTAGGCCCCAGAGCATTGGACGGGCCAGAGGACCTGAAGCTCTGCTGGAAGCCCTGCCTGCTGCCATGGACATGTCTGAAAATCCCAAGTGTTATGTCTTTATCTTCTGCCCCCTACCCCCTTCCAAAAGCACAGACTAAAAAAGGGCATAATAGAGGTCAAGTAAGTATACATATTTATTTACCACACTTCTATATCACACAAGTTATTTATATATTACCTATCTCTTTTCCTCTCCCATAGTCATTTTGCTCCAGGACCAGGGCTAACGAAAAGGGAAATTACACAGTGATACTGCTCCAAGGGCACCACACCAGGAACCCCTAGAGCAGGAGTATCATTCTTCTTCTCTGGCAACAGGCTGCCTGGTTGTCACTGCCCACAGTTGTCTGTCCAACTGACATCTCAGAGGGCTTGGAGAAGTGTTTATGAGTAACAGGATTACATTTAAAACCCTATAGGTGAAGTGGTGGGAAAGGTGAATCTCTCTGATAACTAGCTGAAAGGCATATAAGACGTTTTATTTCATTTTTTTAACTTTATTTTTATAAAGTAAACCTTGTATTGCTTATTAGCACATAGTGTATTGGATTAATGATATGGTCAACTTTCTACTAACTGATTTTGTGACTCCACTACTGTAAGTCATTCCTTCTAATAATATGAGAAAATGAAATACCCCTGGTCTATTTTGAACTACATTTTATGCTTAGTGTCATCTACTACCATATCTAGCACATCATATCATATAAATAGAAAGATAAATATATATAGATGTAAAATATAGTTCTCTTAATGTAAAATCAGTTGAAACTTAATTGAAATGCACACAATTCAGGCTTTAAAATTAGAATATTTACAGGTTATTATTTCCAATGGGCCCTTGCAGATAGTTTCATATATTAATCCCCAAAAGTATATTATTCAAATTTATCAGGAAATATTCTATGCAGCAACATACTTTATGTTAAGATACTAATATATTAAAAATTTTGGCATCCGCAACTCCATATACATAATGATCTCACTTTTATTATTTTTTTATTTTTTTAAATTTTATTTATTTTTCTTTACAGAAGGTTCTTATTAGATATCTATTTTATACATATTAGTGTGTATATGTCAATCCCAATCTCCCAGTTCATCCCACCACCACTACACCCCCGCCAGTTTCACCCCTTGGTATCCATACGTTTGTTCTCTACATCTGTGTCTCTATTTCTGCCCTGCAAACTGGTTCATCTGTATCATTTTTCTAGGTTCCACATATATGCGTTAATATACAATATTTGTTTTTCTCTTTCTGACTTACTTCACTGTGTATGACAGTCTCTAGATCCATACACGTCTCAACAAATGACTCAATTTCATTCCTTTTTACAGCTGAGTAATATTCCATTGCATATATGTACCACATCTTCTTTACCCATGCGTCTGTCGATGGGCATTTAGGTTGCTTCCGTGACCTGGCTACTGTAAATAGTGCTGCAATGAACATTGCAGTGCATGTGTCTTTTTAAATTATGGTTTTCTCTGGGTATATGACCAGTAGTGGGATTGTTGGTTCATATGGTAATTCAATTTTTAGTTTCTTAAGGAACCTCCATACTGTTCTCCATAGTGGCTGTATCAATTTACATTCCCACCAACAGTGCAAGAGGGTTCCCTTCTCTCCACATCCTCTCCAGCATTTGTTGTTAGTAGATTTTCTAATGATGCCCATTCTAACTGGTGTGAGGTGATACCTCACTGTAGTTTTGATTTGCATTTCTCTAATAATTAGTGATGTTGAGCAGCTTTTCATGTGCTTCTTGGCCATCTGTAGGTCTTCTACAGAGAAATGTGTATTTAGGTCTTCTGCCCATTTTTTGATTGGGTTGTTTTTCTTTAATATTGAGCTGCATGAGATGTTTATATATTTTGGAGATTAATCCTTTGTCCGTTGATTCGTTTGCAAATATTTTCTCCCATTCTGAGGGTGGTCTTTTCATCTTCTTTGTAGTTTCCTTTGCTTTGCAAAAGCTATTAAGTTTCATTAGGTTCCATTTGTTTATTTTTGTTTTTATTTCCATTACTCTAGGAGGTGGATCAAAAAAGATCTTGCTGTGATTTATGTCAAAGAGTGTTCTTCCTATGTTTTCCTCTAAGAGTTCTATAGTGTCCTGTCTTACATTTAAGTCTCTAATCCATTCTCAGTTTATTTTTGTGTATGGTGTTAGGGAGTGTTGTAATTTCATTCTTTTACATGTAGCTGTGTAGTTTTCCCAGCAGCACTTACTGAAGAGACTGTCTTTTCTCCACCATATATCCTTGCCTCCTTTGTCATAGGTTAGTTGACCATAGGTGCGTGGGTTTATCTCTGGGCTTTCTATCCTGTTCCATTGATCTATATTTCTGTTTTTGTGCCAGTACCACATTGTCTTGATTACTGTAGCTTTGTAGTATAGTTTGAATTCCAGGAGCCTGATTCCTCCTGCTCCATTTTTTTCCTTCAAGACTGCTTTGGCTATTCAGGGTCTTTTGTGTCTCCATACAAATTTTAAGATCTTCTGTTCCAGTTCTGTAAAAAATGCCACCGTTAACTTGATAGGGATTGCACTGAATCTGTAGATTGCTTTGGGTAGTATAGTCATTTTCACAATAGTGATTCTTCCAATCCAAGAACATGGTATATCTCTCCATCTGTTTGTGTCACCTTTGATTTCTTTCATCAGTGTCTCATAGTTTTCTGCACACAGGTCTTTTGTCTTTCTAGGTAGGTTTACTCCTAGGTATTTTATTCTTTTTGCTACAATGGTAAATGGGGAGTGTTTCCTTAATTTCTCTTTCAGATTTTTCATCATTAGTGTATAGGAATGCAAGAGATTTCTGTGCATTAATTTGGTACCCTGCAACTTTACCAAATTCATTGATTACCTCTAGTAGTTTTCTGGTGGCATTTTTAGGATTCTCTATGTATGGTATCGTGTCATCTGCAAACAGTGACAGTTTTACTTCTTCTTTTCCAATTTGTATTCCTTTTAGTTCTTTTACGCCTCTGATTGCCGTGGCTAGGACTTCCAAAACTATGTTGAATAATAGTGGTGAGAGTGGACATCCTTGTCTTGTCCCTGATCTTAGAGGAAATGCTTTCAGTTTTTCACCATTGAGAATGATGTTTGCTGTGGGTTTCTCATATATGGCCTTTATTATGTTGAGGTAGGTTCCCTCTATACCCACTTTCTGGAGAGTTTTTATCATAAACGGGTGCTGAATTTTGTCAAAAGCTTTTTCTGCATTTATTGAGATGATCATATGGTTTTTAGTCTTCAATTTGTTAATATGGTGTAACACATTGATTGATTTGCACATATTGAAGAATCTTCGCATCCCTGGGATAAATCCCACTTGGTCATGGTATAAGATCCTTTTAATGTGTTGTTGGATTCTGTTTGCTAGTATTTTGTTGAGGATTTTTGCATCTATATTCATCAATGATATTGGTGTAATTTTCTTTTTTTTGTAGTATCTTTGTCTGGTTTTGGTATCAGGGTGATGGTGGCCTCATAGAATGAGTTTGGGAGCGTTCCTTCCTCTGTAATTATTTGGATGAGTTTGAGAAGGATAGGTGTTAGCTCTTCTCTAAATGTTTGATGGAATTCACCTGTGAAGCCATCTGGCCCTGGACTTTTGTTTCTTGGAAGATTTTAAATCACAGTTTTAATTTCATTCCTTGTGATTGGTCTGTTCATATTTTCTATTTCTTCCTGGTTCAGTTTTGGAAGATTATACCTTTCTAAGAATTTTCCCATTTCTTCCAGGCTGTCCATTTTATTGGCAAAGAGTTGCTTGTAGTAGTCTCTTATGATGCTTTGTATTTCTGCGGTGTCCTTTGTAACTTTTCATTTTTCATTTCTAATTTTATTGATTTGAGTCCTCTCCCTCTTTTTCTTGATGAGTCTGGCTAATGGTTTATCAATTTTGTTTATCTTCTCAAAGAACCAGCTTTTAGTTTTATTGATCTTTGCTATTGTTCTCTTTGTTTCTATTTCATTTATTTCTGCTCTGATCTTTATGATTTCTTCTCTATTAACTTTGGGTTTTGTTTGTTCTTCTTTCTCTAGTTCCTTTAGGTGTAAAGTTAGATTGTTTATTTTAGATTTTTCTTATTTCTTGAGGTAGGCTTGTATTGCTATAAACTTCCCTCTTAGAACTGCTTTTGCTGCATGCCATAGGTTTTGGATCATTGTGTTTTTGTTGTAATTTGTCTCTAGGTATTTTTTGATCTCCTCTTTGATTTCTTCAGTGATCTCTTGGTTATTTAGTAACGTATTGTTTAGCCTCCATGTGTTTGTGTTTTTTACATTTTTTTCCCTGTAATTCATTTCTAATCTCATAGCGTTGTGGCCAGAAAAGATGCTGGATATGATTTCAACTTTCTTAACTTTACTGAGGCTTGGTTTGTGACCCAAGATGAGATCTATCCTGGAGAATGTTCCATGTGCACTTGAGAAGAAAGTGTAATCTGCTGTTTTTGGATGGAATACCCTATAAATATCAATTAAATTTATCTGGTCTATTGTGTTATTTAAAGCTTGTGTTTCCCTATTAATTCTCTGTCTGGATGATCTGTCCATTGCTGTAAGTGAGGTGTTACAGTTCCCCATTATTATTGTGTTACGTTCAATTTCCTCTTTTTTAGCTGTTAGCAGTTACCTTATGTATTGAGGTGCTCCTATGTTGGGTGCATATATATTTATAATTGTTATATCTTCTTCTTGGATTGATCCCTTGATCTTTATGTAGTGTCCTTCCTTGTCTCTTGTAACATTCTTTATTTTAAAGTCTGTTGTATCTGATATGAGTGTAGCTACTCCAGCTTTCTTCTGATTTCCATTTGCATGGAATATCTTTTTCCATCCCTTCACTTTCAGTCTGTATGTGTCCCTAGGTCTGAAGTGGGTCTCTTGTAGACAGCATGTATATGGGTCTTGTTTTTGTATCCATTCAGCAAGCCTGTGTCTTTTGGTTGGAGCATTTAATCCATTCACATTTAAGGTATTTATCGATATGTATGTTCCTATGACCATTTTCTTAATTGTTTTGGGTTTGTTTTCGTAGGTCCTTTTCTTCTCTTGTGTTTCCCACTTAATGAAGTTCCTTTAACATTTGTTACAGAGCTGGTTTGGTGGTGCTGAATTCTCTTAGCTTTTGCTTGTCTGTAAAGCTTTTGATTTCTTCGTTGAATCTGAATGAGATCCTTGCCAGGTAGAGTAATCTTGGTTGTAGGATCTTCCCTTTCATCACTTTCAATATGTCCTGCTACTCCCTTCTGGCTTGTAGAGTTTCTGCTGAGAAATCAGCTGTTAACCTTATGGGAGTTCCCTTGTATGTTATTTGTCATTTTTCCCTTGTTGCTTTCAATAATTTTTCTTTGTCTTTAATTTTTGTCAGTTTGATTACTATGTGTCTCGGTGTATTACTCCTTGGGTTTATCCTGCCTGAGACTCTCTGCATTTCCTGGACTTGGGTGGTTATTTCCTCTCCCATGTTAGGGAAATTTTTGACTATAATCTCTTCAAATATTTTCTCGTGTCCTTTTTCTCTCTCTTCTCCTTCTGGGACCCCTATAATGCGAATGTTGTTGCGTTTAATTTGTCCCAGAGGTCTCTTAGGCTGTCTTCATTTCTTTTCATTCTTTTTTCTTTATTCTGTTCTGTGGCAGTGAATTCCACCATTCTGTCTTCCAGGTCACTCATCCATTCTTCTGCCTCAGTTATTCTGCTATTGATTCCTTCTAGTGTATTTTTCATTTCAGTTACTGTATTGTTCGTCTCTGTTTGCTCGTTCTTTAATTCTTCTAGGTCTGCGTTAAACATTTCTTGCATCTTCTCAATCTTTGCCTCCATTCTTTTTCCGAGGTCCTGGATCATCTTCACTATCATTATTCTGAATTCTTTTTCTGGAAGGTTGCCTATCTCCACTTCATTTAGTTGTTTTTCTGGGGTTTTATCTTGTTCATTCATCTGGTACAAAGTCCTCTGCCTTTTCATTTTGTCTATCTTTCTGTGAATGTGGTTTTCCTTCCACAGGCTGCAGAATTATAGTTCTTCTTGCTTCTGCTCTCACTTTTAACATACACACAACTAATTTAATAGAAATTTGCATTTGAGAATTTGTTCTGTATATATTAGTACCACCACATGTAATCATTTAACAAAAATTGACCCTTTTTAGTAACTGCTAATTATGAAGCAGTTCCTAAGGATATGAGCTATTTGGAATGCTTAGAATTACTGAAAATATAGGAATATATAAACCACTTTAATGGTTAAACATTCAACTGGGCAGTAGTTTCTAATGTAGTTATCTTCATCCTCAAATTTTGTGCATTATAGCCATTACTGTTAACTAAAAATGACATGACTTGAGCAATAATATTATTCACATCAAAGACATTAGTCATTCGGCACCATAACATAGCTATTAAACTGGAGGAATACTGCTTCTCTTGCATTGCTTCCAGAAATCCTGTGTGCAGTCAGATGTAGCAGGTCACTCATTTGTACTAACTTTGTGGTGTGGACGCAGGTCTTTCTTTGTATCTCATTCATTTGTACCTACTAAATGCCAGGTGTGGGTGCTGATCCCTTTACTTAGCTCCTGCATTAAATCCTCACAACAACTCTAGGAGGGAGCTAGTATTACTTTTCGCTTTTAGATGAAGAAACAGAGTTTAAAGAAAAAATTACTTTTCATTTTCATGTAGTAAGTGACTCTGTGGGAATCTGAAACTGGTTCTTAACTATGTGATCAAGAGCAGATGTTAAAAAAACAAACAACCCAATCCAAAAATGGGCAGAAGACCTAAATAGACATTTATCCAAAGAAGATATACAGATTGCCAACAAACACATGAAAGAATGCTCAACATCATTAATCATTAGAGAAATGCAAATCAAAACTACAATGCGATATCATCTCACACCGGTCAGAATGGCCATCATCAAAAAATCTACAAACAATAATTGCTGGAGAGGGTGTGGAGAAAAGGGGACCCTCATACACTGTTGGTGGGAATTTAAATTGATACAGCCACTATGGAGAACAGTATGGAGGTTCCTTAAAAAACTAAAAATAGAACTACCATACGACCCAGCAATCGCACTACTGGTCATATACCCTGAAAAAACCATAATTCAAACAGAGTCATGTACCACAATGTTCATTGCAGCTGTATTTACAATAGCCAAGACATGGAAGCAACCTAAGTGTCCACTGACAGATGAATGGATAAAGAAGATGTGGCACATATATACAATGGAATATTACTCAGCCATAAAAAGAAACGAAATTGACTTATTTGTAGTGAGTTGGATGGACCTCGAGTCTGTCATACAGAGTGAAGTAAGTCAGAAAGAGAAAAACAAATACCATATGCTAACACATACATATGGAATCTAAAAATAAAAGAAAAAAATGGTTCTGGCGAACCTAGGGGCAGGACAGGAATAAAGATGCAGATTTAGAGAATGCACTTGAGGACACGGGGAGGGGGAAGGGTAAGCTGGGACAAAGTGAGAGAGTGGTAGTGTATATATGGACATATATACAATACCAAATGTAAAATAGATAGCTAGTGGGAAGCAGTCACATAGCACAGGGAGATCAGCTTGGTGCTTTGTAACCAGCTAGAAGGGTGGGATAGGGAGGGTGGGAGGGAGGGAGACCCAAGAGGGAAGAGATATGGGGATATATGTATAACTGATTCACTTTGTTATAAAGCAGAAACTAACACACCATTGTAAAGCATTTATACTCCAATAAAAACGTTAAAAAAAAAGCAGATGTTATTTTTGTTACAGTAAACAAGTACAAATGAATATTATTTTTTGCTGCTTTTAATGGACCCAGAAGCATCAAGAGCACTGTAGTAAATGTCTAAACTTAGTCCCTTACTTTATTTTAAAATAGTTCACTATTATTATTCTAAAGTCAAAATGTATTGATAGCATGGTCTTTTCTTGCAAATTATTTTTTTAGTTCATAAATGATTTCAAATGTAATCATTGTACTTTAGATAATTTACCTTAACTCTTTAAATTAATGCTTTCTTTTTAAATAAATTACTACTCTTCACTAAAATGAAAGTGACAATATGCACTATACTAAAAGACACAAAAACAATAATATCAAACATTCACATAATACATATTAAGTCAAAATTCTTTAATTCCATAAATATCAGGGTTACTGAATAATTTTTATTTTCACTCAGTGGTGGATCACTTTCTGTTAAATTCCTACAATTTCTACTGGACTTTTTAGTTAATGTTTTCCTCACAGTGTAACAGGCAAGAGCTAAATCAGACCCCACATTGGATCTGTTTCTTTGACTTTAACCTTTGATTTTCGTTGCTTTTGTTATTCTAATCATACATCATGTCCTGCCTCAGGGAACCCTGCCCCTCTGCTGCTCAGCTCACAGGGAGACAATCTGACCCTGACCACCTGTGGATGGCTGCAAGAAAGAAGAAACTAACACATGCCCTCATGGAGGCTGGCCATTCCAGGGAATATTTGCAAAACTTATGGCCTTTTTACTTTACTTCCTCATCTCCTCTCCCTCTCTGTGCTATAAAAGAAACTGGCATCCAAACCCCGATAAGATGGTTTTTCAGAGACACTAGTCTGCCATCTCCTCGGTCTGCCAGCTTTCCGAATAAAGTCGCGTTCCTTGCCTCAACACCTCATCTCCTATTCATTGGCCTGTCGTGCTGCAAAAAGCAGAGTGAGCTTGGACTTGGTAACAACAGTTCATATTTTCTCAATTATGAAGAAATTATCAGCACAAAAGGAAACTTTCTTTTCCACTTCCTCGAAACATATTCCTCCTTCCTCCTATTCCCACCTCAAGTTAATAAGGCCGCATGCACCCTCCACTGTACAAGAAACTTCTTTATTCTAAAGTCCACCTATGACTGCATTTAATTGGCTCTATCTGCTACATATCTCTTATATTCCCATCCGTCAACTTTCTCTTATCTGATTCTACCATAATATTTAAATTTGGGTTCACACAATGTTTACTATTTTTTTTTTTCTTTTTTGGCTGCACCACAGGGCATGCAGGATCCTAGCTCCCCATCCAGGGATCGAACCCATGCCTCCTGCAGTGGAAGTATGGCATCTTAACCACTGGACCATCAGGGAAGTCCTCACACCATGTTTACTGACTTAATGCAAAAGCCTCCAAACCAATATAACAGATTGTGGTTTCTCCCCATCACCCGTCCCCATCCAACCTCTACACCACCACCAGATTTAACTTACTGAAACATAGCCATGATTACATTACTCCTCTGGTTAAAAATGTTACAGAATCCAAGCTCGCTCTGCTTGCTGCATGACAGGCCAATAAACTGGAGATGAGGTGTTGAGGCAAGGAACACAAGTTTATTCGGAAAGCTGGCAGACTGAGAAGATGGCAGACTAGTGTCTCTGAAAAACCATCTTATCGGAGTTTGGATGCCAGTTTCTTTTACAGACTCAGAGAGGGAGAGGCGGTGAAGAAGTAAAGTAAAAAGGGCCATCAGTCTTGCAAATATTCCCTGGAATGGCCAGCCTCCATGAGGGGATATGTTAGTTTCTTCTTTCTTGCAGCCATTCACAGGTGGTCAGGGTCAGACTGTCTCCCTGTGAGCTGAGCAGCAGAGGGGCAGGGTTCCCTGAGGCAGGCCATTATGTATGATTAGAATAACCAAAGCAACGAAAAGCAAAGTTAAAGTCAAAGAAACAGATCCAATGTGGAGTCTGATTTAGCTCTTTCCTGTTACAAAAACTTCCAACAGTATGTCTCTTGTCAATAGCATTTTCACACTTAACATGCTCCCCAAGTAGATTTTAAGCTCCTCTGAATAAATAATTGTATTTCATTCATAGTGGGTCTTTCAAAAATAAAAATTGAACTACTGTTCTAAATTATTATAGATTGAATTAAAAGAATGAATGAGTGGGCAAATAAACAAAGACTGCAAATCAACTTGAACAGTATTTTTCAATCTGTTAGTGGGTGGAAAATCAATCTAGATATTGCCAACTGGTACAGTTTTTAATTAAGCAAAATAGAATAGAAAAATATTGACAAGAATCACACTTGGTACGGAAAAGTATTGTTCTGTAAAATCCGATTTTGTGTGTGTGTGTGTGTGTGTGTGTGTTTACTGGATTGGATTATGACATAAAATACATTATTAAATTAGGTCATGATAAAAAAAGAACTGAGGTTCCACATCTGGCATGGCAGTGTGAGGAGCTCCACAGACCCACCTGCCATTGAAACTGCAAAAAATTACTTAAAAAGACAACCATTTAATATCTCAGAAAATGGCCCTAAGGGCGAACTACAAATAAAGAACACTTATCCAAGAAAATCTACTACAGCATGGTAAAAATTATGAGAGTCTTTGGTATCTGAACCAAGATCCATGTCTTCCCTCCCCTGGTCAAGGTCAATGAGATGGACACTCCACTTTAGACTGGAGTAAGGAAGAAAACAAAGCTTCCTCACGCCCCAGTACTTCCTAGTCCTAGGAGGGGCAGCTTTACTTCCTAGTCCTAGGAGGGGCAGCTTTTATACATTTTTGGCAAAGAAACAATAAATTTGAGAAGAATTGATAGGACAAAGAAATTTAGGTTTGGGTACTTAATTAGTAAAGAATTTAAGCAAAGTTTGGGCTTGGGCAGTCACCAGTAAAGAAGTAACAAAGTTTGTTTATAGAGGCTTCTTGGCCCTGAATTCCCTGTCTTTGGCGATACGGGTATCCTTCTACCTCCCGATACAGGGAGAGCACCTTTTACATGAGAGATTTAACTCCTGCTTTCAGGGAGACAGAGAAGAGGGTCAGAGTATTCCTCTTGTATTGGTTGTTTCTTAAGAAAATTTAATTCAAAATAATCAATATGCTTCTTCGGCATATTTTGGGGCAGCCCCGCCTTGATCCCCAAAACAAAGAAACTGGAAAGTATAACTCATCTACTGGGGGAAAAAAAAAGTATGCAACAGAAACTACCTGTGAGAGCAACCAGATGTTAGATTTAACAAAGACTTTAAAGTAGCCATTATACATTTCAAAGAACTAAGGAAAACCATCATTAAAGAAGTAAAGAATGGTATGATAACCATGTTTTATCAAATAGAGAAAATTAATAAAGAGGTGAACATTATAAGAAAGAAGCAAACAGAAATTCTGGAGTTGAAAAATACAGTAACTAAAATGAAAGTTTCACTACAGGCATTCAACAGCAAATATGAAACATCAGACAAAAGAATTAGCAGACACATAGACCAATGGGACGGAATTGAGAGCCACAAAATAACCCAAGCATATTCAGTCACCTAACATGTGACAAAGGAGCAAAGAATACTCAATGGGGAAAGGATAATCTCTTCAATAAATGGTGCTGGGAAAACTGGATAATCACATGCAAAAGAATGAAATTGGACCCCTATCTTACACAACTCACAAAAATTAACTCTGAATAGATTAAAGACTTAAACTTAAGACCTGAAACCACAAAACCCCTAAAAGAAATTACAGGGGAAAACAACTTGACACTGATCTTGGTAATGATTTTTTTTGGATATGATACCCAAAGCACAAGTAACAAAAACAAAAATCCACAAGTGGGACTAAATCAAACTAAAATGCTTCTGCATGGCAAAAGAAACAATCAATAAAATGAAAAGGCAACCTACAGAATTGGAGAAATTATTTGCAAACCATATGTCTGATAAGAGGTTAATATCCAAAATACATAAGGTGCATTCACACAATGCAGTAACAACAACAACAACAAAGAATAATAAGCCAATTTAAAAAGTGGGCCAAGGACTTAAATGGGGATTTTTCCAAGGAAGATATTCAAATGACCAAAAGGTACATGAGAAGATGCTCAACATCACTAATAACGAGGGAATTTCAAGTCAAAATCACAGTAAGATATCACCTTATACCTCTTAGGATAGCTATTATCAAAAAGAGAAGTGATAACGAGTGTTGGTGAAGGTTGAGAAAAGAGAACCTTTGTATACTGTTGGTGGTAATACAAATTGGTACAGCTATTATGGAAAACTGTATGGAGGTTCCTCAAAAAATTAAAAATAGAACTATTATATGATCCAGCAATCTCACTTTTGCATATACATCTAAAGGAATTGAAATCACTATCTTGGACAGATACCTGCACTCCCATTTTCATTGCAGCATTATTCACAATAGCCAAGACATGGAAACAACTTAACTGTTCATCAATATATGAATGAATAAAGAAAATATAGTAGATATATAATAATAATGTAATAATAAAATGCACTTTTATTCAGCCATAAAAAAGATTTTGCCATTTGTGACAACATGAATGGACCTTGAGTATATTAATGCTAAGTAAAATACATTAGACAAAGAAAGACAAATAGGGTATGATCTCACCTATAATGAGGAATCTATAAAAGCCAACTCATTGAAATAGAGAGCAGTATGGTGGTTGTCAGAGGCTAGGGGGTAGGGTTAATGCAGACATGTTGATCAAAGGGTACAAACTTCCACTTATAAGATGAATACATTCTAGGGATCTAATATACAGCATGGATGACTATAGTTAACAATGCTGTATTATATACTTGAAATTTGCTAAGGGAATAGATCTTAAATGTTCTCACTCCCTCAAATAACAACAAAAAAGATGATTATGTGAGTTTATAGAGGCGTTTACTAATCTTACTGTAGTAATCATTTCACTAATATATATATATATATGTATATATATACACACATATATATAGGTATCAAATCATCACGTTGTACATTTTAAACTTATACATGTTATATTTCTATTATATCTCAATAAAGCTGGGGAAAAATAAAGCAACAATGAGATATTAGTATACACCAACTAGAACGGCCAAAATTCATAACACTGACAACACCAAATGCTGGCCAGGGATGTGGGGCAAAGAGAACGCTCATTCATTGCTGGTGGGAATGCAAAATGGTACAGCCACTTTGGAATACAGTTGGCAGTTTCTCACAAAACTAAACATACTCTTACCATATGATCCACCAATTGTGCTCCTTGGTATTTACCCAAAGGAGGTGAAAACTTACGTCCACACACAAAACCTGCACATGGATGTTTAAAGTAGCTTTATTCATAATTGCCAAACCTTAGAAGCAACCAAGCTGTCTTTCAGTAGGTGAACGGATAAATAAACTGTGGTACATCAAGAGAATGGATAATTTTTTTAAAAATAATTGTGTATACTCTTTTTTAAAAAATTAATTAATTTATTTTTGGCTGCGTTGGGTCTTTGTTGCTGCGCACGGGCTTTCTCTAGTTGCAGTGAGTGGCGGCTATTCTTCGTTGTGGTACACGGGCTTCTCATTGTGGTGGCTTCTCTTGTTGCAGAGCACAGGCTCTAGGTACACAGGCTTCAGTAGTTGTGGCACATGGGCTCAGTAGTTGTGGCTTGTGGGCTCTAGAGCACTGGCCCAGTAGTTGTGGCTCATGGGTTTAGCTGCTCCGTGGCATGTGGGATCTTCCCAGACTAGGGATTGAACCCGTGTCCCCCTGCATTGGCAGGCGGATTCTTAACCACTGCGCCACCAGGGAAGTCCAAGAATGGATTATTAAGTGCTAAAAAGAAATGAGCTATCAAGCCGAGAAAAAACATGCAGGGAACTTTAATGCCTAATACTAAGTAAAAGAAATCAATCTGAAATAATTGGTTCCATCTGTATGGCATTTGGAAAAGAAGCAAAAATAAAGAGACAGTAAAAAGGTCAGCATTTTCCAGGGGTTAGGAAGAGAGGGAGGAATGACTAGATAAAGCACAGAGATTTTTTAGGGCAGTGAAACTATCCTGTTTGATACTATAATGGTGGATACATGTCATTATATATTTTCCCATGCCCAAAGAATGTATAACACCAAGAGTGAATGCTAATGTATAAACTATGGATTTTGGCTGACAATGATGTGTCAATGTTGATTCACTGATTGTAACAAAGGTACCACCTTGATACAGAATGTTGATGGTGGGAAGGCCATGCATGTGTAGTGGGCAGGGGATATGTGGGAAGTTTCTATATCTTCCATTCAACTTTGCTCTGAACTCTAAAAACTGAAGTCTATATGAAAAATAAGAGAGATTTTAGTTCAATGTGGCAGAGTAGAAGGACATGCTCCCACTCCCTCTTGCGAGGGCACTGGAATCACAACTAACTGCTGAACAATCATCAACAGGAAGACACTGGAACTCACCAAAAAAAGATACCCCACATCGAAAGACAAAGGAGAAGCCACAATGAGACGGTAGGAGGGGTGCAATCACAATAAAATCAAATCCCGTAACTGCTGGGTGGGCGACTCACAAACTGGAGAACAATTATACCACAGAAGTCCACCCACTGGAGTGAAGGTTCTGAGCCCCACGTCAAGCTTCCCACCCTGGGGGTCCGTCAACAGGAGGAGGAATTCCTAGAGAATCAGACTTTGAAGGATAGTGGGATTTGACTGTAGGACTTCGACAGGACTGGGGGAAACAAAGACTCCACTCTTGGAGGGCACACACAAAGCAGTGTGTGCATCATGACCCAAAGGAAGGAGCAGTGACCCCATAGGAGACTGAACCACACCTACCTGTTAGTGTTGGAGGGTCTCCTGCAGAGGCGTGGAGTGGCTGTGTCTCACCGTGAGGACATGGACACTGGCAGCAGAAGTTCTGGGAAGTATTCATTGGCATGAGCACTCCCAGAGTACGCCATTAGCCCCACCAAAGAGCCCAGTAGGCTCCAGAGTTGGGTCGCCTCAGGCCAAACAACCAACTGGGAGGGAACCCAGCCCCACCCATCAGCAGACAAGTGGATTAAAGTTTTACTGAGCTCTGCCCACCAGAGCAACAACCAGCTCTACCCACCACCAGTCCATCCCATCAGGGAAACTTACACAAGCCTCATAGATAGCCTCATCCACCAGAGGGCAGACAGCAGAAGCAAGAAGAACTACAATCCTGCAGGCTGTGTAACAAAAACCACATTCAGAGAAAGACAGACAAGATGAAAAGGCAGAGGGCTATTCACCAGATGAAGGAACAAGATAAAACCCCAGAAAAACAACTAAATGAAGTGGAGATAGGCAACCTTCCAGAAAAAGAATTCAGAATAATGATAGTGAAGATGATCCAGGACCTCGGAAAAAGAATGGAGGCAAAGATTGAGAAGATGCAAGAAATGTTTAACAAAGACCTAGAAGAATTAAGGAACAAACAAACAGAGATGAACAATATAATAACTGAAATGAAAAATACACTAGGAGGCATCAATAGCAGAATAACTGAGGCAGAACAACGGATAAGTGACCAGGAAGACAGAATGGTGGAATTCACTGCTGCGTAACAGAATAAAGAAAAAAGAAATGAAGACAGCCTAAGAGACATCTGGGACAACATTAAACGCAACAACATTCACATTATAGCGATCTCAGAAGGAGAAGAGAGAGAGAAAAAACCCAAGAAAATATTTGAAGAGATTATAGTCGAAAACTTCCCTAACGTGGGAAAGGAAATAGGCACCCAAGTCCAGGAAGTGCAGAGAGACCCATACAGGATAAACCCAAGGAGAAACACGCCAAGACACAGAGTAATCAAATTGGCAAAACTTAAACACAAAGAAAAATTACTGAAAACAGCAAGGGAAAAACGACAAATAACATACAAGGGAACTCCCATAAGGCTAACAGCTGATTTCTCAGCAGAAACTGTACAAGCCAGAAGGGAGTGGAAAATATATTTAAAGTGATAAAAGGGAAGAACCTATAACCAAGATTACTCTACCCAGCAAGGATCTCATTCAGATTCGATGGAGAAATCAAAAGCTTTACAGACAAGCAAAAGCTAAGAGAATTAAGGAGCACCAAACCAGCTCTACAACAAATGCTAAAGGAACTTCTCTAAGTGGGAAACACAAGAGAAGAAAAGGACCTACAAACACAAACCCAAGACAATTAAGAAAATGGTCATAGGAACATACATATCGATAATTACCTTAAACGTGAATGGATGAAATGCTCCAACCAAAAGACACAGGCTTGCTGAATGGATACAAAACCAAGACCCATACATATGCTGTCTACAGGAGACCCACTTCAGACCCAGGGACACATACAGACTGAAAGTGAGGGGATGGAAAAAGATATTCCATGCAAATGGAAATCAAAAGAAAGCTGGAGTACCAATACTCATATCAGATTAAATAGACTTTAAAATAAACAATGTTACAAGAGACAAGGAAGGACACTACATAATGATCAATGAATCAATCCAAGAAGAAGATATAAAAATTATAAATATATATGCACCCAACACAGGAGCATCTCAATACATAAGGCAATTGCTAACAGCTATAAAAGAGGAAATCGACTGTAACAAAATAATAGTGGGGAACTTTAATGCCTCACTTACAGCAATGCACAGATCATCCAGACAGAAAATTAATAAGGAAAAACAAGCTTTAAATGACACAATAGACCAGATAAATTTAATTGATATTTATAGGACATTCCATCCAAAAAACAGCAGATTACACTTTCATCTCAAGTGTGCACGGAACATTCTCTAGAATAGATCACACCTTGGGGCACAAATCAAGCCTCAGTAAATTTAAGAAAATTGAAATCTTATCAAGCATCTTTTCTGAGAACAAGGCTATGAGATTAGAAATCAATTACAAGGAAAAAAATGTAAAAGACACAAACACGTGGAGGCTAAACAATACGTTACTAAATAACCAAGAGATCACTGAATGAATCAAAGAGGAAATCAAAAATAACCTAGAGACAAATGACAATGAAAACACAATGGTCCAAAACCTATGGGATTCAGCAAAAACAGTTCTAAGAAGGAAGTTTATAGCAGTACAAGCCTACCTCAAGAAACAAGAAAAATCTCAAATAAACAATCTAACCTTACACCTAAAGGAACTAGAGAAAGAAGAACAAACAAAACCCAAAGTTAGCAGAAGGAAAGAAATCATAAGATCAGAGCAGAAATAAATGAAATAGAAACAAAGAAAACCATACCAAAGATCAGTAAAACTAAAACCTGGTTCTTTGAGAAGATAAACAAAATTGATAAACCATTAGCCAGACTCATCAAGAAAAAGAGGGAGAGGACTCAAATCAATAAAATTAGAAATGAAAAATGAAAAGTTACAAAGGACACCACAGAAATACAAAGCATCATAAGAGACTACTACAAGCAACTCTTTGCCAATAAAATGGACAGCCTGGAAGAAATGGGAAAATTCTTAGGAAGGTATAATCTTCCAAGACTGAACCAGGAAGAAATAGAAAATATGAACAGACCAATCACAAGGAATAAAATTAAAACTGTGATTAAAAGTCTTCCAACAAACAAAAGTCCAGGACCAGATGTCTTCACAGGTGAATTCTATCAATCATTTAGAGAAGAGGTAATACCCATCCTTCTCAAACTCGTCCAAAAAACTGCAGAGGAAAGAACACTCCCAAACTCATTCTATGAGGCCACCATCACCCTGATACCAAAATCACACAAAGATGTCACAAAGAAAGAAAACTACAGGCCAATATCACTGATGAACATAGATGCAAAAATCCTCAACAAAATACTAGAAAACAGAATCCAACAGCACACTAAAGGGGTAATACACCATGATCAAGTGAGGTTTATCCCAGGAATGCAAGGATTCTTCAATATACACAAATCAATCAATGTGATACACCATATTAACAAGTAGAAGAATAAAAACCATATGATCATCTCAATAGAGGCAGAAAAAACTTTTGACAAAATTCAATACCCATTTATGATAAAAACCCCTCAGAAAGTAGGCATAGAGGGAACTTACCTCAACATACTAAAGACCGTATATGACAAACCCACAGCAAACATCATTCTCAATGGTGAAAAACTGAAAGCAGTTCCTCTAAGATCAGGGACAAGACAAGGATGTCCACTCTCGCCACTATTATTCAACATAGTTTTGGAAGTCCTAGCCACGGCAATCAGAGAAGAAAAAGAAATAAAAGGAATACAAATTGGAAAAGAAGAAGTAAAGCTGTCGCGGTTTGCAGATGACATGATACTATACATAGACAATCCTAAAAATGCCACCAGAAAACTACTAGAGCTAATCAATGAATTTGGTAAAGTTGCAGGATACAAAGTTAATGCACAGAAATCTCTTGCATTCCTATACACTAATGACGAAAAATCTGACAGAGAAATTAGGAAACACTCCTATTCACCATTGCAACAAAAAGAATAAAATATCTAGGAATAAACCTACCTAGAGAGACAAAAGACCTGTATGCAAAAAACTATAAGACACTGATGAAAGCAATTAAAGATGATACCAACAGATGGAGAGATACACCATGTTCTTGGACTGGAAGAATCAATACTGTGAAAATAACTATACTACCCAAAGCAATCTACAGATTCAATGCAATCCCTATCAAATTACCAATGGCATTTTTTACAGAACTAGAACAAAAAAATCTTAAAATTTGTATGGAGACACAAAATACCCCAAATAGCCAAAGCAGTCTTGAGGGAAAACAACAGAGCTGGAGGAATCAGACTCCCTGACTTCAGACTATACTACAAAGCTACAGTAATCAAGACAATGTGGTACTGGCACAAAAACAGAAATATAGATCGATGGAACACAATAGAAAGTCCAGAGATAAACCAACGCACCTATGGTCAACTAATCTATGACAAAGGAGGCAAGGATATAGAATGGAGAAAAGACAGTCTCTTCAATAAGTGGTGCTGGGAAAACTGGACAGCTACATGTAAAAGAATGAAATTAGAACACTCCCTAACACCATACACAAAAATAAACTCAAAATGGATTAGAGACCTAAATGTAAGACCGGACACTATAAAACTCTTAGAGGAAAACATAGGAAGAACACTCTTTGACATAAATCACAGCAAGATCTTTTTTGATCCACCTCCTAGAGTAAAGGAAATAAAAACAGAAATAAACAAATGGGACCTAATTAAACTTAAAAGCTTCTGCAAAGCAAAGGAAACTACAAACAAGATGAAAAGACCACCCTCAGAATGGGAGAAAATATTTGCAAACGGATCAACAGACAAAGGATTAATCTCCAAAATATATAAATAGCTCATGCAGCTCAATATTAAAAAAACAAACAACCCAATCCAAAAATGGGCAGAAGACCTAAATAGACATTTCTCCAAAGAAGACATACAGATGGCCAAGAAGCACATGAAAAGCTGCTCAACATCACTAATTATTAGAGAAATGCAAATCAAAACTACAGTGAGGTATCACCTCACACCAGTTAGAATGGGCGTCATCAGAAAATCTACAAACAACAAATGCTGGAGAGGGTGTGGAGAAAAGGGAACACTCTTGCACTGTTGGTGGGAATGTAAATTGATACAGCCACTATGGAGAACAGTATGGAGGTTCCTTAAAAAACTAAAAATAAAATTACCACATGACCCAGCAATCCCACTACTGGTCATATACCCAGAGAAAACCATAATTCAAAAAGACACATGCACCGCAATGTTCATTGCAGCACTATTTACAATAGCCAGGTCACGGAAGCAACCTAAATGCCCATCGACAGATGAATGGATCAAGAAGTTGTGGTACATATATACAATGGAATATTACTCAGCCATAAAAGGGAACGAAATTGGGTCATTTGTAGAGACTGTCATACAGAGTGAAGTAAGTCAGAAAGAGAAAAACAAATATCGTATATTAATGCACATATGTAGAACCTAGAAAAATGGTATCGATGAACCGGTTTGCAGGGCAGAAATTGAGACACAGATGTAGAGAACAGACATATGGACACCAAGGGGGGAAAGTGGCGGGGGTGGGGGTGGTGGCGTGATGAATTGGGAGATTGGGATTGACATGTATACACTAATATGTATAAAATGGATAACTAATAAGAACCTGCTATATAAAAAATTAATAAAATAAAATTCAAAAATTCAAAAAAAATGAAAAATAATTTAAAAAATGAATTAAAATCCCTTAATGCTTAATATTGGTTGTAGTCTCCTAAGATTCACATACAAAGCCATATCAATCTAGTTTTAGTCTACTTTCTTTATTTTCTTCCATATTCCCTTTAATATAGTAAACTTGACCCTCAAGGCACTACTTGCCATTTTTGGAGTACAATCTTGTATGCCCCACATTTTTTTTTTTTTTTTTTTTTTTTTTTACTTTGCCCACATTGTTGTCTCCATTCTTCTTATTAACCATTTTTTTTAAATTGAAGTATAGCTGATTTACAATGTTGTGTTAATTTCTGCTGTATAGCAAAGTAATTCAGTTATACATATATATATGCTTTTTTATATTCTTTTATATTCTTTTCCATTATGGTTTTCCACAGGGTATTGAATATAGTTCCCTGTGCTATACAGTAGGACCTTGTTGTTTATTTATTCTATATATAATAGTTTGCATCTTATTTACCATTTTTGATTCAGCTTGAGTATTTCCTTCCATGTGAAGCTGACTATATCATGATAAAGTCTTTTCACTCTTCCATATTTTAGTTTCAATTTATATGCATCTGTAATAATGCAAAAAAAATCATTGCATTGTAACTGCTAGTTTATATGCATAGTTTTCCCACCTGACCATTTATTTTTTTCTTAACCAGCTTTGTTCACCAATGCTTAACACTTTATCACATAGTAAAATGTTTTGAATGCACACTTGAATAATATGAATACATTGAAATATCCCTGTTGAATATTTACTGATATGTACTAAAGAACTAATTGTATGCTTTCATAATCTCTTTCTTTCTTCATAAAAACACTAATCTCAGATATTCTATTATCCTCATTTTACAAGTGAGGAAACAATGACACAGATAGTAAAAGTAGCTTTCCCAAGGCCATAGAGTTAGTGTTTGACACAGCCAGGATTTCACACTGAGTCCCAGTACTTACTATATTATAGAATACTATCAGGGTGATGTCAGTAATGATAACTGACACACATTATACCTTTTATTTTCAGCAAAACTGAACATCCTGTTTATCTTCTCTGAGCTTTGCTCATGCCTTGTTTATAATAAAAATAAACACAATTCCACATCGCCAGCTTTCAACTGGGTGACTTCTATGCCATATCTTGAAATCTAGCTACGTTCAACTAATTGTAGTTCCTGAAATTTTATTTCTGCTGTTTAAAATTTTTCTAACTTTTGCGCTTATGGCTTATTTTTTCATTTGTTTATAATTTTTGTTTGTGATCTGGTGTTTAGCGGGACTCTAACTGTGGGAATACTGCATGACCTTGGTTGAAGATGTGTCCCATTATAAAGAATTTGCTTTTAACATTGTTAACCTGAGTCAAATCTATGGTACTATCTTAGTTTGGGCACTTCTCAAATCCTAGTGATATTGTACATTCAAGCAACAGTACAACATGAGGATTTGCATGTGGTTATAAATTCTCAATTTTCCTAATCATACTTTTCTGGCATATAGACTGTATCTAGTCTACACTTTCACTGAGGGTATAGCCCTCCAAGGCCCTTGGCTTTAAATTAGAGGCTCATCTTTGACTCCCTGCCGTGTGGAGACTTGCTTCTCTACTGACACAGCTGTTAAAATCTGGTTACTAAGATCAGCAAAAAGCCCCCAACATAGACTTAGCATCTGCCCTAGCTTATCTCTGTTTTTTCTAACCTTCATTTTTATGTTTATTTCTGACATTTCCTATGAGATTCTTTTATCTCTTTATTTAACATGTTCATCTCTGCATTTGTTACATTTTTTTTAACCAAGTATTGATAGATACTTAGCTAATAATTTTTATTTTCTTTCTTTTTCCAGGGCATCTACTCTGCCATATTGATGGAAAAAACTAAATGTGTTTTAAACCTAATTCTGATGAAGCAGGCATAAGGAAAAGAACTACCATTTAATGAGTACTTGAATTGTTCTATGACAGACATATTTTCTTATTTATTCACTCTGAAAAATAGATGTGATTTACCCTGAGGGAAAGAGCCAACTCAAAGACATAAAGTAGTTTTTCTATGATCACATAGCTTGTGAGTGGCAGAGCAGGAATTTTAACTGAGGCTTATGTGACTGTTAAGTCAGAGTTTATTACAATATACAGGGTATTCATCAATCTAAGATCAAGTGTTAGAACGTCTGGTAGACCCAACTAGTGTTACTGCTTCACAAACACCATGCAAAGTAACATGGATGTGTATTTTCAAAGGTTGTTTCAGAGCTCTCCTTGCCTTCTTATTCTGAACATCTATTTATTCTGGTGAATTACTAAATCAGAGAATTGACCTTAACAGGAAATATTATAGCTCTATTTAAATAAAAGAAAACATAAAAATTTTAAAGTAACTAAAAAAACAGAAACTTTATTATCTGTATCATGCTCAGTGTGTTTAAGAGCCCACTTAATTCGGGGGCTATTTTAAATAAATCATACAAATTCTATTGTGGTTGTACCAACATCCAAGTGTCTTATGTTATCACTTCCAATTTCTCTCAATCAGGTGACAAAATTCAGGAAGGCAGAGTCTTTTCCTTAAAGATTTTTTGCATGCCTTACAACTGCATAGTTCTGGGCCTACAGTAGGATCTGTACAATCTCTTTTAGATTTTTTGCTTATTGGTTATTTATAAGCTTTGGTCTGACAATGTTATTAAGCATACTTTTCCAAGTGTACTTGAACTACTTTTGCCTTCATATTTATTATTCATAGTAAAGTGGCTTCTCATTGCAGTGGCTTCTCTTGCTGCAGAGCACGGGCTCTAGGTACATGGGCTTCAGTAGCTGTGGCTCACGGGCTCTAGAGCGCAGGCTCAGTAGTTGTGGCACACGGGCTTTGTTGCCCTGAGGCATGTGGGATCATCCCAGACCAGGGCTCGAACCCGTGACCCCTGCATTGGCAGGCGGATTCTTAACCACTGAGCCACCAGGGAAGCCCGAAAATATTGCTTTTTACACTGCACATTTCTGATGTGTCATAAGACTATTCCACTAAAGTAATTTTAGTAAGGAATAGGTGTTATTTTTGTAGAAAAACATATATAGTATAAGAAATTTGAATTTGGGTCCGTATTAAAATTTTTTCTGCATTATATTTTCAAGGAAGTAGAAAAATTGAAATAATTATACAGGGAATATACATATACCTATCACTTAATCTATAATTAACATTTACCATTGCTTATCACACTCATCTATCCATCAATCCGTCTTATTTTGAAATCATCCCTCATTCTAGGAAGGACTTTCTGTCAACTTAAAATTAAAAGGAAGCATGGGGAAATAGATCCCCATTACTGATGTTGCTCAAACTCAGGTTGACTTTGGCAGCGAGAGTGTAAAACATATCCAAGTCTCAGGTGAATAGCTGGATTATATAAATAGTTCTTGTAATTGTGATAACCTTCATGTAAATATATGAGGTCAAAGCTTTATTTAAGTAGTTTATGAATGAGGGGACCAATACAATTTTGAGACTCATTTAAAAGAGAAATTGAGGAACTATATAGAAATAATTTAATAAAGGAATATAAAAATTGCTAGATTACATATACAATTGGTTATTGACTCAAATGGTTATAAACTATAACTTCTGGGTTATCTTTTCTACCAATTATTTGAACCTATACTAAAAGAAAATCTATAATTTAACATGGATCATCATCATGTCTGGGAACCTTAATCAATGGTAAACAGTGAGTCAAAGTTCATTCTTCTAAATAATCTTTAGATGGACCTGTGACTCCTATAATATTCAAAGGACATTAAATACCTGCCAAGACACACACACACACATTTTTCCTCTAATTTTGGATAATTCATACACACACACACACACACACACACACACATACACACATATATACACACCAGATAAAATGTATGTCAAGTACCTTGCAAAGCTCTAAAGCCTGGGTTGAGACAAGTAGATATGTGTAGTTATTTAATTTATGTGAAAATGTGGCGTTTCCAAACACAAAACCAATTTGTGGTAGGCAGAATTCTAATATGGACTCTGAAATTCCCCTTCCTGCACTATGTACACAGACCCTCTATAATCCCTTCCACTTGAATGTGTGTGCAGGACTTATATAGTGAGATGTCTCTCCTTGATTAGGTTACCTGGTATCACAAAGGTGAAGAGATTTTGCAGATGTAATAAAGGCTCCTAATAAATTGTCCTTGAGTTAATCAAAAGTGAGGTTTTCCTGGCTGAGCTTGACTTAATCCTGGAGCCCTTTTTGTTTGTTTGCTTGTTTTTTAACACCTTTATTGGAGTATAATTGCTTTACAATGGTGTGTTAGTTTCTGCTTTATAACAAAGTGAATCAGCTATACATATACATATATCCCTATATCTCCTCCCTCTTGCGTCTCCCTCCCACCCTCCCTATCCCACTCCTCTAGGTGGTCACAAAGCACCGAGCTGCTCTCCCTGTGCTATGCAGCTGGTTCCCACTAGCTATCTATTTTACATTTGGTAGTGTATATATGTCCATGCCACTCTCTCACTTCGTCCCAGCTTACCCTTCCCCCTCCCCGTCCTCAAGTCCATTCTCTACGTCTCCGTCTTTATTCTTGTCCTGCCCCTAGGTTCGCCAGAACCATTTTTTTGTTTTTTTTTAGATTCCATATATATGTGTTAGCATACGGTATTTGTTTTTCTCTTTCTGACTTGCTTCACTCTGTATGACAGACTCTAGGTCCATCCACCTCACTACAAATAACTCAATTTCGTTTCTTTTTATGGCTGAGTAATATTCCATTTTATATATGTGTGCCACATCTTCTTTATCCATTCATCTGTTGATGGACACTTAGGTTGCTTCCATGTCCTGGCTATTGTAAATAGAGCTGCAATGAACATTTTGGTACATGACTCTTTTTGAATTATGGTTTTCTCAGGGTATATGCCCAGTAGTGGGATTGCTGGGTTGTATGGTAGTTCTATTTTTAGTTTTTTAAGGAACCTCCATACTGTTCTCCATAGTGGCTGTATCAATTTACATTCCCACCAACAGTGCAAGAGGGTTCCCTTTTCTCCACACCCTCTCCAGCATTTACTGTTTGTAGATTTTTTGACGATGGCCATTCTAACCAGTGTGAGGTGATACCTCATTGTCGTTTTGATTTGCTTTACTCTAATGATTAGTGATGTTGAGCATCTTTTCATGCGTTTGCTGGCAATCTGTATATCTTCTTTGGAGAAATGTCTATTTAGGTCTTCTGCCCATTTTTGGATTGGGTTGTTTGTTTTTTTGATACTGAGCTGCATGCAAATTTTGGAGATTAAAACTTTGTCAGTTGCTTCATTTGCAAATATTTTCTCCCATTCTGAGGGTTGTCTTTTAGTCTAATTTATGGTTTCTTTTGCTGTGCAAAAGCTTTTTAATTTTCATTAGATCCCATTTGTTTATTTTTGTTTTTCTTTCCATTACTCTAGGAGGTGGATAACAAAGGATCTTGCTGTGATTTATGTAATAGACTGTTCTGCCTATGTTTTCCTCTAAGAGTTTTATAGTGTCTGGCCTTACATTTAGGTCTTTAATCCATTTTGAGTTTGTTTTTGTGTATGGTGTTAGGGAGTGTTCTAATTTCATTCTTTTACATGTAGCTGTCCAGTTTTCCCAGCACCACTTATTGAAAAGGCTGTCTTTTCTCCATTGTATATTCTTGCCTCCTTTATCAAAAATAAGGTGACCATCTGTGCATGGGTTTATCTCTGGGCTTTCTATCCTGTTCCATTGATCTATATTTCTGTTTTTGTGCCAGTACCAGACTGTCTTGATTACTGTAGCTTTGTAGTACAGTCTGAAGCCAGGGAGCCTGATTTTTCTTTCTCCAGCTCCGTTTTTCCTTCTCAAGATTGCTTTGGCTATTTGGGGTCTTTTGTGTTTACATACAAACTGTGAAATTTTTTGTTCTAATTCTGTGAAAAATGTCATTGGTAGTTTGACAGGGATTGCACTGAATCTGTAGATTGCTTTGGGTAGTAGAGTCATTTTCACAATGTTGATTCTTCCAATCCAAGAACATGGTATATCTCTCCATCTGTTTGTATCATCTTTAATTGCTTTCATCAGTGTCTTATAGTTTTCGGCATACAGGTCTTTTGTCTCCTTAGGTAGGTTTATTCCTCGGTATTTTATTCTTTTTTGTGGCAATGGTAAATGGGAGTGTTTCCTTAATTTCTCTTTCAGATTATTCATCGTTAGTGTATAGGAATATAAGAGATTTCTGTGCATTAATTTTGTATCATGCTACTTTACCAAATTCACTGATTAGCTCTACTAGTTTTCTGATAGCATCTTTAGGATTCTCTATATATAGTATCATGTCATCTGCAAAAAGTAACAGTTTTACTTCTTTTCCGATTTGGATTCCTTTTATTTCTTTTTCTTCTCTGATTGCTGTGGCTAAAACTTCCAAAACTATGTTGAATAACAGCGGTGAGTGGGCAACCTTGTCTTATTCCTGATCTTAGTGGAAATGGTTTCAGTTTTTCACCATTGAGGACAATGTTGGCTGTGGGTTTGTTATATATGGCCTTTATTATGTTGAGGTAGGTTCCCTCTATGCCTACTTTCTGTAGAGTTTTTATCATAAATGGGTGTTGAATTTTGTCAAAAGCTTTTTCTGCATCTACTGAGACTACCATATGGTTTTGGTTTTTATTGTTCAATTTGTTACTATGGTGTATCACATTGATTGATTTGCGTATATTGAAGAATCCTTGCGTTCCTGGGATAAACCCCACTTGACCATGGTGTATAATCCTTTTATTGTGTTGTTGGATTCTGTTTGCTAGTATTTTATTGATGATTTTTGCATCTATGTTCATCAGTGATACTGGCCTGTAGTTTTCTTTCTTTGGGACATCTTTGTCTGGTTTTGGTATCAGGGTGATGGTGGCCTCGTAGAATGAGTTTGGGAGTGTTCCTCCCTCTGCTATATTTTGGAAGAGGTTGAGAAGGATAGGTGTTAGCTCTTCTCTAAATGTTTGATACAATTAACCTGTGAAGCCATCTTGTCCTGGGCTTTTGTTTGTTGGAAGATTTTTAATTATAGGTTCAATTTCAGTGCTTGTGATTGGCCTGTTTATATTTTCTACTTCTTCCTGGTTCAGTCTTCGAAGGTTGTGCTTTTCTAAGAATTTGTCCATTTCTTCCAGGTTGTCCATTTTATTGGCATATAGTTGCTTGTAGTAATCTCTCATGATCCTTTGTATTTCTGCAGTGTCAGTTGTTACTTCTTTTTCATTTCAAATTCTGTTGATTTGAGTCTTTTCCTTTTTTTTCTTGATGAGTCTGGCTAATGGTTTAACAATTTTGTTTATCTTCTCAAGAACCAGCTTTTAGTTTTATTGATCTTTGCTATTGTTTCCTTCATTTCTTTTTCATTTATTTCTGATCTGATTTTTATGATTTCTTTCCTTCTGCTAACTCTGGGTATTTTTTGTTCTTCTTTCTCTAATTGCTTTAGGTGTAAGGTTAGGTTGTTTACTTCAGATGTTTCTTGTTTTTTGAGGTAGGACTGTATTGCTATAAACTTCCCTCTTAGAACTGCTTTTGCTGCATCCCATAGGTTTTAGGTCATCGTGTTTTCATTGTCATTTGTTTCTAGGTATTTTTAATTTCCTCTTTGATTTCTTCAGTGATCTCTTGGTTATTTAGTACTGTATTGTTTAGCCTCCATGTGTTTGCATTTTTTACAGTTTTTTTTTCCTATAATTGATATCCAGTCTCACAGCATTGTGTTTGGAAAACATACTTGATACGATTTAAATTTTCTTAAATTCACCGACGCATGATTTGTGACCCAAGATATAATCCTAGAGGATGTTTCATGAGCACTTGAGAAGAAAGTGTATTCTGTTGTTTTTGGATGGAATTTCCTATAAATATCAATTAAGTCCATCTTATTTAATGTGCCACTTAAAGCTTGTGTTTCCTTATTTATGTTCATTTTAGATGATCTGTCCAGTGGTGAAAGTGGGGTGTTAACGTCCCCTATTATTATTGTGTTACGGTCAATTTCTCCTTTTATGGCTGTTAGCATTTGCATTATGTACTGAGGAGCTCCTATGTCGGGTGCATAAATACTTACAATTGTTATATCTTCTTCTTGGATTGATCCCTTGATCATTGTGTAATGTCTTTCCTTGTCTCCTGTAACAGTCTTTTAAAAGTCTATGTTGTCTGATATGAGTATTGCTACTCCAGCTTTCTTTTGATTTCCATTTGCATGGAATATCTTTTTCCATACCCTCACTTTCAGTCTGTATGTGTCCCTAGGTCTGAAGTGGGTCTCTTGTAGACAGCATATATACGGGTCTTGCTTTTGTATCCATTTAGCAAGCCTGTGTCTTTCGACTGGTGCATTTAATCCATTCACATTTAAGGTAATTATCTATATGTATGTTTCTATTACCATTGTCTTAATTGTTTTGGGTTTGTTTTCGTAGGTCCTTTTCTTCTCTTGTGTTTCCCACTTAATGAAGTTCCTTTAACATTTGTTACAGAGCTGGTTTGGTGGTGCTGAATTCTCTTAGCTTTTGCTTGTCTGGAAATGTGTTAATTTCTCTGTCGAATCTGAATGAGATCCTTGCTGGGTAATCTTGGTTGTAGGTTTTTCCCTTTCATCACTTTAAATATGTCCTGTCACTCCCTTCTGGCTTGCAGAGTTTCTGCTGAAAGTTCAGCTGTTAACCTTATGGGGATTCCCTTGTAGTTTATTTGTTGCTTTTCCCTTGATGCTTTTAATATTTTTTCTTTGTATTTAATTTTTGATAGTTTGAATAATACGTGTCTTGGTATGTTTCTCCTTGGATTTATCCTGTATGGGACTCTCTGTGCTTCCTGGACTTGACTATTTCCTTTCCCACATTAGGGAAGTTTTCACTATAATCTCTTCAAATATTTTCTCAGTTCCTTTCTTTTTCTCTTCTTCTTCTGGGACCCCTATAATTCGAATGTTGTGCATTTAACGTTGTCCTAGAGGTTTCTGAGACTGTCCTCAATTCTTTTCATTCTTTTTTCTTTATTCTGCTCTGTGGCAGTTACTTCCACCATTTTATCTTCCAGGTCACTTATCTGTTCTTCTGCCTCAGATACTCTGCTATTAATTCCTTCTAGAGAATTTTTAATTTCATTTATTGTGTCGTTCTTCATTGTTTGTTTGCTCTTTAGTTCTTCTAGGTCCTTGTTAAACGTTTCTTGTATTTTCTCCATTCTATTTCCAGGATTTTCAATCATTTTTACTATCATTATTCTGAATTCCTTTTCAGGTAGACTGCCTATTTCCCCTTCATTTGTTTGCTCTGGTGGGTTTTTACTCTGCTCCTTCATCTGCTGCGTATTTCTCTGTCTTCTGATTTTGCTTAACTTACTGTGTTTGGGGTCTCCTTTTCTCAGGCTGCAGGTTCATAGTTCCCGTTGTTTTTGTGTCTGCCCCCAGTGGGTAAGGTTGGTTCAGTGGGTTGTGTAGGCTCCCTGGTGGAGGGGACTGGTGCCTGTGTTGTGGTGGATGAGGCTGGATCTTGTCTTTCTGGTGGGCAGGACCATGTCTGGTGGTGTGTTTTGGGATGTCTGTGGCCTTATTATGATTTTAGGCAGCCTCTCTGCTAATGGGTGGGGTTGTGTTCCTGTCTTGCTAGTTGTTTGGCATGGGGTGCCCAGCACTGGATCTTGCTGGTCGTTAATTGGAGCTGGGTTTTAGTGTTGAGATGGAGATCTCTGGGAGAGCTCCTGCCAATTGATATTACATGGGGCCGGGAGGTCTCTGGTGGTCCAACGCCCTGAACTTGGCTCTCCCACCTCAGAGGCTCAGGCCTGACAGCCAGCTGGAGCACCAAGACCCTGTCAGCCACATGGTTCAGAAGAAAAGGGAGAAAAAAGAACAAAAAAATATAAAAAATAAAATAATTAAAATAAAAAAATTATTAAAAATAAAAAAATTAAAGTCATTAAAAAAAGAAAGAAGGAGAGAGCAACCAAACCAAAAAAAAAAATCCACCAATGATAACAAGCACTAAAAACTACACTAAAAAAAAAAACACAAAAAACTGGACAGACAGAACCCTAGGACAAATGGTGGTAAAAGCAAAGCTATACACACAAAATCACAGAAAGAAGCATACACATACACACTCACAAAAAGAGAAAAAGGAAAAAAATATATATATCTTTTGGGAAGTCTGAGGTCTTCTGTCAGCATTCAGTAGGTGTTCTGTAGGAATTGTTTCACATGTAGATGTATTTTTGATGTATTTGTGGGGTGGAAGGTGATCTCCATGTCTTACTCCTCCGCCATCTTGAAGGTCCTCTCAGGTTTAAACTTTTAATCACATAAATTTTTTCTCACATATAGAAGAAAGAAAAAAGTATTTCAATTTGTGCTTGAGTTATTAAGGTAATTAGCTAATTCTTGAGGAAGATAAGGTTTATTTTTTAATGACAATTGCTGTGAGTTGAGTCCTGTGGAAAGCAGATACTGAGATGGGGTTTACCGTGCAGGAGATAGTAAGGAGTACCTTTAGACTCAAGACACGTGTAAGTAAAGGTAAGGAAGCAGGACCAGATAAAGGAAGAAGTTAGGCTGCAACGCAGTCCCAAAGACAACTTTGACCAACCTCATGAGGATCTCTGCTGCTAGAATATACCTTTAGAGTTGTCTGGAGTAGGGCTGATATGGCCAGGAATTTACACCCTTATATTGACCTGATATTTGATGTAGATCAATCTGGAAAGGGATGCAACCTTAGAGGAGGTCGTTCTCTGCAGTTGAGGCAATTCCTTAAGGGACTAACAGCCAAAGACATTCTTTCTACAGCACTTTTACCAGTTGGAGCATTAAGTCCTTCATTGAGGTGGTATCTGAGTGCACACAGCAATGTTCCCCACATCTATACTACTGAGATGTAAGCTATTACTAGTTTTATGTCAGTAACTCTGAATGTATTCATCTTCTCCCAAAATGTAGTTCATCAAAAAAACTTTATATTAGGTTAGAAACTGTAGCCTACCATTTTTCCTTATATGCTGATAGTGATTTCTGAAAGATGGATCAGAGATTATTCCTCTAAATAACAAATTTTTAGTATCCCTATTAGATACTGTTTATCTTGAGACAACGAAAATGCCATGTCAGAGGTCAGTAATTCATCATATTTTAGGATCTGCCTTTTAAATTGCCAACGTCTGGCATCTAGGATACAAAAGATGTAATCATGGAATTGATTATCTTAGCACACACTTCAGGATCCAGGGGGGGAAAAAGTTCATGAACTCATTCAGAGATTATAGTTATTGATGCTTTTTGACATGTTTGTATCAAATAATGAAAATTATCTTTCTTTATGCTATCACATATTAACACTGTTTCTAGTCATTATCAGTCAAAATAATCAATGAAGAAAGGTTACTGATAAACTGGATTGATTTTCAGTGAAATTGTGCAATATGCTTTAAATGCTTAGTAACTTGGTGCATAGCTGCTGAAAAGTAGTTAATTCATAGAATTTCAGGTCAAGGATTATGCTTTAAAAACCAGGATCTCGGGCTTCCCTGGTGGCGCAGTGGTTGAGAATCTGCCTGCCAATGCAGGGGACACGGGTTCGAGCCCTGGTCTGGGAGGATCCCACATGCCGCGGAGCAACTGGGCCCATGAGCCACAACTACTGAGCCTGAGCGTCTGGAGCCTCTGCTCCTCAACAAGAGAGGCCGCGATAGTGAGAGGCCCGCGCACCGCGATGAAGAGTGGCCCCCACTCGCCGCAACTGGAGAAAGCCCTCACACAGAAACGAAGCCCCAACACAGCCAAAAATTAAAATAATAAATAAATAATAAATAAATAATTAAAAAAAAAAAAAAAAAAAGCAGGATCTCAAAATTGCCTGACAGTTTTTCCAACTGTGACTCTTCTTCTATTAAAATGTATCAGAAGTGACTTTATTATTGCTGTCACTTTTGATAATAGCCTCAGAAAGTTTCAGCTACTGGTATTTTATGCGAGTCCCATCTTTTAAATAAGAAATTAGAAAATAAAGTTATTGATCTGAAAACAACACACAGTGCACCCCTATTGTTACGTTCTTTCTTCCTTAAAAATTGGCTTGTAAGAGTAACTTTAAATTCTGTATTCCCTATAATCATTTTAATACTCATTTATTTTATTCTCTAGACATGTATTTTCATTTTTAAAAGTTTTAAAAAACTAACAAGTAAAAAACCAAAAAAAAAAAGTTACCAAACAAGCCCACTCATTGATTCTAGAGGCACTAAAATATCTTTTTATCTTGTTTACTTTTATTTATTTAATCCATTTTATTGCTATAACTCTCTGATAGGGACTGTCAATATCAGGCTGCCATTTCAGTCCTCTGACACATTCTGCTTATTGCCACTGGTAGCAATGTTATTGCTGTGAAAAAGTTGACTCATCTATGCTCCCCAGAGCACCCTGTCTCCCTTTTGCCCTCTCTTCATATTTCAACTGCTCATTACCTGCATTTGATTCAGTGTTTGATGGAAGAATTCATTTGTCTTTTCCAATATAGAGGAACACATTTTACCCCAGCAAAAGTCTCATAAACTTTTAGGAATATTTTCCTTTATTTTTTCTATCAATGCTACACCAAAGCCACACTGATATCTGACTTACAGATTTTATGGAATGCCTTCTTCCTCTCCTAAGTGCTGATATCTGCTTTCTTAACAGGATAGGGTTTATCTTTTTGATATTAATCACTATTCTAGAAAGGAAACGTAGTTACACATTCTGACTGTGATATGCAGAGGAATGTTGCTTTGCTATAACCACGGAAGTAGCCACCACAAGAAACTGTTTCTTGTTTCCAAATGATACCCCCCACGAAAATCTCATTCATCAACTTCTACCATCTTTGTGTTCACTCTCCTGCCCCATTAACCTCTATTTTGTTTTAGACATAGAAAATATCTTTAGCCTCTATACTGTAAACTGGATATTTCCAATAGAGTTACCTCCAATATAGAGAGAACACATTTCCTAAAATACCAGTTATTTCTATCTGTTCCCTAAAAATGCAGAAGATAACATGGTGCAGACACAAAAATAACATTGAGTAGTAAGTCAGGTGTCCTGCATTTTATTAGCTGCGTGATTTTCAGCAGTTCTTAACTGCTCTGGTTCTAGTTCCTCACCTATAATACATATGTGAAATATCCTAAAAGGAAAATATATAGAGAAAGAAAGAAAGAAAATTAGTAGCTGCCTAGGGCTAGAGGTGGGAATAGGGAGTGATTAGATGGGCACAAACTTCTTTTTAGAGTAATGGAGTTGTTCTAAAATTAGATTCTGGTAGATGATTGTATAACTTTGTAAATATACTAAAATTCATTGTGTTGTACACTTAAAATGGGTAAATTCTATGCTATGTAAAATATCTCAATAAAACTTTTTTTAAAAGCAAAAAAAAAGTATTAAAAAAAAGTTAATCCAAAACAAACAAACAAACAAAAATGCCTGTCACAAATTAAAGTTTAAATGGAAAAAAATCTATTGTGCACTGTAAACTATAAGTCATTTTACAAGCATAACAAATTATTATTACATCAAGTCCAAATCTCTCTACCATTTTTCAAAGCCCTCTAAAACGTGACGTCATGCTATTCATCCAGCATTATTTACCACGCCTCCTCCTTCACATTTAGTCTCTGTTGTCAGCAGACAAGGCTCCTCCTATTCCTTTTCAAAATGACCATCGTCATTTATTTTCATTTCTGTACTTTTGCTCATGCCTTTCCTTTTTCCCCTTACTTTTTCTCCAATTTCTGCTCTACCTATCCAAAGCCTACTGATTTTTCAAGGCTCACCTCAGCAATGAAGCCTTGTTTGAGTACTCTAATTTTGAAGCTTTGCTGCAAATCATTTTATCTTCTTGACACTGCATTTGCTATACACTCAGAAATAATACATACAGTAATATTTCAATTGTTCAAAACACTATATGTAGCTTCACTTTTTGAATTGACATTCAGAATCAGTTTATGACACACATACGCATATAAACACACACACACTCACACATTAAACTGAGTATGCTATAGTCCTAACTTATTTTTGAAATTGTCAAGAGCCTACATTATTTAAATATGCCTATAAAATATTATGGAAACAACTCGTTAAAATTCTAAAGCATTAATTTGGAGTTGGGAAGCATATTTAAAGACATAGCTCCTATAGTTCTTATCCTATAGGTATTTATAGTTTGGGGGAGTAAAATAAAAAATAACATTAATTACAAATCAGAATGTGACAACCAACATTGGGAGAGGTACAAATTGCCATTAATAGTTGAGACAGAGGGACTTCCCCGGTGGCACAGTGGTTAAGAATCCGCCTGCCAATGCAGGGGACATGGGTTCGAGCCCTGGTCCGGGAAGATCCCACATGCCGCGGAGCAACTAAGCCCGTGTGCCACAACTACTGAGCCTGTGCTCTACAGCCTGCAAGCCACAACTACTGAGCCTGCGTGCCTAGAGCCTGTGCTCCACAACAAAGAGAAGCCACTGCAATGAGAAGCACCGCAAGGAAGAGTAGCCCCCACTCGCCGCAACTAGAGAAAGCCCGTGCACAGCAACGAAGACCCAATGCAGCCAAAAAATAAATAAATTAATTAATTAATTAAAAAGAAAAACAAATCAATGCTGTTCCCCTCTCAGATTCTTTAAGAAAAAAAAAAAGTTGAGACAGAAATGGAACAGGGTTCCTAGTGGAGATAAAACATGAATTAGACATTGAAGGATAAAAGACTGATGAAAGGGGACACATTTGAGACAGAAGGAACAGTGTACACAGAAGCAGGAAAAGTCTGGGGTGATTTTGTCAAACCGTGAATAGTTCTCTTCGGGGGTATGCATGGAAGAGTAGTAGGAGACAATTCAGTTCAAATATGGTCATATTATGCAAAAGCTCAACTGGCAGACTACAATGTACATATTTGATTTTTTGGTGTTATTGGCTGTGGGGAGATATCAAAAGATGTTTGAACAGGAGAGCAATTAAAGCAATTGTGCATTAGGGAATTTTAATATGGCTACGACATGAGGATATTATCAATGCAAGAAAAAGACAGCAAATAAAGATAGAGATTTCATCTTATAGGCCATTCGAGGCAATATGAGGCATCAGTCAAACCTGTCTCTACATTTCTGAGCCAGGTTAGTTGTAAAGTGCTGGTACCATTAATAAAGACTGGAAACAGAGAAGTAGATAATGATTTTGTTTCTGTTCATCTAGAGTTTGTTCACATCATTTTTGGAGAGATATATCCAGGAGAATATATCTGGCAGGCTTGGGCTCAAACAACAAGTGAGAACTAAAGTTTTACATTGAGATATATATGTATGCATATATTTATAGCTTGAATGTTCACTGTACATTCCACATGAAACTGATTTAAAAAAAAAAACCTACGCAACATTTTCCAAGGTGTATCCTGAATTTTTACTTCCAAACCCCAGATGCTGCAGCCTCACTGGCATGGTTTTAGTGCCAAATAAAACAAGTAACACGTTAACCTACTATCTTACTATTAGTTTTTAAAAGTACCAAATACCAAAGCAAAATATCAGTTCCTAATGGCTTCCACCTAACTTCTGCTTAGCTAATTGAATAATGTAGGATCCATCACATTCAGCACTCCCTCAGCTGGGTTTGTTTGTGGTGCAATTGGCAACAGACCCAACTCAGACTGGATTAAATAACAAAGTGAATTTTTCGCTCACATTACTGAAAACTCAAGAAGCAGCTTCAACCACGGTTAGATTTAGAATAAAAACAAAGTCATTAAGACTGAATCTCTTTTCATCTCTTGCTCCGTGTAAGCTCCATTTCAAGGTTACACGCGACTGCCCAGCAGTTCCAGTTTCTTCCTTCATGGGGCATTTCAGTACACCTGTTCCATCCTTTCAGCTTCAAGTAGATGGGTAAAGCATTCTAAGAACGTAAATGTTGGCTATGGTACGGAAAAGTGAGTGTGGCCACAGGAGGAAATGAGAACCAGGCTTGAAAGGAAAAAGTTTATAAAACTCACAGATTCCAGAGGGGAGTCACTGCATGCCGTGCAGGGCCAAAGAGGAAGCTCCAGGTTTCGGTCGGGTGGCAAAGACAGGAGCAAGAGGAAACTCGAGGCCAGAGCCTTTAATGGGGTTTCTGAAGGAAAAGTGAGAGAAAGCAGAGAAAGTTGTTTAGAATTGGCTACTTTGAGTAATTATGGCAGCATCTGGGCTATAGGGTGGTCTCTAGCTATCTGTACTTGGCCCTAGGATGAGGCAGAGGAAATACCGGCTTGTCAGTGGGAGTCAGATAAGGAGGTGTTTCGGGCTACAGACTCAGGGCTGGCTGGTTTGTATATAAAAGATATTCTCCTGGCTAGAGCGCTTTGCTATCTCCAAGAAAGGGCTAACCCTGGGAGGGGGAGTCACTCTCCAGCCAGCAAGATTTTTAAGATATCGAAACATCATAAAATACAGAAAATAAAATCATGATTAATGTCTAAAAGGAACATTCCTTTTTTCCTAGCCTTTCCTACAAAACTCCGGAGATCTGCTTTTACTTTTGTCACACGACCACTACTTAAAAATTAACTTGTTTAAGGGAATATAAGGTACTGTCAACCTAAATAAAGAGGTAAACTGAAGCAAGCTCCAATTACCTGAACTTGAGTTCACTCGGAAAGAGCAGAGGAACCAGAACTCCAGAAGACACAATGTTGCAAGTTACAGGGCCAGTCCGTGAAGAGTTCAGGATGGGCTGTATTTATCGCGAAGGAGCACAAAGAGCAGGAAGTCCAGCCAGTAAGCTGTAAGTTCATTGGCTTGAGGATGGGGAGAGATTCACGGCGGATGTTCATTGGTCAGGACATAAGTCTCGGTCTTGGGTAAATCAGTCATTTCCAGAAAGCCAGTCTCAGTTAAGTTCCATTCTTTTGAGGGCGCATGCGTGAGGTTCTCCGGTTCCGTCCGTTTTAGATCGAAATCTTTTCACAGTACTTATTTGAGGTCAAAGAAAGGTCAAGCCCCAATAAAAAATTTAAAACAGGAACTGTGGAGTGACGTCAGCAGCGATGGTGGTGTAAAACGTCCAGCTTTTTGCCCCCCTCCCCCCTTTTAGCAACTAAAACGACATCCATCTACGAACAAAAGTGCCTCTGTGGGAGCTGTGAGATGCAGACCATACGGCCATAGACTCGGCGGGGGCGGTGGGGGGGGGGAATCGGGTAACAGGCAGACAGACCTTGACAGAGGCTGTGGAACCAGCAGGAGCCTTGTGAACCCACTTCAGCCCTTCTTGGCTGTGGTCCCGGAATACCTGGAGGGCACTGACTTATGGACGACGAGAGAGCATCGTAGAAGCCCTGGTTTCCTGAAAAGAGATTCCAGCACTTCGTTGCAGCAAAAAAAAAAAAGTAACCAGTTTGGACGCATTAGACAAGGTAAGTGGAATTTTGACAGCACCGCCCCTCCCTCAAGGTGGCACAGCGTGACTGAACTTGCCCACCTTGACCTCTCCTGGGGGGGAGGAAAGAGAAGTTGGTGAGGGGGTGAGAGGGTGCCCTGCTTCCCCAGCTGTGTGCCATGCTGCTGGAGAAACCCATTTCACTACTGCAGCACCCAGGGTATTGAGGTGGGACCTCCATGGCTCAGGGGTGGGTGAGATCTGGAAAGAGGCAGATAACAATATCTGAGAGCATTAAAGGGACCCACTACCTGCTGACTGCATTCTGCACTCCAGCAGGAAGCCCGCCCCTCAGCCTCTTCTTCAAGCCAACCTGACTCATGAGACTAGAGATGGAACCTAACCCTCCAAAGGTGATTTAAAAGCCACAGACTTAATAACTGGTCCAAAAAGTTCCTTTTTCTCTTTTCTGATTTTTTTTTTTCTTTTCCAGATCCTGTTGATTCATCCTTTTTAGCATCATGAGTAACGATCCCTTTCTTCCTAGGCTCATTGCACCTGCCTTGGTCAGACACCATAGCGTGTCTAGATTGCTATAGCTTGTCACTTTCCAATGCATTCACAGTTTTTGTTTATAATATTCGTCATATTCACAAACTTGTGAAGGTTTTCTCGTCACTTACAGTGTAGATCATCTTCCTCAGCTTGAAATCCAAATCATTCAACAGTCTTCCCCCATTCCCTGCACTGTCTTATCTCCACAATGTTGTGCCCTCTTCTGCCTCAAAGCCAGAGCTTAGGTCACAGTGAATCTCTTGCCCAGTAACTTAGCTTGTGCAGTTTCTTTTGCTTAAAGTACACTTCTGTCTCATACCTGCCCAGCAACATATGTTCCGTCTTTCAAAACTCTGCTCAAATTCTTCTTCCAGCATAAAGTTTTTTAGATGTCAGATGTTTTCCATCTGAATTAACTTGTTTTCTATCCGAGTTCTTTCTCTCTGTGCTTTATACCATTGCAGTTCTTGTCACACTGTGCCTCATTATCACTTGGGGGTGAATGTTTCCCTCACTTTATTTCTGAGCCCTTAGAAGATAGGAACTTAATCATCTTTGTATCTGCCACATTACCTACTGCTATTCGTTATGCATAGCGTTCATTAATTGTCTTGTTATTTGAAGTGAATTTAACATTTGCATCAAAAGTCTTAAGTGAGTAGGAGAGGCAGTCCTGGAATCTGTCTCCCTATTAGTAGTTCAGGGCTTTTTCTACCTGCCATACATTTGGGACCAGTAAAAGCAGTTTCCAAGACATTACCATGGATTTAAATATGTTTATCAAAAGCACCATTCATAATACAGCTCGGGACAGTGCCCTCCATAGTTTGGTTCTTTGTCCACCCTCACTTTTCCTTGGTTGGGCTACAATCACAATATGAGATGAGTCCACAGCTCTGCCTCAGGGGTTCAGGCAGTTCTCTGAGAATGACCGCCTTTATCCAACTCCCAGCCGCTCGCACGCTCACCCGTGCAAGGAATTCAAGTAGCCGCTCTTGTCTGGATTCTCTGATGCTTTTGTTGCTGTCAGGCCTCACCTGTTCTGCCCTCTGAATAGCCTCTTCCAACTGACACCTTGATATTCCACCTGGCTCTTGATTGTATTTCTCCTTCTGACATCATCCCCCATTTTTCACTGTTCCTTTATGCCACACTGTGGTTTACTCCCCACACACCCATGCTTCTTTAGGATGAGAGATGACACATTCAAAAGAGGGAGGAATCTTAACTTCTTATCATATGCAGGGATGATATGATTATTAGAGACCTAGATAAGAATTATTGATGTATCAGAAGTGCTTATTAAGCCAAAGAGCATCAGTCAGACCTGTACTTAGCCCTGCACCCTAAAAGTATTTATTGGATTGCTTAAGCAGCTCTTCGATAGACAAACTGCTGAGAGAAAAGGATTAATAGTGGGTATTTAATTTAGTTTGCTATATGAACACGTGAGAGAAAGATGAAGAAGCCTTAACATCCTTGACTAAAAACAGAAACAAGATGAGAATTGAGACAAAGAGATAAAAACAGAGTGAAATTCTAGCCTTAATCCAGTGGACTAGAATGTATGTCCTCAGGGGACACTCTCTCAGTGTTTGACATCATTTTCATTTAAAAGGCCTTTTTGTACTGTATTTATATATGGGTCCAGAGAGAACACAGTGTGAAAATAAAGTGAAGACAAAGAATCAGTTATAAACCATGCAAAGACCCATAACGAAGTAGAAAATCTCCTGGAGAGAAAGCGTTGACATGGAAAAGCGTAGCACTGTGCTCAACTTGGAAATAATCATTCATGGAGGCAAATATTTCTGAGGATGATACAAAGCTGTGGCATCTGCATAACCTATGTGCATGCATTCATTTACTCAAAAATTATTTTTTACAGTCATTACGCGCCCAGCATGACACAAGGGGTATGGTGTTGGTGTGCAGAACCAATTGAAACAAAGTCCGGGCCCATGAGCTTGTAGTCTGCCATGCAAGTGGAAAATGATTATCTCTGCTAATGTAAATGTATGATCTCTGGGCCCACACTTTTGTGATGTAAACCGGTGCCATGACCAGTCCCAAAGAGACTTTACCATCCTCTCCTTATTCATTCAAATCATGACCTTCAGAACCTTAGTTTGTGAAAATCTTTCTGTTTTTACGCTGTATCCAGCCTTGCTTTTAACTTGGTGAGACCCTGTGAACCTGTCTCTTGAGTGATATTCCTGGCTCTCAAGGCACTGGCCTGGAGGGCAGTTAATTCTGCTTGTTTTTATCAGCAATGGTGGCCTTTGAATTTTGATCTGACACTAATGAACCCTTCTATGCATACACTAGGGAGTGATTATTATATAGACACGAGATGATCAATCAATTTTTAGTCATGTTGCATTGAGAAGAACATAGGATGTCAGGGTAGTTTAATTGGTTGTGATGTATATCTTGTAAAAGTGATCTTGGTACATGTGTACGTGGGATTTTCAAGGTATTCATCAAGAAGATGAATAAACAGTCACACACTGTTGCTACATATTCAATATACTATATATATGTGTGTGTGTGTGTGTGTGTATATATATATATATGTATATATATATATTTTTTTTTTTACTTCTTTGCTGTTTTCTAAAAGGTAACATGCAAGAGTTGTTCTTGAATCCCAGAACAGTCCATTGAGATGACTGGTGTGGGGAGATTTGGCCTATGTCAATGTAAATAGCATCTAGCAGTAAGGGAGAGAAGTAAATCAATACCATAATTTTTAAAATGTGGGAACTTCTCTTGGACTTGGAGGGTGATTCTGGATTCCTCTCTCCACTGGCAGGCATCTGAAGTACAAGCTATTCTAGTTAATATTTATTGTCAAGTGATCTCCCAAAGTCCTAGTCACTGTCAGAACCATATAGCAAATAACTCTCAATCTTTATTTGTTTTATGATATTTGGGCTTCATATTTTGCCTAGTTTATAAATTTGATATTTATCTGAATATCTGAAATGGTCCCCAGTGTAGCCAGACAGCAAGAAATATCTGAATCCTCAAGACTTATGGATCTATGTCACAAGGCACAAAAAGTGTCACGAAGACATAAGAGGCAAGGTCATAGTGTCAAATGCTCTCTGCTCACCCATCATTTGTGGATTATTTTAATATTGTAAGGGATTTGAAATTAGATCAGGAGTTTAAAATGTTCCTTTGGCAGTTTTACTTTTTTCAATTTCCTATAGAAATGTTGGTCAGAATGTCTGTCTTTATATAGCTATGGTCCTAGTTCTTATGATAACCTATGGAGCAACATGAGATCAGTAAAACTTTAAAGAGTCTTCAAGCACGACCAGTCCTTGTTTTTACTTTAAGAATCCAGCGGTGTTGGGAAATGATTCAGGGAGAGGAAAGCTTTGCATTGTATATTTTCACTATTTCTTTGTCCAACACTTGTGAATATCAATGGCTCTTAAAATCAAAGGGCATCAGATCAATTCAGAGATTAGAGCAGTTACACTGGGGAGTAGGGGGAGTAACCAGGAAGAGGTCTACCCATGTCCACAAACTTCTTCTTAAGAGGACAAGGAAAACACTATATTGTGTTGATGTTCGTTGCTTCATATTGAAAAAGGAATCTGAAAAAGCAATAAAAGGTTTTACTTGGAGTTTCTTCTTTGAGGGTCACCAATTTGTTCATTACTATGTGAATTTCCTGCAGAATGGAAGATACGAGTTTTCTGGGAATCTTATCCACATGAAACGTACGCTATCCTTTAAGAAAATACATATGCTGATTTGGAATTTGTAGATTCAATGCACCTTAGTCAGGTATCTATCAGTTTGCTCATGTGTTTATACCCTTACTTAAAAAACAGGTGTTAAGTACTACTCCAAGCTAGGTTCTGTACTCAACCTTGAGATATAAAAACAAGTGAGCCCTGATCAAACCTTTCCTGCAAGTGCTCCCTGACTGGTGGGGAAGACAGGTGCAAGCAAGTAGTTTCCAGATCATATAGAAAGTGCTGTGATTGAGACCTTGGTGTGGAAACATGGAGGTGGGGGCTTGACTGGGGAATGAGAAAAGACTTCAAGGAAAAGATTACTTTTGAAAAGAATATTCCTGGATGTGAAGTCTTCCATGTGAACTCTCAGACTGGCATGTCCGGGAACCAGTAAAGCAATGGTTGGAGCTCAGGATAAATGGGTTGGGGATTGACAGAAAACATGGGAACAAATGTAGGTGGGAACAGAGGAGTTTAAGGTAATTCACATTCTTAGCTCAGGAAATAAAGGGGTTAGAAGAGAGGTAAATATAGGACATTTATATTGAAATGGCCAGTTAGCAGGTGGAACTTAGAACATGGCTTTGATTCTGACATAAATTTTGTGACTTACTGGTGAATTGTTATGAGTCAAAAGCAAAGCTATACATGATAATGCTTACAGAAAGTTTATAAAAGTGGTGGTTCTTAAACTCTAGTATGCATTAGAATTATCTGAGTTGATTGCTAAAAATGCAGGTATAAGGTTCACTCTCTTTCATTGCGATTCAGTGTATGTGGGGCTAGATTAAAGAATCTATATTTTAACAAGTTCTCCAGGTGATTCAAAAGTTCACGTTGGGACAAAATATTCAATGAGAGAAATAGGGCACGAATACAACCCTGAAAAACAGACATTTAAAGAGCAGTGAACAGACAGAAAAAGAGGCAGTGGTGTAAACTGAGAAGAAACTGGTTAGAATGAGAAATATCTAGATTCTGCTTCTGGGGTGAGGGTACATCAGTCAGGGGTCCTGTCCCCACTAAGCCAACCACAGCAAGGCATAGATCCTGAACAGACTGGACAACATGGAGTATTCCCTGCCCCCCCAACCCTCCCCCCACCCCAGGAAGGAAAAGGTTAAGAGGGGATTATAAAGAGTCTGGGGAAAGTTTTGAGACTTATCTAATCTCCCTGTAAATATCTTACTGAAATTTACTTGCAGTAAGAAAAAAATGGCATTTATTTAGGGTCTTCCTTCTAACCAAAGTCAATATTATAAGGTTTGTTTATGGCAACATCATTTAGTCTTTTTATTTCTAAAAAGGTCTTCATTTTGCCCTTACTTTTGAATTACAATTTGCTGGGTATAGAACTCTGGGTTCATATAGTAATTGTTTTTCCTCTCAGAACTTTGAGGCTATTATTCCATTTTCTCTGTCCTTTCTTGTTGATAATGAGAAATACACTGTCTGTCAAATTGCCATTACCATTTAGATAAACTGATTTTTCTTTATTCTAGCTTTTAAATTTTTTTCTTTTATCCTTGATTTCTTGAAATTTCTCTATTATGTATCTACCTGTGGATCTATTATTATTATTTTTTTAAACATTTATTCATTTATTTATTTTTAATTAATTTATTTTTGGCTGTGTTGGGTCTTCGTTACTGCACGTGGGCTTTCTCTAGTTGCGGAGAGCGGGGGCTACTCTTCATTGCAGTGCCTGGGCTTCTCATTGCGGTGGCTTCTCTTCTTGCAGAGCACGGGCTCTAGGTGCATGGGCTTCAGTAGTTGTGGCATGTGGGCTCAGTAGTTGTGGCTCACGGGCTCTAGAGCGCAGAGGCTCAGTAGTTGAGGCACACGGGCTTAGTTGCTCCACGGCATGTGGGATCTTCCTGGACCAGGGCTCAAACCCGTGTCCCCTGCATTGGCAGGCGGATTCTTAACCACTGCGCCACCAGGGAAGTCTCTGTTATTATTATTTTATTGTTACTCTTCTGCTTGGTACTCAAAGTGCATTACTGATTTGAACACTTTTGTCTCTCTTCAATGTCAGAAAATTCTCAGCTAATATCAAATATTCTTTTCATGCCATTGTCTGTATTGTCTGTATGCTAGGACATGTTTTCAAAGAGATTAGTGAAGTTTAAGTGTAAAAGAACTCAATAGATCTTGTGGGAATATTAACTGCTCTTGCATGTATCTCTTTTATCTTTTTACTATGTGGTAGGTGAAGTGTTCAGTGCTATCAGTCAGGATTAATCTTTTCAGTGGTGTTCTGTTTAGAGTTTATCCTATTAATTTTATTTTTATTATATTTTTGTTTCCCATATTTCAATTTAATTCTTTTTTACACCCACCTTCTTTTATGTATGTAAATTTTTGTGTAATATTTTCTTGTTCTTTTTATGGATGTTAGGTCCTCACACCTTTGAGTATCCCAACCATGCTTATTTTAAAACATTTGTCTATTTCATAACATTTACATCATTAGAAAATAACTCCTGTTCTAAGGTTTATTTTTTTTGGCTCTTCCTTAACATTAGATTTCTTCATGCATTTTAGAGTTCCAGATCACAGGCTTATCTAAGGGAAACTTTCTTTTTTTTTTTTTTTTTGCTTTGCATTGTTTTCTCTTTCTCTCTCTAGGTTCCTTCCTCACTGACAAGAAGTTGTGAGGCTACTTCCATGAATATCCTGGGGCCATTAGTTGAGAAACAGCTCTCATAATGAAGGCTTGGGCCTCCTCCCTGGTAGGGGTATGAAGAATATACAGAAATGGTTAGTGAGCCACAGGCAGCTCTGTCCTGAGGCTATGTCCATATCCTCACGGTTACATTACCTGGCAGCCTCATGTAGTTGTAGCCCCAGGCAGCAGTTGTCAGTATTTTTCTCACCTTACTTTTATGACTTATAGCCCCTGCATTTATGCAGTGAAGCTGACTCTGTTTTTCCATTTCACATGGAAGACCGCTAGTCCTTCTTTTCCCAAAGGAGGTGAATTTATACCTCCCACTGCCTGCTTCGGAATATGGATCTTCAGCCTCACTTTATAATTCCAGCTTTCTGTTTTGTCTCTGGTCTCTGAAGATGTTTATCTTATCTAAGGTTCTTCGATTCTTTTTTTATTTTTATAATTTATCTTTCATTGACAAGTTTGTAGAGTAAAAGGGGATACATCAATGACAGAATGTGTGCCATTTTTCCTGGTGTTTCTGGGGTAATTTTAAACTACACATTCTATTCGAGTTTTGCCAAATTAATTGATGAAGGAAATCCAACCACTTTCAAGTGAAAATGGCTGTGGAGTTTCCAGAATTTTACACATATAGATGATAATCAGTTACTAAAATTATTTTGCTCTGTTTTAGGAGATGCTTAACATTTAAAGAGCTATGTAAAATTTTCCAATTCAATCAACTAGTTAAGGATATTGGAACTGGTTCCTCCTCATCAGCTATCACTGAGAAGAGACTTGGTCTCCACATTTTAGGATTAGCTAAGTAATTTGCTATGCCCTTTTCTGCCAGGGTTAGCATATCCTCACTGAATATCAAATTGTTGGATCTTCATATCTCTGCTTATAAATTAACACGTTCCTGAGTAAAACTCTGTTGTGAAGACTTAAAATATTGTGTTTTATAGAGCTTTTAAACTGAGGGCCTTATTTAAAATTATATCTACAGGGAGACAGTTCTTCTGTATTATAAAAAGCTCATTAATCTAAAGCAAAACATTAGCCAGTAATCTAATGTGGCTGTGGGTATGGCTGCATTTTAATGCTTAGAGAGGTTAGCAATTAGTCAAATGAACTAAGACTACAGTCGGCCCTCTGGGCATTCTGCACCCACGGGTTCTACTACGTTTATGATTCATGGCTGGTTGAATCTGTGGATGCAGAACCTGCAGATATGGAGGGCTGGCCGGAGGGCCATCTCTGGGACTTGAGCATCCCTGGATTTTCGTGTCTGGAATGGGTCCTAGAACCAATCCCCTATGGATACTGAGAGGAGGGATGACTGTATGATTGATGGATTAATTCACACCCCTGGACCTCAAAGGTTCCCCTGACCTCAGGTCACTGACCACATGAATCCAATGTCTCCCGGAAGCTAACAAGGCCCTGCTCCCTTTGTGTTCCCATCTGCTAAGATTTCAAGGGGATGAGTCTTACTTAGCTTGTCTGTTACTGATCTTGCGCCATGATCTAGCTGAGAACGTTGCCCCCTCTTCTCCAATGCTTCTTTTTTCCTTCTCTGCAAAGATCAGATCTTCCTCCAGTGTTCAAGCTGTATTCACACTGTGCACCCTGACTCAACTCAGCCAGGTCCATGGTAGACCTGAAGCTTTCTCACGGCTCCTGCTTCTCTCTCTTACCTTTGCCAACTATTGGCCTCTCCTGTTTCCCTCCATCATGCCAGCCCTGAAGATGAGCATTTGGCAATTTATGTCCTATGCCCCTGTCTTACATTGCATACCAAAGAAGAAAACCTTAGGAACTTGAGGGCAGGTAGTTTATTTGGTAATTGATGACAGGAAGTGCCATTGGGGGAATGAGACAGGAGACAGGAAGGGGAGGAAGCCACAGGAAATACATGCTATTAGAGGTTAGTAATATGTACGAGTGTGGCTCAGTTTTGCTGGGGGTAGGGGATGTGTCTGGAAGCCAGAACAGAACACATCTCAGAGTTGCCCCCCTCCTTTGAGTTAGGTCTGGTATTTATCCTCCGCTTCTCATTTGTCATGGCTTAGGGCTGTTCCCTAGTAGCATTATCTTTCTAGGGGCATTAACTTACATTTGTGTGAAAGAAAGTCTTTAGGCAGAAGTTTGCAGTGAGGCATGGTTGTCAGGTGCTTGACATTGACTGTTGAGGGAGTACAGGGGAGATACTAACAGAGGCTGATGAATGACTTTCTTCCCCTACTACTGATACAGAAATGTTTGCCATCTATACAACACGTAGATGAGGGCATCCCCACTCCATGTATAAGCTATCCAGGCAGTGGTATTTTTCAGACTCCAAGAAAGTGTTCATCTATAGCTATGTGCCTCATTCATGCCTGTGATTCTCTTCTTACCAATTTGTTTGTGTAGTGCATCATAGCTTTCAAAAGCTAAATGCCACTGGACTCTAGATCTAAGTCCTCAATATCCATGTTCATCCTCCTGCATGACCCCATAGTTAACTGGATAAAGGGCAGGGAACTGCCCTTGGAAAAAACCATAAGATTCTTTCGTAGGAATTTGGCACTGTGATGGGAGAATCTATTTTGGTACCAAATATTCAGTTAGGTAAATTTGGGAGTTGTGAGACGGCAATGTATGCATCAATAAATGATGACAACCATCAATAAGTCCCGACTTCAGACAGAGAGATAAGGTAACTGTACAGAGAGAGACAAATTGCAGCTGCTATGATGTGTGTTGCTTACTAATACCATTCCAGTGGCTTGTTCGTATCACTGGGGATGTCTGTCTGTATTGCATATCTTTGGGTTTAATGTATTATACCTGGATCCTTCTGACAGATTTCTTCTTTACATTTAAAATTCAGGCACTAATTCTTTACTCTGAATGAGCTTACCAGATGGATTTCCTTCTGAATCTGTTTAAAGAAGAAGCACAAGAATACTAGGATATGGATAAGGGATACAGAAGGTTCATGGCCTCCACTTTTACCACACCAGGGTCAGACAATCTGGGGTGAGGTGGTGAAACCAGACATAGAGAGAACAAATACCTATGTAATGTCCTTTTTCTATATATGAGAGAAATGCTTTTTAGTGGAGATTTATGGTATCTTCGTCCAAGAGAATCTCAGTATTACTCATTCATAATATTTCTGAAGGCAATTTCTGACACAATTTACAAACACATTGTGAATATGATTTTTTTAAATAAACTTTAAAAAAGATTTTAAGGAAATGGTAGATTCGCATGTAGTGGTAAAAATGAAGAGATTACATATACATTTTGCTTAGTTTCCCCAACAGTAACATCTTACAAAATTATAGTATGATATCATAACCAGGATACTGACATCGATACAGACTAATCCCATCATTACAAAGATGTCTCATGCTGCTCTTCAGTGGCCAAGCTTACCTCATTCTCATTCTTACCATCTCTTTTAAACTCGACAACCACTATTCTATTCTCCATTTATTTCTACAATTACATCTTTTCAAGAAGATTATATAAATGGAATCATACAGTATGTGACCTTTGGGTATTGGCTTTTTTCACTCAGAACAATTCTCTGGAGATTCATCCAGACTACTGTATCAACAGTTTGTTCCTTTTTATTGTTGAGTAGCAGTCCATGGTAGGGATGTGCCATAGTTTGTGTAACCATTCTCCTGTTGAAGAACATCTGAGTTGTTTCCAGTTTTGACTTACAAATAAAGCTACTATGAACTTTCATGTATAGGTTTTTGTGTGCAAAACAAAAATTTTCATTTCTCTAGGATGAATAGCCAACAGTGCAAATGCTGAGCTGTATGGCAGTTGTATGTTCAGTTTTATAGGAAACTGCCAAATTGATTCCAGAAAGGCTGTGCCGTTTTACATTTCCTCCAGCAACATCTGTATGAGCAGGTTTCTCCACAGCCTCTCTAGAAATATCGTTGCCAATATTTTTAATTGTAACTATTCTGATCGAGGCATGGTGGTATCTCATTGTGGTTTTAATTTGCATTGTTGTAACATCTCATGGTGAACATCTTTTCATATGCTTGTTTTCCCTCTATATATCCTCTTCATGAACTGCCTCTTCATATCTTTTTAACATTTTCTAGTCAGATTTTTTTTTTCTGGTTGTTGTTTTACTGTTGAGTTTGTGTTTTTTTTAATAAATTTATTTATTTACTTTTGGCTGCGTTGGGTTTTCGTTGCTGCACACGGGCTTTCTCTAGTTGTGGCAAGTGGGGGCTACTCTTTGTTGCGGTGTGCAGGCTTCTCATTGTGGTGGCTTCTCTTGTTGTGGAGCACGGGCTCTAGGCACACGGGCTTCAGTGGTTGTGGCATGCGGGCTCAGTAGTTGTGGCTCATGGGCTCTAGAGCGCAGGCTCAGTAGTTGTGGCGCACGGGCTTTGCTGCTCTCCGGCATGTGGGATCTTCCCAGACCAGGGATCGAACTCGTGTCCCCTGCATTGGCAGGCGGATTCTTAACCACTGGGCCACCAGGGAAGCCCTACTGTTGAGTTTTGAGAGTTTTAATATATTGTAGATAGTAATCCTGTGGGCAGATATGTGGTTTGGTTACAACTATTTTCTTTCAGTCTGTAGCTTGTGTTTTCATCCACTTAACACAGTGTTTTTATAAAACAAAAGTTTCTAAATTTGATGAAATCTGCTATTAGTATTTTCTTTAATGAATTTCTTTAATGGACTGTCCTTGAGCATGTCAAGTCTAGGAACTCTTTGCTTAGCCTTAGATCCCAAAGGCTTTCTCCTTTGTTTTTTCTAAAAGTTTTATAGTTTTAAATTTTATATTTAAATTTGTAATCCATTTTGAGTTAATTTTTGTATATGGTATGAGATTTAGGCTGAAGTTCATTTTATATATTTGCCTGTAGATGTCCAATTGCTCCAGCATCATTTGTTGAAAAGGTAACTTTTTCTCCATTTAATTGCTTTTGCATCTTTGTCAAAAATCAGTTGAGCAACCAGCATTTCCCATACTCCTTATATAATAGCTCTAAGCATTGTACTTAAATCATTGCTAAAAACTTTGCAAAAATGTGTTAGCTTTAGTGTTCTTTAAAAAATAATTATTTCATCTTTCCTGATCATAAACTTACTCACCAAAGTATAATAGCCAAATGCTTTGATTAAATGAAGCTTAAAATCAAGTGTAATATCCATAATTCTGTAAAAAAAGTCTTAGTTTTGCCTCAATATTTATCTCCATCTTAGATAGTCAATAATCATATTTCTTCTGCAGTGACTTCTTATACTGAAATAAATGACCTAAGGATGCCTTATTGCTGACATAGATCAGATTTAGTTGCTAATGAAATAACTCCTTTTTAAGTAACTCCAAATAGATCTGCTGATCCATAAAAGATTCATCTTAAAGGAATCCAATTCATTTTCTGCCTCTACCACTTCCATGGACATGAAACATCTTTTATATTCTACCTTGTTTCAGCCATTCAGCTACTCTCTCTATCCTAAGAGTAGCACCTGGCTTGTAACAGTCTGTTCTAACTGGGAGAGATGATACATTTAGTAAGATGTCATGACCACAATATGAAGGACAGACCCCTCTCAAAAGAAAAATGATATTCAAGAATGTCCTCTGGTGTAAAAATTAATTCCAGGAAACAAGGGTTTGCTCCATTTCAAAGATCAGAAAGGCAGTGCTGAAAAAGCATTCCAAAGACAAACAAAACCCATGACTTAAGCTTCATTCCTGGGAATTAATTCCCTGTGTCATTTTGTATCTGGGGCAACAGAGGATGGTGCAGTACTTTAGCAAAAGCAAAATGCAACACCTCAGCAGATGTCTTCATAGCCGGAATCTCTTCAGGTCAAGAGCACCATCCTATCTTGTGTACCTTTGTAGGAGAGTCCTTTCCAGGTAGATAATAGTAAGCTTGATGGATTTTTACACCCATGAAACCAGCACCTGACATCAAGATATAGAACATATCCAGCACTCCAGGAAGCTCCCTTGTGCCCTCTCCTAGCTAATACTCCCAAAAGTTTTGGCTGTTTTTTTGAACTTGATATGAAAGGAATTATACAGTTTGTCCTCTTTTGTGTTTGACTTTCTTTTGCTCAATACTATGTATGTGAGTTTCATCCATGTATTTGCATATATCGGTAGTGTATTCTTTTTATTGCTGAGTTATATCCCATTGTATGAATATATCATATGTATTTATCCATTCATCCATGGTTGCACATTTGTGTCGTTCTCAGGTTTTGGCTGGGAAGATCATTTTTTGTCCATGCATTTTGGTACATGTGTACACATTTATGTTTGTGTATGTGGCCAAGAGTGGAATTACTGGATCCTAGGGTATTTGTATTTTAGCCTTGCCAATTGCTGTTAAACATTTTTCCAAAGTGGTTTTACCAATTTATTTCCAACCAGCAGTGTGAAGGAATTCCAGTTACTCTACATCCTTGCCAACACTTGGCATTGTCAGTCCTTTTAATTTTAACTATTCTGGTGATATCTCATTGAGGTTTGCAGTTGCAATTCTGATGACTAATAATATTGAGCAACTTTTCATATGCTAATCAATCTGTGTTGGATGCAAATCTTTTAATATAAAAAGTACCATAAAGTAGATGTTTTTATTTTTCTTCTAGATCTTAGATAAAAACAGCTGTCAACTCACAAAATTTCCTAAAACTATTCATTATTATCCCAAATTAATAAACTTGAACAAAAGAAACCAGAATCACATTTTAAAAAGCCACAGGTCAGTGATAAGAAAGTACTATAACTGCCAAGTTTCATCTCAGGTAGCTTTTCTCTTTTTGTTTTTTATTCTGTGCTAATCATAGAAAGTCCAGGGTATAATGTCTGTCACAAATAATCAGAGAGGTACATTATCACACTACGTATATCAGTTATATCTCAAAAGGTGATAACTGTTAGAGCAGTGTAAGGGTTTAGAGTTTAGGATAAAATTTCATAAGATGCCAATGTTAAGTGGCATTTTATTTGACACATGTAGGTATTTTATACTTTTATATTTCTGAGTACTGGATCATAACTGCATATGAATTACTCATAAATGTATAATATAGAGAACTATTTAGAGACACATGGTACTATATATGAATATTCATCTAAAAAGCTCTTGATAGTTCATTAAACTTCACAGTTTGTTGGAGGCACATAAATGGCAAAGACTATCCACATTTCTGAAAGCAAGAGACAGTCTCAGTGAGACTTAGGTCATAAATGAAGAACTCTATCCTCTAGCATGAACATTGAATCAGGTGGTGATGTTGAAATCCTTATGGCAATTAATGTCACTGGAAGTTTGACTGAAAATACAGCCACCTCCACTCCACCAGAAGGTCTGAATCTTACTGGGCCACTAACCACTTAACATTTGCCCACAAGTACTAACATTGTGTCACTGTTACTGGCTACATATATAGAAATAAGTGCAGCCAGTTTTGTGCTTGCTAAAGACTGAATGTTTGCATCCTCCCAAAATTCGTATGTTGAAATCCTAATCCCCAGTATGATGGTATTTGGAAGTAGGGCCTTTGGGAGGTGATTAGGTCATGAGGGTAGAACCCTCATGAATGGGATTAGTACCCTTATAAAAGAGATTCTAGAGGGATCCCTCATCCTTCTACCATTTGAGACAGCAAAATGGCTGTCTATGAGCCAAGAAATAGGCTCTCACAAGACAACGAATCTGCCAGAGCCTTGATCTGGGACCTTCCAGTCTCCAGAACTGTGAGAATAAATGTTGTTTAAACCACCCAGCCTATGGCATTCTGTTACAGCAGCCTGAATGGACTAAGAGAGTGCTTTTGCCTTAAATCAGATGAGTTTGGCTTTAATTAATGCAACTGAATGATGATGATCAACAAGGTAAATTCTGGAGTCAGACTTCCGTATGAGTCCTGGGTGAATCACTTAAGAAGCATGTGAGCCTCCTTTTCCTTCATTGTAATAAAGAAGCTGGTAAACAACTGTCTCTACCTTTTCGTAAAGTTGTAAAGATAATCTACATTAAATAAAACCACAAAATGAAAAATACTAGAGTAACAATACAAGACCTTGTTCTCATTAGACATTTTGGACATCTAAGAATACCTGTCCCCAAGAGAAGAATGCATAAAAAATAAAGTGGTATGTTAAGAAGTTCTTTAGATTGGCTATTGTTGGATGGTTGTTGGTGTTCAATGGATTTATGAGTTCCTTATACATAGTCTTGGGTCCACTTTTGTGTATTTTCAAAATTATCCAAAATGTAAAGTTAAAGATGTTCATTGAAGTAAAATAGAATAGAAATAGAGGAAAATGCTGCAATTCAGTGGTTCTCAAAAGTGGTCCCTGAGACCAGCAGCATGAGCAGCTTTGTGGGATCTGGTATGAAATGCAAATCTTCAGGTCCCACCCTGAAAACTCAATCAGAAACTCTGAGGGTGGGACCCAGCAGTCTGTTTTAAAACATGCCCTCTAGGTGATTCTAATGCACCCTAAAATGTAAGAACCACTGATGTAATGAAAATAATATTGGTCCAAGAGTTAAGAGATATGAATTGTAATTCAGAATTAATTGGGTTTGTGATCTTGGACAAGCCACTTACCGTCTCTGAGCCTGCTTCCTCATCTCCAAATGAAGTCTGGATTGTGTGACCTTTTGGGCCCTCATCTCCAAGTGCAGTTAGAAAATATAATATCATTTCATAAACAGAAAATATTTCAGATTTCCCATTATAAAGGGCATTGGTGTTTGGATTTTACTATTAAGTCTAGATGACTTGGGTTGATTTACTTGTGTCTTTAATGATTCTGCATTATATTTGATACAGAGTGAGAACTTATACTTTCTATAACTAAAATACATTTGAGAAATTTACATGTAAGCTCTGAGTTATAACTATTTATTAATAAAGTCTTAGTATGAATCTTAAAAGTGTTTTTAAAGGTGTTTTAAACACCAAAGCTTGTCACATATTTCTGCAAGTCTGCCACGTTCCTCTATTTCATAAAAAGATGTTAAAAATGCACAGTGTCATGAAACTTGGGGCACTCTGAGTTATCCTTAGGGTGGGCAGAGAGGACATGAACTGAGGGGCAGAAGTTAGGAATAAATTCTATGAAGTCCCACCATCAATTGCCAGGACCTTTCTGAAGCTGAGCATTTGAAAATATAAGCTAAGTAATTAGGAACATGAGGCATGTTAGACTTGGAAGGGTATAAGCAAAGACCACATTCAGAAGCAGAGAGAGAAGCCAGGAGGTCTCTTTTTTTTTTTTTCCAGATGTGATCAAGCTACCAGGAGGAAGGCCAGAGCTTCCTTTGCTGTCATCCCATGTAACTCCCCAGATGCCGATAGCACTTCTTGAGACTTGAAGCCACCAGGGTCGCTCTCAGAATTGAAGCCTTGTTCCTTTCAATCATTATTAAAGAGCAATTTAATGGGAAACCAAGAAAGCGTCATGTGACTGGGCCCTCAGGGTTCAGAGAACGTAATATCCAGGGCTGAGAAAAGGGGTCAGTCCTCAGTAACAATCCAGAGGAAGCCAATTCCTTCCCAGAGCGGTCTGTTATTTGTAGGTTTAGATTGCAGGGGGCTTGAGGAACAACATGGCAGTGAGTTTCCTGGGTTTTTTTTATCACTTCCATACATCTTTGTGACAGGATGCTACAAAAGCTTCCAACACAGAACTGCCAACAAGCACAGATTAAAACAAATCAAAACAAAACAAAAACCTGCTTTCCCTAGCTAAAGGCCCAGAAAATGGGTACCTTAACAACAGAATCCATTTCGGCAATAGCTACCCTACTCCAGTGCAAAATAAATGGAACATTGGAAAAACTGTACCCCTTCCCCAAAGTTCTACTGAAGCCAGCGCAAAATAAATGGAACATTGGAAAAACTGTACCCCTTCCCCAAAGTTCCACTGAAGCCAAGCACAAGCAGATTTTTCACTCTGCCACTCCCCCTTGCACCACAGAGAGGTGGCAGCCCTCTGATTCCCCTGCCCAGTGGAGTTGGCAGGGCTGAGGGGGGTGCTGGTCATCTATCCTCTGCCCAGCATAGGCAGGCTGTGCACCAATTCCCCTACAGGAAGAGTACTGGCGAAGCTGAGTGGAGATCTGATCTTCCATTCCCCCACCGGCCAGAAGCAGGCGTTATTACCATTCTCCCTCCCCCCCAGGATGGTGTCAGTGGGATCCAGCAGTGAACAGACTCTCCACATCTTCCTGGAAGAAATGAGGTGGTATGAGGCAGAGCTAGTCCCCACTAGGCTTTGCAGTCCTTTCCCTGTGTCTGTGGAACACAGTGGGGAGCAGATTCTCAACTCCCCCCACCAGCAGCAATGAGGTAGATGAGGTGATGAGAGGTGGAGCTGGGAGACACTCTGTTTCCCTCTCCTCATGTAGTGTCAGTGGGGTCCAGCGGGGAGCTGAGCTTCCACATTCACTCAGCATCAACGAGGCAGTGAAAGTCAGTGTCACACATCTGCTGGGAAGATGTCAGCAGAGGGAAGGGCTGGCTGAACTTCCACCTCAACTGTCTGCAGTGAGGTGTAAGTGCTCTCTTCCTCTTTTGTAAGGGTGATGCTGGTCGGGTCCAGTGGGAAACTGAACATAACCCCCACCTGGACCTCATGCTACACCTCAACAGGTGTAATAAACTCCGATCTAAATCTCACACCTTATACCAAAAAAAAAAAAAAAGTCAAAATGTTCATGCATTTAAATGTAAAACTTAAAACTATAAAACCTTTATGAGAAAAGAAATACTAGGAGAAAAACCTTGGGATCAGGTCTAGGTGAACAGTTGTTAAACTTGATACCCAAAGCATAATCCATAAAAGGAAAAAATGATAAATTGGACCTCACTAAAATTATAAACTTTTGCTCTGCAAAAGACCCTGTGAAGAAGATAAAATACAAGCTTAAGACTTGGAGAAAATATTTCTAAAGAAGAATATGACAAAGTAGTAGTATCCAGAACATATGAAGAACTCTTAAAACTCAATGGAAACAACAAAGGAAAAATCCAATTAGAAACTGGGATAAAACATAAACAGACACTTAACCAAAGATAATATTCAGATGACAAAGAAGCATAAGAAAGATGTTTGACGTCATTAGCCATTAGGGAAATGCAAATTAAAACCACTCTGAGATATCACTACATGTCTATTAGAATTCCTAAAATTAAAAAAAAAGATAGTGAAGGAGCGACAGCAACACAAGATGGCAGCCACTGCAGGCTCGCGACTAAAAGTCCCTTGCAATCTCCAACTGCTGGAAGAACTCAGCGAAGGCCAGAAAGGAGTAGGAGATGGTACAATTATCTGGGGTCTAGAAGATGATGAAGACGTGACACAAGATGGACAGGGGTGATAATTGAGCCCCCAAGAACAATTTATGAAAACCAAATATACAGCCTTAAAATAGAATGTGGAGCTAAATACCTAGAAGCACCCCCCTTTGTAAGATTTGTAACAAAAATTAATATGAATGGAGTTAATAGTTCTAATGGAGTGGTGGACCCAAGAGCCAAATCAGTGCTAGCAGAATGGCAGAATTCATATAGCATCAAAGTTGTCCTGCAAGAGCTTCAGTGCCTAATGATGTCTAAAGATAATATGAAACTCCCTCAGCCGCCTGAAGGACAGTGTTACAGCAGTGATTCAAAAAGAAAAACCACCAGCCCTCCCTTAACCCCCATTTGATTTAAACAGTCTTCATTTTCCACAGTAGTAAATTTTCTAGATACATCTTGTATACCTCAAAGTACTGGAAAGGAAACTCCCATTCAAAGGCAGTTTATCTTAAGATACTGTAAATGTGATACTAATTTTTTTGTCCATTTGAAATATATAAGTTGTGCCATAACAAATCATCCTGTCAAGTGTAACCACTATCCACATATGAACTTCTGGGGTCAAGAAAGTGTATTTAAATCGATTCCCATCATAACCGGTGGGGCACATCTAACTCAACTGTGAAAAGACACATCACGCCATCACCTTGCTGCTGATTACATGGCCTGGGATCTCTGCCTTCTCCCCTTTCCCTCCCCCTGCCTCCTCCCTCCCTGCAACAGCCCTCCAGCTGGGGGTGGCTTCTTAGAGTAGATGTGAGGGTTTCAGGTCACAGCCTGTGGGACTACTGCTGGGTGTGTGTGGGGTGCTTCGTCTGCACCCCTGGTTTCTTTCTTTAAGTCTTAAATGGTGCCCCCCTTCCAAGCCACCATCCTCTTCCCACTCTCCACTACCACCCTTGGTGAAGCATAGATTGTAACCCCCTCGGCTCCCCTCTGAAATTGGCCTTCGGTGAGGAATTCAGGGCTTTCCCCATATCTTCTCCCTCCACCTTAATCGAGGGTGCTGCTTTGTCCTTCCTCCTCCTCAAGTCCCTTTTTGCACCATCACCACCCAGCACTTTCCATGACACTTCCTTGCTTTGGCCAGAAGCCATCAGGTAAGGTTGGAAAGTGTCTCTGACCTCCCTCATTTAGTTTTGGAACCACACTTTTTACTCTCCACCAGCCTGGGAGATGAATGTTGGGTGCTCAGCCCTGCCACCCTCTGCTGTCGTCATCAGCTGATGCATTTTTTTAGCTCAGGTTTTGATAAGGTGAAAAGAACAGTCACCAGGGTCACAGACCTGCCAGCTCTCAAAGTCCTTGGTGGTTAAACTTGGAGAAAGGCCACAGAAGACACTTGTAGGCACACACAATCCCTCTGAATGAATTGTTTTCTTTTCCTATAATTGCTTTTGCTGTTAAAATTTGAAGAAGTTTTAAACAGGGCTCTCATTGGATCATCCTTGCAATCCATTTGGGTCTAGTTTGGAATCTGACAACTGGAACAAAAAGAACCTTAGATTCAGTGCATACTTTGGTTTCAGTGCTGCTGCTTCTCACGGCCCTCAGCAGGGATAAGAAAGAACTTGTTTGCACCCCAAGTGGATCCCCAAAATTGGTGGGCTTGACTTCCTGGCAAATTGCTGCGTTTTTCCACTTTTCTGTTCAGGACCACTAAATGCTGAGATGTGGATGCATACCAAAATAAAAGCAATTCATTGTATTCTAAGGGTTTGTTTGGTTTTTTTTTTAGTGTTTGTGTAAAACCACCTTTAGAAGCAGCAACCATCAAGTCTGAAAAGCAGCTGATGTTACCATTAATCTTTTTCTGGGGAAAACCTTAGTTCTAAGGACTTAACGTCCTGTAAGTAAAGTTGAACATAACAGTATTCCATAAGCAGCCTTTTCATTTTTCAGACCATTGCCTGATTTTAATACAATAAAAAGAAGTGTGCATTAATATTAAAAAAAAATAGTGACAGCACCAAATGCTGACAATGATGAAAAGAAACTGGAACACTCAAACTTTGCTAGTGGGAATATAAAATTTTACAGCCCCTCTGGGCAACAATTTGGCACTTTCTTATAAATCTAAACATGAGACTGCCATATTGCCCTGCAGTTGCAATCTTGGTTATTCATCCCAAAGAAATGAAAACTTATGTTCACACAAAAATCTGTACAGAAAGGTTCAGAGCAGTTTTATTTGTAATAATTGAAAATGGACACAACCCAGATATCCTTCAAGTGGTGACGGGTTAAACTAACTGTGGTACTTTCTTCCCATGGAACACTTCTCTCAAATAGAAAGGAATGACCTATCGATACAGGCAAAAAGAAAAGTACACAGAGTGAAAGCACCAATCTCAAAAGGTTATGTGCTGTATGATTCTATTTATATAACATTTTCGAAATGACAAAATTGTAGAGATAGATGACAGATTAGCGGTTGCCAGAGGTGAGCAATGTTGTGGGATGGGGTGTTGGCAGTGATAAGACTGTTCTGTATGTTTACTGTGATGGTGAATCTACAAACCTACATATGTGACAAAATTGCATAGAACTAAACACACACACATGAACAAGTAATACTGGGGAAATCTTGCAGGGGAAGTAATACAGGACAGAGTTTCAAGAGAATAAAATTTTAAAACATTGGTCCTTGCTACTCAAGGGGTGAGCCTGGGACCAGCATAATCAGCATCAACTGGAAGTCTGTGAGCAATGTAGACTCTTGGACCCACCCCAGACCTACTGAATCAGAATGCCAGGTCCCTGGGCAATTCGTACACACATTCAAGTTTGAGAATCACTGGTCCATACTTTATAACAAGAGTTAAAGGCTCAGCTCCAAGTCTCTGGATGCTCTTATGAGTATAGGCACCATGTCTGTCTTCTGCAGTACTATGCCTTTTGCCTAACACAGTGCCTGGCACATAGTAGATGCTCAGTAAGTAGTTTATTTTTAAATGAATGAACTCAGTTCCCATGTACCTTGTAACATTTTCCCAGGTCTGGAGACGGGTCTCTGCTCTTAGTGACAGGACACGGTGTACCTGAGAGAGTATGACATTTGTACTCATTAAGCCTTTTTAAATTCAATCTTTCTAGTACTGACTACATTCTAGATACTGTGCAAGGTATGGGGGAACGCAGATTTAATGTATCGTCTTTAAGAAGAATTACCATCTAATAGGAAAGGCAGATATGGAAATAAGTATTATTTGCTGTAGTAGAGTTTATCATCTTCACCTCCTTTAGCAAGAACTTCCAGAAACCTCTTCCCTCCAGAACTCTACTGTAGACTTGCATATGAAGGCACCTGGGTATGGAGGAAGGCATACTGGACCAAGAACAACAAGACTGTGTGTGCTACAGACTGGGTATTTGGTCTTAGGCAAGTTCTTTCACTTTGTAACTTTCATTATCTTCAGCCGCAAAACAAAGATGAAATCATCTCCATGAGACTACTGAAACTATATATTTGGAAATACTGTGTCAACTGAAAAGTAAAAGACCTCTAAAACTTAAATGATTTTTGTTATAAGAATATTCTGGAAATAAGTTCACAATGCTCAGAGGTGGAAATGGCATTGCTCTTTCTATGAGTCTGATATAATAGAACACTCTTCAGTCTATATTAAGCAATTATTTCTTCATAGATAGTATGACTATCCAGGCTACTTTGAGGTTTATAATTTGTAAATATTTGTAAATATATATTTGATGCAATAGAGTTAGCACCATCATTTTCTCTAGCAAGAGCTTTCAGTTACTTCTCCTTCAGAACTCTATCCTGTATTCCCAAATTAAGACACTGGGATGTGTGACATATAAATAATATTTCAAATAGTTAAGTTCCTCAAAGGGACCTTTGACATATTGGGGATGCAAACACATTCTGGGCATGAACAGCCTTTAATGGTCTGGTACAGGCCACATGCAGTTTAGGCGGCTTCCTTCCCAGACATGCCTGTTACTGGTTGAGTTGATAATGAGTTAAATTGTTTCTGGTATTTCAACTCAACCTCTATGTTCTCTTGAGATATTCTGGGCAAAGCCCAAGATTCTACACGTGGGTCATTTTCAGCTAGGTGTAAGCTTTCAACTCACAGGGAACTTGACTACATAAATCAGTTACAGAAGGAGAAGAAGGAAATATGAGCTGTAAAATATTGACTCACAAGGTTTTTGCAAATGCCCTTGGATTTAATGTTATTTGGGGCCTACTTGTCTCTGATGGCCTCAACAATTGGGCAAAACTATTCAAATAGTTCAGTCCTTCCTGGCTTTGGTGATAATGACCAGAGATTAATGGATCAAAAATCATAATCATATTCATGAACACAAGCCTGTGTATTGATCATAAAGTTAGGAAAACATCACTGCTTACCTTAAGTATGGCAGGGTAGGCCTGGGATAAAATTATAGACACCATTGGAATAAATGAAAAGTTCCAGGCAAAATGCATCTGATTTGTATGTGGGAAAAGCCACGTACACTCTCTGGCCAGGGGTTATCCTGAGAAACTCAGAGCAAGCTTTCCCTGTGTTCTTTTAGAGGGCAAAATAGGAGTCAGTTTTTCAGGATAGCAGGGAGGCAAATTCTCAATCAGTGTAAAAGTGGAACTTAGTAAATATTAACACCTTTAACAAATTTATTAAGCACCTGCTAAGTAACCCAGCCCATTATAGATGCTTGTCATTTATTAGTGAACCAAATAGACAAAATCTGCATTTCATGAGGCTTCATTTTCGGTTTCGAAACACGAACGATAAACGATAAAGATAACAACTAAACTATGTAGCATGCTAGGGAGTGCTAAGTACAATTAAACAATGATAAAAGGAATGCAGAGAATAAAGAATGCATATAACTCAGCCACAGAAAAACAAACAACCTGAGTAAAAATGGGCAGAGGAGCTGAATAGGCATTTTTTCCCAAAAAGACATACAGATGGCCAACAGGCACATGAAAAGGTGTTCAACATTACTAATTATTAGGGAAATGCAAATTAAAACCACAGTGAGACATCACATCACACCTGTTAGAATGGCTGTTATCAAAAATGTAATAAATAACAAGTGTTGGCAAGGATATGGAGAAAAGGGAACCGTCATACACTGTTGGTGGGAATGTAAATTGATGCAGCCACTGTGGAAAACAGTATGCAGATACCTCAAAAATTACAAACAGAACTACCATATGATCAAGCTATCCCACTTCTGGGTACTTATCCGAAGATACAAAAACACTAATTTGAAAAAGTATATGCACACTTCTGTTCATTGCAGCATTATTTACAATAGCCAAGATATGGAAACAACCTAAGTGCCCATCAATGAATGATGTATATATATATACAATGAAATACTATTCAACCGTAAAAAAAGATGAAATCCTGCCATTTGCAACATGATAGATGGACCTTGAGGGTATTATGCTAAATAAGTCAGATGGAGAAAGACAAATTATGATTTCACTCACATGTGGAATACAACAAACAACGAAACAAAATAAATGAAAAAAACAAACAAAAACAAACACATAGGTACAGAGAACAGAATAGTGATTACCAGAAGGGAAGGGGCAGGGGGAAAGTGAAATGGGTAAAGGGGAGTCTACTGTATGGTGATAAATGGAAACTAAATTTTTGGTAGTGAGCATGCTGTAGTATAAACAAGAGAAATATAATGTACACGTGAAACTTATATGATGTTATAAACCAATGTTACCTCAGTAAAAAATAATTTTTAAAAATGAGGGCAGAGAGAATCAATGGGAGTACCACATGGGAAAAGTGAGTTGCAACTCAAAAAGGGGTGGTCAATGTAAAGGTAAACTTTGTACAAAGATATGAAGGAGGTGAGGAAGCAAGTCGTGTGGATGTCTGGGATGAGGAATGTTCGAAGCAGAAGAAACCACTGAGCGAAACCCCAAGGCAGGAGTGTGCTTGGTGTGTTCCAAGAACAATGCAGAAGCCAGGGCAACAGGAGTGGAGTAAGAGAGGATGAGGAGAAGGAGATGAAGTTGGAGTAGTCACAGAGGGCCAGACCCCGTAAGAACTTTGGTTTTGACTCAGAATGGACTAGGGAGGCATTGGAGGGGATAAGCAGAGTGATGTAATCTATAATTTTTAAAGGATATCTCTGGCTGTTTTGTTGAAAATCATCTATTGGGGCCTGAGATTGGAAGCAGAGAGGCCAATTAGGAGGTTGTTACTATAATCCAGGCAAGAGATAATAACCGTGGCTCCAACCAGGATAGCAGTAAAGCTGGAGAAAAGTGGGCATATAGCAGATGTATTTTGATGTTAGAGTCAACAGAATTTCTTGGCAGTTTTGATGAGGCTTGGGAAGGAAAAAGAAGAGCCAAGAGCAACTCTAAGGTTTTTGGCTTGAACAAGTGAAATAACAGAATTGCCCTCAACTGAGATGGTGAGTAAAGTATGTTTGGGGAGTGAAATTTTTAACAAGGAATGAGAGATGGTAACTGGTCTTGTTGCAGTGATCATTTCATAATGTATGAAAAATACTGAATCACTGTGTGGCACACTTGAAACTAATATAATATTGTATGTTAATCATAACTCAATAACAAAATTAAAATTAAAAAAGAACACACTCAATTTGAAATGTATGTTAAACAAGTAGAACTGTTGGATGTACAACTTGTATATATAACTATGAAGTCCAGGATGGAGTTCAAAGCTAGGATATACATTTCAGTGTAGTCAGTGTAGTTAGATAGTATTTAAAGCCATGGGAGTTAAGTTCACCAGGGGCAGGGACAGGGAAGGAGTTGAGTATAACATTGAATATAAAGTTGGGACCAAGGACTGAACCCTGGGGCAATCCAAGGCTAAGGGGCAGAAAGAAGAGAAAGAAACAGAAAAGGACTGTATAGCATGAACCCCGTCGTGGTTGCATGGTACTTTCTAAACCTGTTCAGTGTGTCAGCATGCTCTGTGGGTCTGTGCCATTAATTACAATAAGGGATGCTTAACCTCCCAACATTCGGTTACACTGCAGAATAAGAAATCTTAAGTCCCTTTGCATACAGTGTCTGCCATGCCTGTGGGGGCCAGGGAGAGGTGAGGAGCAGAGGTGGATGTCATATAAAGCTGCAAACTGGTCACCCTCTCAGGATTATCACCTTGTGTAAGTCATGTTGTGCTGGCATCTGGTCTCAGCTTTTCGGGCATAGAAATGAATGCAATTAATATACCCAAAGACTGGGCTTCCCTGGTGGCGCAGTGGGTGAGAGTCTGCCTGCCAATGCAGGGGACATGGGTTCGAGCCCTGGTCTGGGAAGATCCCACATGCCGCGGAGCAACTGGGCCCGTGAGCCACAACTGCTGAGCCTGCGCGTCTGGAGCCTGTGCTCCGCAGCGAGAGAGGCTGCGATAGTGAGAGGCCCGTGCACCGCCATGAGGAGTGGCCCCCACTTGCCTCAACTGGAGAAAGCCCTCGCACAGAAACGAAGACCCAACACAGCCATAAATAAATAAATTAATTTAAAAAAAATCTTAAAAAAAAAAATATACCCAAAGACTAGTCACTGCAATGGATTCACACTAAATCACACAAAACTATTATGTGAAAGAGAAGCCAATTTGTTAATGTTAATGGGCAATAGTTTCCCCAGAGACCATCATGTCTAATAAAGCCAAAGAGGGATGTATTCAACAACAGTCCATAGATTCAGGACTTCCCTGGCGGTCTAGTGGTTAAGACTCCGTGCTTCCACTGCAGGTGGCACGGGTTCAATCCCTGGCCTGGGAACTAAGATCCCACATGCCGTGTGGCGCAGCCAAAGGAAAAAAAACACACACACACAACAACAACACTGTCCAATCCAAAGATTCCTTTTTCACTCTCCAGACATCCTGGAAGACAAAGTATACATGAATTTGCTTTGTGAGGATAAACCTAGAACAATGTGAGTAAAACAGTTTAGGGGGATTTATGCCTAATAATTGGAAGGACCCAAGAAATATCTCTATCCTACAACAGAGTCTCACTCATTCAACACAAGTTGATTGAGCATCTATGATATGCCAAGTGCTGTCACAGGCAAGATATCTACTTATTTGGAGTTAACATTCTTCGAGCAGTGGGAGGTATGGTAGACATAAAACAAACACTAAATAGAGTAAGTAAATTTCTGGTGATAAATATTATGGAAAATAGTAAAACTTCAAGTGAGGTAAAGAGAACAGACTGCTGGCCATTTATTCTTAACGTGATCAAAAGAATTTTCAGCACCTTGGGAGATAAAATATGCAGTACCCATGAATTTGTCTGCTGCCACAACTGCATAGAAGAGGAATCCCACTATTTATAGTAATTCTGGGGCTAACAATATAAAATCTGCTCTAAAAATAGCCCATTGTTCACTAAAACTTTTCCCCAGTTATGGAAAATCTAATGCTTGTCATCGCCACGGTACATCTTATGTTTTTAAAAATTTGGGAATCGAGTTGTTTTAAAAAGGAAATCAAGTTCCTATAGAAAGAAAGTTAAATAAGATATTGAACAGATTTATTCTGATTTTTCATGAAGTTCAGTATGGACCTTCCTCCCTTCTAAACTGCAGAGGTAACTTCAGCAAGTGCCCTAGGCCAGGGCTTTCCAAAGTGCCATATGCATAGAAATCCCCTGGGTATCTTGTTAACATGCAGATTCTAATTCAGTGCGTCTGTGGTGGGGTCCAAGATTCTGCATTTCTATCAAGCTCCCAGGTGATGCTGGACCATGCACCATAGTTTGAGTAGCGAGCGGCTAGATACGCTGAAGGGACAAATATTGTGCCCAGAGCCCCGGTAGGAACCAGCTACCTTAACCCTTCTCCCGTTCCATTTTCTGTTTCAGCTTGGCATGGGCAAAAGTGACCCATTTGGGGATAAAATTGTGCAGTTCAACTATAGCTTTAGGTGCTCTGAGGCAGAACCAAATATAATCTTTTGTGTGCGTGTGTGAACTGTGCAGAGAGTTTGGGCTCTCGCTTCCTGCTGCCCAAATGGCCACATTTAGCTTTTTGCGCTTAGCTTGCTTTGAATTGGTCCTCGCTAATGCACTCTGCCTCCTCCCTGTCTTGCTCCTAGAACTGTAAGAACTCAAACAGCTGCACCCAGCACAGCAGCCATACATTCTTCTGAAAATCCAACAGAACACACTCAAAATGAGAAGCGAGTTGTGAAATGTGTTTGAGGCCCGTTATCTCCTCCCTCTCATCGCTGTTTATTTTCTTTGGACACTTGCGCAGGGGAGCCCAGGCTTTTCTGATCACTGTAGTCCCAAAGATATGCCACTGGAGAAGTTGTTAAGTGCCTCTACAAATGGTCCTTCACTCTGACCGGGGTCTTTCTACAGTTCATCGCAGTTTGCAGTAATTTGCAATGGTGAGCATGACAGTATTTTGATTTAGTTGTACCAAAGAAAACAAAACAAAACGAAAAAGAAAAGAAAAACTGGAGCAGTTCCTATAGAAAGAAAGCTGCTAAGACTTTTTCCCCCCCTCACTACCAGAAGAGAGGACATTTCATACAAACCGAGTTGATTGGCCTTATAAAGCTTTCTCATTACAGGCTAAGCTGGTAGCTAACAGAATTCAGTTTCTCCAATATAGTGTGTCTCCTAAAGGGACCGGCAGCACATGCAATTTTCGGAGGAGATGAGGGAGAAGGGAAGAGGGGATATCGTTTACAAAGGCGCCTACAAGAAAGGCCACAATGCAGGAAGGAAGGAAGACTACCCGACGGGCCTCCTCTGTGTATGCTGCAAGGGATGCCGTGAGCAGTGGTGCTTGGAGGCGACGTAACTGGCAGGACATACACTGCCCACAGCACTCGACTGCTGTTAGGAAATCACATTCCTAAACAAAATTAAAGGAAAATGCTGGAGCCTTTTCATTTCCTGGGCATTATCCGTGTGTGCCTGACAATTACTGACAGCTAGTCAGGACGTTGTTTTGTGTTCTTTGCTCTCTGGGCAATTCCTAATTATGAATAATAATCCCATTCATCATGCACTTGAAACAAGTGAATTATCCCGCAGAACATCATAATCAGTTGCACCAAAGAGCCTTCCAGGAAGCCCCCGTGTGGCTCTGTTTCAGCTTCCCCATTGGCAGCTCTCCACGGCTCCCCTCGGGAAGTCAGGAGTCAACGGCTGTCTCCTGGCACAGAAGGGCATCCATCAGTGGACACCTTTGCAGATGAAGCCACATCCTCTGAAACAACTGTTTCTGTTCACTTATTTAGGTTTAATGGCAGCCTCATGACTCGCCAGACTTGAAAAGGACAGGTTCTTCCTTGGCGGCTGCTAAAGGTTCTGACATTCACGTTTCATCCTAGCTACCACCTGGACCTCCCTGTTGTGGTTAGATGTCCTCATCATGGAAGTAAGCTTCCACCAATCATAAAACTGTCCTCAGCCCACTGATAAAATGAAAGTTGTTATTAAATTTACACAAAGGAGCCTTCCAACCTTCATATTTTTCTAAATAATTATTTTCTATAACCGTCCTCCTTTTCTTCCTTCTTTCTTCCCTTCCTTCTTTTCTGAATTTGTGTTGACATATGAGGGCTTGGCTCCCTCAATCTGTAACATATCTTGCTCCCAGCCTTGCTCTCCAGTGTGGTGGGAGGAAGGTTAGCTTGCTGGAGATGTCACTGGAGTGGCAGGTCCCGGAAAATGGCTCTTCTGTCTTTTTTATATACAGCATTTCTTCTTCTTAGCATGGTTTTATTTGAATTATCTCTTACCATTGGGGATTTTTATTCCTTCTTTCATAAAGAAGAAGACTGACAAAATATATTGATTTCAAAACCAGATTCAGAACCACCAGCAATACCAAGTCACTCAAAGACTGTTTATATGGACATGGAGTAAAGGAAAGAAGGGAAAACATTCTGTAATCAGTCATTCTATTACATACAACATTTACTGTCATCCTCCTGGGCAACAGATGCCCTGTCAGGCCCTGTATTTTTTTGTGTAGGGGGTGAGAAGATATAAATATGAATAAAAGATATTCCTTTGTTGTCAGAGAATCAGCACTTTATTTGACCAAAAAGAAGCTGAAATGTGACACAGAATCGAGCCAAGTCACACAGTGCCTCCAGTTCCATGTTTACTAAATTGACTCTTCTTAACACTTGAACATGCTGGGTGTCCAAATGGTACTTGGCTGTATAGAAGTGGTGGATGAATATCTAATGAGGCATCACAAAGCACTTATTACACTTGTAAAATTAACAGAAAAGCTGGGGATGCAGATATTTAACTTGAGATCAGGTGTGGCAGCCAGGGATATGCACTACTTAGATCTCCTTTCAAGAGAGAAGTGCTGTTCAGCTGCAAGGGATGCACTTGGCTGACAGCCTCTAGCTGCACTGCCTTCAGGATCCGCCTCAGCTTTCCAGAAAATGCCATGGTCTTCCTGGGTAGCCCCCAGTCAATGGCTGGGCAGTAGTATTACTAGAACCTGGCCATTTCTGCCCAATGCAGGGGACTAACAAGTAATCCTTGTTCCCAGCTCCCTACTGGGTTGGCTGAGACTTTGTCAGATCTGCATTGTAAACTAAGGCTCTCTCTGCCCAGTCCTGCCCCCTCCTTATCTTTCTCAGGCATTATTCCACAGTAATCATCTGTGCTCACAACTCTGTCTCCATGTTTGCTTCCCCAATGATCCACTGTATCTGCCTCAACCTGTAACTAATTTAAAGAAAAATACAAATGATTTTAAATCAAAGCCAGAAATTATAAAATGTCTACAAAATTCTCCACCTTTAATACATTTTCTTTTGCTAGGAAAAGAAGTTTTATTTCTTTGGGCTGGTCACAGTGCAAATGAATTTTTGGGGAGTCTCAACTGGCTTCCTGTATCAAGGGAGGTGTGGTAGGGCCTGCTCCAAGACCAAGCAGTCAAGGAGTGCATTGTCCCTGGAGGAGAAAACAAAACAATAACTAAGCCAATGAAAAGTAGGTATGCTTTTTATTATCAGCCTGGGTCCAGTAATTTTAAACAACGTCAGTAATAAAATCGCTTGCCCTGTCTAGGCAGACTGCACCCCTATCGCCCACTCCCCACCTTGATATTCTGATATGAACTGTTTAAATTGTAAATGTGAAATGGTCTTTATTTTAACTACTCTCAACCATGAAATCTCAAATTCTCCTTTATAATATAATATTGGGCAAATCCTTTATTTTTGAATAGTAAAATTTTTCTCTAGTCCTCTTTCAAACTCTAATATCACAGTTGTTATTCTAAAGATATTATAGTTAATGCTGGGTTTGTATCTAAAAAGGACTGGAGTTGTAGAGGTTGTGATCTGTTCCCCTTCTCGTACTTCTTTCCCTCAATGTGACACCGTGTGTGTGTGTGTGTGTGTGTGTGTGTGTGTGTGTATGTTGGTGGGATATTCTCTCTACTTCCCTCCTAAGCATATAGCTCCTCCAGGTTTGGAAACAGGGAGGAGAGTCAGGATGTAGTGATGTTTGTATGTAACTGCTGCCTTTTGGAGCCCCATTTCTCACTTTGATTTGGTCTAATTCTTTCTGTGGTTACTGGTATGTAGGTGGAATGGTGATACTCAGGTTATCAGTGATCCTTACCCAGGATCACTCCATCGCTGAGGACCCCTAGAGAGCAGTAGTCCCTTATCTCCCCCTGGCCTCCTGCCAATACTCCATACTCCCAATCCCTTCTCTGGGCTGAATATCCCAATGCTTGGCCTGTCAGTGGCTTGAGAAACCCTGGAGCTCCTCTTGGAACCATAGGAACTGTGTTGTCTCCTTCTCCAAGGACTGTGGAAACTGGGGTGAGGTGAAGATGCCTCCAAACTTTTTCCAAGCCCTCCTACACCATGATCTCTTAAAGCCTTGCTGGTCTTGACCCCTGCAATGGGACTCTCATCTTCAGAAATCTCTAGATCAGAAAGTGGCATCAATCTTTCTCTTCCATATGCCACCAACCTCCAAAGAACACTTATCAAACTATTCCCAAAATTTGTTACTGACTCCCCTTAGGGTATGGTACCAGGACATCCAGATGAGAAAGTAGGAAAAGAGATCTCAGTCTCTCCTTCTCGCAGACTCAGCCAAAATGTGTGATTTATTCTCTTAATACAAACCCATCACTGTCAACATTTGGATTTAGGAGGAAAAACTTGTAAAAGGAAGGAAAGAGCCTTTCTTTGGGCACCTGCACGCTCCAAAAACTGTCCAGCGTGACTCTCTTTCCTCCCGTCTCTAAGTCTCTGCTAATTCTGGGATGGGAGGGTGCACAGTAGTAGTAGAGCTAATTCTGTTGCCTCTAAATTCCTTCAAGAAGATGGTGTTCATAGAAAGGCCCTCTTCAGATGAAGTGGATTCGTAGGGTCTTTTGTTACCAGATGTTTTTCCTAATAGCCAAGCCTGGACTAACAGGAAAAATCCCATTCAATATCTTACTACTCCAGTTTCTTACCTATAAGATGAAGGATTAGACAAAAATAATCCCTAAAACTTTACTTCAATTCTAATAGAGTATGGGTCAGGTATCTCTTACCAAGATTACATCACTCCATCCCCACTAAAGCTAATTTATTTACTCATCACATTTACTGAATCTTAACAATGTCTCTGTAACACATCACTAAACTATCTGTTTACATTTTGTCTATTATACCATAAGGCCCTCAATGGCAGCAGAACTGTATTTCATTCTTGTTGCATCCTTATCACATATGGGCCCTCCATAAATCTTGTTTGAAGGAATGTGTGGTTCACATAATTTTTTAATGCAAATTACAGATAACTGAGTTTTACCACTGGCTTGTTGTTAGAAAAATATCAGTAAATAAGTCAGTGTTTATCATTATCTTTCTATGAATCTAGTACCATGGGCTAATTCTGGGAGATTCAGAGGAAATAGAAAATATGGTTCTTGACCTCATGAAGCACAAACTCTAATTGGGAAAGCAAAATGAGACTAAAGAAGACAGAGTTGAGTCTTAGTACACAAGCTAAGGAAGATTTCCTAGAAAATAGGTGAGCAAGAGTTCAAAAAGCAAATATACGTCAGCCACATGTTCTGTGACTAACAGGATAGGATGTAAAATAATTGGTCTTCTACTGAGGGGGTGAAAGAATAACCGTTTATAATCGAGGACCCTCACATCACAAATAAATACAACATACTCACTAGTAGTTGGTGCAGCCTGGTGAAGTAGTAAAATGTTGCAGTTGGGCTCATAGTCTCCGGAGCCAGCACACACCTTATTACATTTGTTATCTGGGGAAAGATAATAATCCTCTTTGTGCCTCAGCTTTCTCTTATGGGAAATGGGAATAACAGAATTTTCCCCATAGGGTTGCTGTGAGAATCAAGTAAGTAAATACAAGAATATGGCTTGACACTCAGTTACCAAAATATCAATGTTTTCTGTTCTTCTTCTTATTGAATATATCACATTACTGAGTTTGTGAAAACACTAATGCAGAATTTCTGATTTTTTTAAATATAAATTTATTTATTTATTTATTTTTGGCTGTGTTGGGTCTTCGTTGCTGTGCGCAGGCTTTCTCTAGTAGCAGTGAGTGGAGGCTACTCTTCGTTGCAGTGCGCGGGCTTCTCATTGTCGTGGCTTCTCTTGTTGCAGAGCATGGGCTCTAGGCACGCAGGCTTCAGTAGTTGTGGCACGTGGGCTCAGTAGTTGTGGCACACGGGCTTAGTTGCTCCATGACATGTGGGATCTTCCCGGACCAGGGCTTGAATCTGTGTCCCCTGCATTGGCAGGCGGATTCTTAACCACTGCACCACCAGGGAAACCCTCTGATATTTTTAAGGAACTAAAAATCAGAGTCCTTGGTAGGGGTTACATATACACACACACACATTCACATGCATACACGCAGCTTTTAAAGACACTGAAAAAGTTTTACGGACAATATTGAGGTGTATAATTCTGGTGATTATACTATGGATGAGTCTGAGTGGTCAGCAAATTCTTCTGGAATTTCCAATAATCAAGCTTCCTTCGCAAGAATTTTCACAATAAATTGGTTTAATAGATCATGCTTTTTATTCCCTGGCATTATAATAAGGCTGTAGATTATGTTCCTTCCTTTCAAGCAAAAATCAAATACAGATGCAATACAGGTATTTCAAGTTTTAGTCCTAGAGCAACTGTACAAAATGATACAATGTAACTATTCCCAGTCTTACTCATCAGGGCCAACATGTGAGGAAATAATATATAATCAGGCATTCTACTATCAGCTGGTGAACTCCCCAGGAAGCAAATGGTGCTTCAGCATCAACAGGGCCCCGATTCTATGGACTTCTGATAATGCTGAGAGTTTCTGGGAGTTGTAGAGTATTGTCGATGGAGAGAGGAAACCAGACTGTAATCAGGAAACCTGTTTAAAAAAATCATTGCTGATGGATTTCCTAAATTTTCTCAGAGGAAAGAACCTGAATTTCTAAGACTACAAACATTTGTTATTTATTTTCTCATCTTAAATAAATATTCAATTTCCTGCTTAACTTTGTATTCATAATTTTGTATTTTTTCCCCTTAAAGGAGCACCCCAAAATTGTATAAACTTCGGATCCTACAAAATCCAGAGCTGCTATTCCTACTGACCTCTTAGCTTTTGCTCCAAATTCTACTTTTTATTTTTAGACCCTTTCTCCATCCCATCCATCCTATTTAATTTCTGTTGGTCTCCCAACTTGTAATTAGTGGAAGGAAGGTAAATGTTCCCAAGTTATTTTCTTTTTCATGAATCAATTAGAGTTAATGTAAACTGGGACTGTACATTTGATCTTCAGTGAAAATAGATATTGGTCGATGTTAAAAATTGCATTGTAGTCTGTTTTTGCTACTTCTATTGAAAATAACATTTGAAGTTCTAGCCAGAGCAATGAGGGAAGAAAAATAAATAAAAGACACTGAAATTGGAGGAAGTAAAATTATCGCTGTTCATAGATGGCATGATCTTATATGTTGAAAACCATAATGATCACACACACACATGCAAACTTTTAGAACTATTAAATTAATTCAGCGAAGTTTTAGGACACAAAATCAACACAAAAAATTAGTTTTGTTTCTCTACACAAATAATAAACAACCCAAAAAGGAAATTAAGGGAAAAAATTCCATTTATAATAGCATCAAAAAGAAGAAAATGCCTAGGAATAACTTAACCAAAGAGGCAAAAGAGTTATACACTGAAAACTAAAAAACATTGATAAGGGCTTCCCTGGTGGCGCAGTGGTTGGGAATCCGCCTGCCAATACAGGGGACACAGGTTCAAGCCCTGGTCCGGGAAGATCCCACATGCCTCAGAGCAACTAAGCCCATGTGCCCCAACTACTGAGCCTGCGCTCTACAGCCCACGAGCCACAACTACTGAAGCCCACATGCCACAACTACTGAAGCTGGCGCACCTAGAGCCCGTGCTCCACAACAAGAGAAGCCACCGCAATGAGAAGCCCGTGCACTGCAAGAAAGAGTAGCCCCCATTCACCACAACTAGAGGAAACCCGTGCACAGTAACAAAGACCCAATGCAGCCAAAAATAAATAAGTAAAATAAATAAATTAAAAAAAAAACAAACATTGATAAGAGAAATAAGACATAAATTTATGGAAATATACCCTGTATTCATGAATTAGAAGACTTTATATTGTTACGATATTAATACTACTAAAGCAATCTATAGATTCAATATAATCCCTATCAAAATTGTAATGATGTATTTTGAAGAAACAGAAAAATCCATTCTAAAATTCATATGGAATCTCAAAAGACAAAGAATAGCCAAAATAATTTTTAAAAAGAACAAAGATGGAGCACTCAGACTCACTGTTTTCAAAGCTTATACAAAGCTATACTAGTCAAAACAGTGTGGTACTGCCATAAAGACAAACATATAGACCAATGGGGTAGAATAGAGAATCTAGAAATAAACCTTTACATGTATGCTCAAATTATTTTCTTCAAGGGTCCTAGACCATTCAACAGGAAAAGGAGAGTCTTCAACAAATAGTGTTGGGAAAACTGGACATTCACATGCAAAACATTGAAGTTTGGAACTTTATCTCACATCATAAACAAAAATTAACTCAAAATGGATAAAAGACTTAAACATAAGAGCTAAAAATATAATACTTTTATAAGAAAAACAGGGAAAAATCCTCAGGACAATGGATTTGGCGATGATTTCTTTGATTTGACATCAAAAGCACAAGCCACAAAAGAAAAAAAAATGATAAATTGGACTTCATCAAAATTTTTAAAAATGTATGCATCAAAGGACATTATCGACAGAGTGAAAAGAGAATCAACAGAATGGGAGAAAATATTTACAAACCATATATCTGATAGTGGATTAACATCTAAAATATATCACTCTTACAACTCAACAATAACAACAACAAAAAAACCAATTAAAAATAGACAAAGGGTTTGAAAAGCCATGTCTGCAAAAAAGATATACAGATATTCATGGCCAATAAGTACATGAAAAGATGCCCAACATCACTAATCATTAGGGAAATGCAAATCAACTCCACAATGAGGTGCCAGTTACCATCCATTAAGATTGCATATGAAAAAGAGAAAGATTGAATAATAAGAAAAAAAGGAAAGAAAGAAAGAACATGAGAAAGAAAGAAAGAAAAAAAGTATTGGGAAGGATGTAGAGAAATTGGAATCCTTATACATTGCTGGTGGGCATGCAAAATTGTGTAGTCACTGTGGAAAACAGCACGGTAGTCCTCAAAAAATTCAGCATAGGATTATCATATGATCTAGTAGCTCCACTTCTGAGTATTTATGCAAACAAATTTAAAGCAGGGACTCAAACAGATATTTGTACACCTATATTCATATAAGCATTACTCACAAAAGGTGGAAAGAGTCCAAATGTGCATCAGCGGATGACTAGATAAACAAAATGTGAATATATACATACAATGGAATATTATTCAACCTCAAAAAGAAATGAAATTCTGACACATGCTACAGCATAGATGAATGAACGAACCATGGAGACATTATGCTAAGTGAATAAGCTAGTCACAAAAGGGTGAATCTTGTACTATTCCACTTATATGAGATACCTAGAGCAATGAACTTCATAGAGACAGAAAGTTGAATTGTGGCTGCCAAAGTCTGTGATGAAGAGTGAATGGGAAGTTATTGTTTAAAGATACAGAGTTACAGTTTGGAAAGATGAAAAAGTTCTAGAGAGAGTGGTAATCCTTGTACAACAATGAGTGTACTTTAATGCCTTTGAACCATACATTTAAAATGGTGAAAATGGTAAATTTTGTTAGGTATATTTTATAATAAAAAAAATAAATTATAAAAACTGAATTATATTCAAATTGATGCTTAATTTTTAAAAAATCACAAGTGATCTAAATTAAATAGACTTTAAATAAAAGAATGTTACAAGAGACAAGGAGGATACTACATAATGATCAAGTAATCAATCCAAGAAGAATATATAACAATTATAAATATATATGCACTCAACATAGGAGCATCTCAATACATAAGGAAACTGGTAACAGCTATAAAAGAGGAAATCAACCATAACACAATGATAGTGGGGGACTTTAACACCTCACTTACAGCAATGGACAGATCATCCAGACAGAAAATTAATAAGGAAACACAAGCTTTAAATGACACAATAGACCAGACAGATTTAATTGATATTTATAGGACATTCTATCCAAAAAACAGCAGATTACACTTTCTTCTCAACTGTGCACAGAACATTCTCCAGGGTAGATCACATCTTGGGTCACAAATCAAGCCTCAGTAAATTTAAGAAAATTGAAATCATATCAAGCATCTTTTCTGACCACAACGCTATGAGATTAGAAATGAATTACAGGGAAAAAAACGTAAAAAACACAAACACATGGAGGCTAAACAATACGTTACTAAATAACCAAGAGATCACTGAAGAAATAAAAGAGGAGATCAAAAAATACCTAGAGACAAATTACAACAAAAACACAATGATCCAAAACCTATGGGATGCAGCAAAAGCAGTTCTAAGAAGGAAGTTTATAGCAGTACAAGCCTACCTCAAGAAACAAGAAAAATCTCAAACAATCTAACCTTACACCTAAAGGAACTAGAGAAAGAAGAACAAACAAAACCCAAAGTTAGCAGAAGGAAAGAAATCATAAAGGTCAGAGCAGAAATAAATGAAATAGAAACAAAGAAAACAGTAGCAAAGGTCAATAAAACTAAAACCTGATTATTTGAGAAGATAAATAAAATTGACAAACCATTAGCCAGACTCATCAAGAAAAAGAGGGAGAGGACTCAAATCAATAAAATTAGAAATGAAAAAGGAGAAGTTACAACAGACACCACAGAAATACAAAGCATCCTAAGAGACTACTACAAGCAGCTCTATGCCAATAAAATGGACAACCTGGAAGAAATGGACAAATTCTTAGAAAGGTATAACCTTCCAAGACTGAACCAGGAAGAAATAGAAAATATGAACAGACCAATCACAAGCACTGAAATTGAAACTGTGATTAAAAATCTTGCAACAAACAAAAGACCAGGACCAGATGGCTTCACAGGTGAATTCTATAAAACATTCAGAGAAGACCTAACACCAATCCTTCTCAAACTCTTCCAAAAAACTGCAGAGGAAGGAACACTCCCAAACTCATTCTATGAGGCCACCATCACCCTGATACCAAAACCAGACAAAGATACTACAAAAAAAGAAAATTACAGACCAATATCACTGATGACTATAGATGCAAAAATCCTCAACAAAATACTAGCAAACAGATTCCAACAGCACATTAAAAGGATCATATACCATGATCAAGTGGGATTTATCCCAGGGATGCAAGGATTCTTCAATATACGCAAATCAATCAGTGTGATACACCATATTAACAAATTGAAGACTAAAAACCATATGATCATCTCAATAGAGGCAGAAAAAGCTTCTGACAAAATTTTTATCATACCCATTTATGATAAAAACTCTCCAGAAAGTGCACATAGAGGGAACCTACCTCAACATAATAAAGGCAATATATGACAAACCTACAGCAAACATCATTCTCAATGGTGAAAAACTGAAACCATTTCCTCTAAGATCAGGGACAAGACAAGGATGTCCACTCTCACCACTATTATTCAACATAGTTTTGGAAGTCCTAGCCACAGCAGTCAGAGAAGAAAAAGAAATAAAAGGAATACAAATTGGAAAAGAAGAAGTAAAACTGTCACTGTTTGCAGATGACATGATACTATACATAGAGAATCCTAAAAATGCCACCAGAAAACTACTGGAGCTAATCAATGAATTTGGTAAAGTTGCAGGATACAAAATTAATTGATGACTAATAAGAACCTGCTGTACAAAAAAATAAAATAAAATTCAAATATTTAAAAAAAAAGAGAGTAAACATGCATATAAAGAAACAAAAGTATTAAAGTTAAAAAAGTGGGAAATATATAGCAGATATTTTCGAACCAAAAGAAAGCCCCTGCATTAATGTTAACATCAAAATAAATCATAAGGTAAAAAGCATTATTAGGAATAAATAAATTCACTACATGAGGGCAAGTATACAACTCATCAGAAATAGGCAATATTGAGGAGACCTTCAAGATGGAGGAGGAGTAAGACAGGGAGATCACCTTCCTCCCCACAAATACATCTACATGTGGAATACAACTACATGTGGAACAACTCCTACAGAACACCTACTGAACGCTGGCAGAAGACCTCAGACTTCCCAAAGGCAAGAAACTCCGCACGTACCTGGGTAGGGCAAAAGAAAAAAGAAAAAACACAGACAAAAGAATAGGGACAGGAGGGAGCTGTGAAGGAGGAAAGGTGTCCACACACTAGGAAGCCCCATCGCGGGCGGAGACTGAGGGGTGGAGGGGGAGCTTCGGAGCCACGGAGGAGAGCGCAGCAACAGGGGTGCGGAGGGCAAAGCGGAGAGATTCCCGCACAGAGGATCGGTGCCGACCAGCACTCACCAGCCCGAGAGGCTTGTCTGCTCACCCACCGGGGTGGGCGGGGGCTGGGACCTGAGGCTTGGGCTTCGGAGGTCAGATCCCAGGGAGAGGACTGGGGTTGGCTGCCTGAACACAGCCTGAAGGGGGCTAGTGCCCCACAGCTAGCCGGGAGGGAGTCCGGGAAAAAGTCTGCACCTGCCTAAGAGGCAAGAGACCATTGTTTCGGGGTGCACGAGGAGAGGGGATTCAGAGAACCGCCTAAACGAGCTCCAGAGACAGGCATGAGCCACGGCTATCAGTGTGGACCCCAGAGACGGGCATGAAATGCTAAGGCTGCTGCTGCAGCCACCGAGAAGCCTGTGTGCAAGCACAGGTCACTCTCCACACCTCCCCTCCCAGGAGCCTGTGCAGACCGCCACTGCCAGGGTCCCGTGATCCAGGGACAACTTCCCTGGGAGAACACACGGTGCGCCTCAGGCTGTTGCAACGTCATGCCGGCCTCTGCCGCTGCAGGCTTGCCCCGCACTACGTACCCCTCCCTTCCCCTAGCCTGAGTGAGCCAGAGCCCCCTAATCAGCTGCTCATTTAACCCCATCCTGTCTGAGCGAAGAACAGATGCCCTCAGGCGACCTACACGCAGAGGCGGATCCAAATCCAAAGCTGAACCCCAGGAGCTGTGTGAACAAAGAAGAGGAAGGAAATCTCTCCCAGCAGCCTCAGGAGCAGCGGATTAAGTCTCCACAGTCAACTTGATGTACCCTGCATCTGAGGAGTACCTGAATAGACAACATCATCCCAAAATTGAGGCGGTGGACTTTGGGAGCAACTGTAGACTTGGGGGTTTGCTTTCTGCATCTAATTTGTTTCTGGTTTTATGTTTATCTTAGTTTAGTGTGTAGATTTTATTATCATTGGTAGATTTGTTTATTGATTTGGTTGCTCTCTTCCGTTTTTTAAAAAAAATATATATATATATATAAAATGGTGAAAATGGTAAATTTTGTTAGGTATATTTTATAATAAAAAATTAAATTATAAAAACTGAATTATATTCAAATTGATGCTTAATTTTTAAAAATTCACAAGTCATCTAGGTCCAAGGTCATACCATGTATGCATCAATTATAACCTTTCCTGCTGATTTCAAGATTATCCTACAAACTAATTTTAATCACACAATTCTCATTAAGTTTTGTTCTTGAAGAGTTACATTTCACTTTGCAGTTTGTACCTCTGATTATACAAACCCACTGGCAGTCACAAAGCTAACTTCTGTGTACACTCAGAAGACAGATGATGGCAAGGAAGCATGTTGATGCCAAGGGTAAAGGTAAATACATGGCATTATGCACTGTATGGTCAGATACTGTAGTATAAATGCAGTTTGTCACTTGTTTCCTAGATTTTCAAAATCAGTCTTAAAACCATGACTGTCTCTATATCAAGTTAAGAAAATCAGTTTTTAAGTAGAGAAAGATAAGCTTTTCTAATTTGGAGTCAGAGCACTGGTATGAGAAGAAATGAGGAACAGCCATCCAAAGGCCTCCAGTGTGAACTGTGTGGTGCAATTAGGGTTTGACAGACTTGCACTTTCAGGGGAAAGTCACTACCCAGCAATGCTGTGTGGGCAAAAATTGGGTCATCACATTTCCTTCGTTTCCTGACAGTGTTCCAGAAGATTTATTTTCAGACTGTAACCCTGATCCATCAGTTTCTAAAAGACTCAGCTGAAACTGTTTAAGGGAGAACCAGTAAACATTGTCAGCCATATTCCAGTAGCCTAGCTCAGAGAAAATAAAGGTCCACATATGTATTCACATACACATAGGAACACATCCATTCTATTTATTTTAAGCAAGCATTGGAAATATACTTATTTTTTCATACTTGGAACACTGACCCAGGAGTACCACAGATACCTTTATGTAAATTCTTTTGGAAATGTACACTCTAAAACCACAACTATCTAAAACAGTCTCACCAAATGCATAGATGATTTTCCCTGCTAAACTCAGAGCTGTGCTGACATAATCATAGTCACTTTCATCCTTTCCTTGGTGGGGACTAATACACAGAGTATTCCTCTCTACTCCTTTTGATAAAATAGCTGTTGACACAGATTGACTGATTTCTCCAGTTAGCCTAAAATTCCTCAAATTCTACGCACTGATGAAAGAATATGGACTCAATACCTATTGAAATATATAAGATGTCTGCTTTTATTATCATCATTATCATCATCATCATCACCATTACTATCACACATTATACATATAAAATCACCAAACATATTCAAAGAATAATGATGTGAACAATACAACTGCTAGCCAATACAGTGCCTTTGTGTGATTAGAAAAAGCTCTGCTTCAGGCTGTGTGTCAAACTGAGGTCTTCCCCTGTGTATCATTTTTGGACACAGGTTGAAGGGGCAATGGCTACCTAGTTCATATTCTTCTCATGGAAGAAATCTAAATTTTCCCAAAGGTTGGGTGGAAACGCACAATGCCTCTTAAGACCTAGGTCTGGAACTAGCAACTTGTTACTTCCACACATTTCTTTTGGCCAAAGCAAGCCATGTGACCAAGTCCAGCCTCAGTGGGATGGAGATATGGAAGTACTCGCTTCTCAAGGAGGAACCAGTAAAAATTCTCAGTCATGTTTCAGTAGCCTAGCCCAGAGACAACAAACATCCTCATATACATTCACATATAGGGGTGGGAGATATATATTTGCCAAACAGTATAGAATTTGTCATAGTCATAATCATGATAATATATTTCTTTAATCATATTAAACATGAGTCTGATAATTCCAATATCTGTAATCTTTGTGGATCTGATACTGAAGTTTAATGTTTTTATCAACATTCATTTATGGTACTTTCTGTGTGTGTGTGTGTGTGTGTGTGTATTACTGTGATCTTATATGTCACACAAATTTAACTGGAGTAATTTTTGGACTTCAAAGTACAATCTTCCATAGAGAATTGGATTTACTTCAGCTAAGTAACTGATGAAGTATTCAGCCACAGAAGTTGTGGTTCCCATACTTTTTGGAGAAAGAAGCAGTTTGTCAGGAAAGACATAGACAAATTAGTAAAGGAGCCAAATATTCTTCAGAGAAAACATATACTGGGTTGGCCAAAAAGTTTGTTTGGTATATCTACATCTATCTATCTATCTATAAAACATATGACTCCTCATTTGGGATCCCACATTCTCAGAAATCTTTTTATAAATGAACTGGGCAGAGAGCAGTAGAAAGGAATTTGGAGTGGTAACTAAGGCTTAATCTGGCCTTAAATTACCAGGATGTATTAGACCAGGAAGGTTATGACTGTAATGACCAATGACCAGCTCCCAAATCTCAGAGGCTTAATATAATACCGATCGAGTGCTGGCTTATGCATTAGTTTAACATGGGTGTTTGATAGGTGGCTTTTGATGGAATGATTTCAAATCCAGGTTCCTCCTTATAGCACTGCTGCCACAGAGGACTTCAGGTTCTCCTGCTGTTTTTTTTTTTTCTTCTTCTTCTGTCTGCCATAGGAAAGTGGAGGATCAAGAGATATTTTGTTGTGTTGGACCTGAAAGTGGTTGGTGTTCATCACTTTCATCCACAGGGCCTCACCTGTTGCAAGGGAGGTCAGAAAAGGTGACTGTGAAGAAATGGAAATGGGTTTGGTAAACAACCAGCCAGTATCTCTGATGCATGGAGTTCCAAGCAAAATAGGTTGAATCTAAACATTTCCTATGACTAAATAACTCAAACACCACATGGGATGGCTCTGAGATTAATGGCTGCATATTAATAGTAAAATAACAGGTTATAATGTAGGTTATAACATAGTTTATATGTGGTAGCCACAGCTGATCGTGACAGTGGGAGGAGAGAGAGCATTTTATCTCCACACTCTCATATCCTCCTCACCTCCAATAGGAACAATAGGAACTCAAAGAAAAAACAAACCAGCGAAAGTATTACTATATCAGTAAACAGGAATGACATGGGACTGTTCAAACCACCTGATTTTTAACAGTGACACTGTGAGGTGGAGATAGTGTGGAGTCAAATCTGGCCCTCTGTGTTCTGCTTAGAGTGAGTCACTTTGGCATGACAGTAGAGGTTTGGGAATGGCCTCCCCAGATTTCCATGCGTGGGCATTAGTCTCTGGCTTTACTGTGAGCTGACTAGCATCTGCTTCCAGTAGTGGATGCAGAATTCCTCAATTTATATTTGGGTTTCAACTCCAAACATGAGGTAGTTCCCACAGAATACAACATTCCAGTATGTGGTCTCTGATCCATATGCTAGAAGTGGGATGATGCTGGTGATGAGCCCACAGGGGGAGGGATGGATAACCTTGCAGTGCTGATATGAGAACTTACAGAAATATTGAGTGGATTATTAAAAACCACTGTGACCTTATTTGTACCCCTAGCATGTGAAGAGGGCTGTTTGTGGTACAGTTACAACTAGAACAAAATTACTGCTGCCTGTTACATGGAGAAGGAAATGGATCATCACAAATATGCTCCAATTTTATCTCCAGAATGATGTAGCTGTGCACTTCCACAGTTTGCATGTTTGCTTGGCAGGGTTGTGATTCCCTCATAACTTCTGAGTCCTCTGAAGCGATACATAGATGTCTGCAGGGGCTGGCTTTCTTTTACTAGTGAGAAACTGACCTTGAACATTGTCATCAGCTGGCAAAGTAATGATCCCATTTCTTGTTGAAACAAGCTATCCATTTGCTTCAAAAATGTCTTTTGAAGAAAAGGGGGAAAAAAGTTTTTTAAAAAAGCCCTGAATCAAGAAGGCTTGAGTTCACAAATAGCATAGTTTGTACCCTGCATGTTAGAGGTACTGTCTCATGCCAGTCCTTCTACCTTTGATTGTTTCAAAGGCTGCCAAGGCCATGTGGTAGAAGGAAGATGAGCCAACGGATCTCCTAGAATAAATCTGGCTGAGGTCAGTTTTTATTTGTATATCCTGCTTACCCTTTCCCCAGTATTTCACAGTTGTATTTTTCCATAGCAATTACGGGATAAGGATCTATATTTCTATAGAACCAGCCTCTCATAACTCACCAAACTACTCACAACTTGATGGATGCTCAAGAGAGTGCCCTGATTTATTATAATGAACCTCCTTGTCTCTGTCCTCTGAGACTTGTTGACATGAGTAGACATTGTAGATCATGTACAACTAGAAATTGGGCTCTAGAATTTGAGTTCTAGGCATCCTGAATTGAATTTTGAAAGTGTTCCTAAGGCAGAGAGAAGAACTAGATGGGTTCTTAACCAAGCAAGAGAGATCCAGATCTCAAATTTTCAGAATGAGATGTCAGTGGGTGCTACATAAAATAAGAGGATTGCTTCCCGGGAATGCAAAAACACCAGGACGTTTGGGGCTCCTCCTTATGCAAAAAGCCACCAAGATTTTCTATGTAAACGATTCTAGTTGACTGTAAAACAGAAAAGCACTAACTGTATTCCAAGTTCTCTGTTCTCCATGCCATGGAGATGAAGCTCAGCGGTTGAATCAGCCCCAAGTGAGGGCCAAGTGAAAGGGAATCCTATGCAGGATTTATAAGAGAAAAGCGATTGAATAGGCCAGCATGTGTGCACTCAAGGAATTAGTCCCCAGAGAAGACCACATGAAAGGGAATCCTACACTGGATTCCTAAGAAGAGCATACAGGAAGTGGCCACCTTATGTGCACTCAAGGAATCACAGATGAGAAAAGGCATGGTGAAAGGGCATCTGATGCAGGATTCCTAAGATTTAGGGGTAGGAAGATGTCTGCATGTGTGTTCTTTGGGAAAAAGTTTAAGAAAAGGCCAATTGAATGGGATCCTGACCTAGATTCCTAAGAAGTAAGCATTCCTAAGAAGTATCCTGTCTGTTGGCACTCAGGGAACCAGCCCCAAGAGAGGGTCAAGTGAAAGATCTAGGTTGGGTTTCTAAAAGGAAAGGGTGGGGAAAAAGAGAATATGAGGGTAGGAGCTCTCTTCATCTGTTATCAATTAATGAAAAGAATTTGTGCAAATGATATATAGAGAAATGAGGTCCAAAATAAATTTCTTATTATTTTAAGCATAGTTGATATACAATATTATATGTTACAGTCCTACAATATAGTGATTCACAATTTTTAAAGGTTATACTCCATTTATAGTTATTATAAAATATTGGCTATATTCCCCATGTTGTATAATATATCCTTGTAGCCTAGTTTATACCTAATAGTTTGTACCTCTTAATCCCCTACCCCTATATTGCCCCTCCTCCCTTCCCTCACCCCACTGGTATCCACTAGTTTGTTCTCTGTGAATTTGCTTCTCTTTTGTTATATTCACTAGTTGTAGTTTTTAGAGTCCACATATAAGGGATATCATACAGCATTTGTCTTTCTCTGTCTGACTATTTCACTTAGCATAAAGCCCTCCAAGTCCATCCATGTTGCTGCAAATGGCAACATTTCATTCTTTTTTATGGCTGAGTAGTATTCCATTGTCTCTATATACCACATCTTCTTTATCCTTTCATCTGTTGATGGACACTTAGGTTGCTTCCATATCTTGGCAATTGTAAATAATGCTGCTATGACCATACTACGCAAGGCAATCTACAGATTCAGTGCAATCCCTATCAAAATACCAATGGCAGGGCTTCCCTGGTGGCGCAGTGGTTGAGAATCTGCCTGCTAATGCAGGGGACACGGGTTCGAGCCCTGGTCTGGGAAGATCCCACATGCCGCAGAGCAACTGGGCCCGTGAGCCACAACTACTGAGCCTGCACGTCTGGAGCCTGTGCCCCGCACCAAGAGAGACCGCGATAGTGAAAGGCCCGTGCACCGCGATGAAGAGTGGCCCCCGCTTGCCGCAACTAGAGAAAGCCCTCACACTAAACGAAGACCCAACACAGCCCAAAAAAAAAAAAATACCAATGGCATTTTTCACAGAACTAGAACAAATAATTTAAAAATTTATATGGAAACACAAAAGACCCTGAATAGCCAAACAATCTTGAGAAAGAAGAACAGAGCTGGAGGAATTATGCTCCCTGACTTAAGACTATATTACAAAGCTACATTAATCAAAACAGTATGGTACTGGCACAAAAATGATCAATGGAACAGAATAGAGAGCCCAGATATAAACCCATGCACTTATGGTCAATTAATCTACAATAAAGAAGGCAAGAATATACAATGGAGAAAAGACAGTCTCTTCAATAAGTGGTGCTGGGAAAACTGGACAGCTACATGTAAATGAATGAAATTAGAACATTCTCTAACATGATATACAAAAATACACTTGAAATGGATTAAAGATGTAAATGTAAGACCAGAAACCATAAAACTCCTAGAGGTAAACATAGGCAGAACACTCTCTGACATAAATTATAGCAATATTTTTTTGGATCTGACTCCTAAAGGAAATGCGATAAAAGCTAAAATAAACAAATGGGACCTAATTAAACTCAAAAGCTTTTGCACAGCAAAGGAAACCATCAGCAACACCAAAAGACAACCTACAGGATGGGAGAAAATATTTGCAAATGATATGACTTATAATGGGTTAATATACAACATATATAAATAGCTCATACAACTCAACATCAGAAAACCAAACAACCTGATTTTAAAATGGGCAGAAGAACTGAATAGAGATTTTTCCAAAGAGGAATTGTGGATGGCCAACGGGCACATGAAAAGATGCTCAACATCACTAATCATCAGGGAAATGCAAATCAAAACCGCAATGAGATATGACCTCACACCTGTTAGAATGGCTAACATCAAAAAAAACACAAATAAGGAATGTTGGTGAGAATGTGGAGAAAAGGGAACCCTCGTATACTATTGGTGGGAATGTAAATTGGTGCAGCCACTGTGGAAAACAGTATGGAGGTTTCTCAAAAAAGTAGAAGTAGAACTACCATATGATCCAGCAATTCCACTCCTGGGGACATATCCGAAAAAACCAAAAACACTAATTTGAAAAGATACGTGCACCCCAATAAATTTCTTATTTCAAAAGCTAGTTTGCTGGTCAGAAACCAATGGGATTCTTAGAATTTTAACTGGAACTACATACACCACAAAACAACTTTTTGGTACCATAGTGCCTGACAATAAGTTCTTTCTTTGTCCATATTCCTTCCATCTTTGTGCAAGATTATTCTATATCAGAATATCCTGATTTATACATCTTTGTTTATAATTTTTAAGGTTAATTTTCTATGACACTCCTTAGTTCCTGTTGCTTTAAAAATTGGCTAGAGGGGGACTTCCCTGGTGGTCCAATGGTTAAGAATCTGCCTTCCAATGCAGGGGACGTGGGTTCGATCCCTGGTTGGGGAACTAAGATCCCACATGCTGTGGGGCAACTAAGCCCGTGTGCCACAACTACTGAGCCTGCATGCGCTAAAGCCCGTGTGCCACAACTAGAGAGGCTGCAGGCTGCAACTACTGAGCCCATGTGCTCTGGAGCCCGCACGCCACAACTAGAGAGAAGCCCACATGCCGCAACAAAGAGCCCATGCGTGCGCCACGACTAACACCCCATTCAGCCAAATAAATAAAATAAAATAGAAAATTGGCTAGATATATAAATGTATTATAAAGATCATCCTTGTGTTTTCAATGCATTTCCAATGAGACCTCTAGGTTTCAAAGCTGACTGACATGGTATAGATCCCAGCTCCACTACACACTGTGCTGTTTGGGGGAAGGTTTTTAATGTCACTAAGCCCCTATTGGTAAACTAAGAACAATAATATAGCCCACTTTATAGCATTGTTATGATGAATAAGGACATTATGTAAAGGAGTCTGGTGCATAATAAATGCTGAATAACTGTTAGAAATGATGATGATAATGATGATGATGATAATGACAATTACTATGTCATTGTCATAGTAATGGGGAGGGGGGGGGAGGCTGATGTCACACCATGAAGGGCCTGGGAGTTCAGACTAAAAGGTTTTATTTAGATATAATGTGCAGTTAGATACTATAGATGGAAACATATAAAGTCACTGTGATATTTCAAGTCCAGGAGAGGATAACACCATGGGCAACAATGGGTAATCAGAAAGATGAATCATGGCCTGGCCAGTGAGTGCCATGGGTGTTGTCCGTTCACTGGGATCATGACATAATATAGATAATACTTAAGCAACAATGGGCCTGGTGCTTTCATAATCAACCAAGTGTCACTGGATCTCACTCCTTGTAATTTCCACTTAAGTTCATCACAGAGAACTGCTTAAAATGTATAATTCATAACAGCAAAGAACACTAGGAATTTTGCAATTCACGGAATGGGTAAATAACTGTAGCTGTCTCATATTATTCAGATAACTAATTTAAGAGAATACCCTGTGTTTCCAGGCTCTTTCATCTGAAGGGGTAGCACCCAGCCAGTAATCTAGTCCTTTAAAAATAATCGTCTTGTCTTGATAATTACCAGCCAGTTCAGTACAGTGATGTTCTTCAGCCTTTGTAGCCACTGGAAAATAAAGGTCCTTTTTGTGGGATGCAAGCATTTGATTCTGGCTTTTGCTTAAAAGGATTCTGTATACTAAACTCAACCTGTAGACCTCTGAACTGCCCTCTCCTCTGGCCTGAGTGTGTGAGTCCCCAGTTGACTTCTGTCTCTGTGCTCAAATATCCCTCTGACTAACCTCATTACTCCACCTCTAATCCACTGGTTATAGATTCCATAAGAACCCATCTTGGCCCCTATTCCAGTTCTCTGTCATCTCCTATTCTAAGCCTCAACTCTAGCCTTCCATCCAGTCTCCCATCCAGAGATTCCCAGCATCTCATTTAGGACATCAGCTTGATTGCTATCCCTCCTTCAATACCTCTAATACAAAGCTTCTTCTCTGACATAAACATAAGACAGTAAATAGGGTTGACATGTATATCCCAGAATATGTAATTCCATAGTGCATTCCATAGTGAAGGGGAGAGAGGCTGGAACACGAGGAAGGGGAGATGGAGGTTGCTGCAGCTTATATGGAATCCATCCATCAAACAGCATGCCTAGTTACTGTTCCACGCAGCTGAGACTGGGTGTTAACCAAGAGTAACTCAGAAGAGGTTGTAAAGTCTACGCTATTGAAAAATTACAAAAGTGCATGTAGTGTGTATGTAACTTATTATAGAATGGCATTCAGAGATTTGGGAGTCCAATATGAATAGGAAAGGAAGGAAATGAGAGGAAAATGAGAATGATTCACCACTGCTTTGGAATTTGATATATAGCATTCAGGATTAATTCCTACCATGTGTATTTTGTATATGGAGTTTTACTTCTGAAGATGGGACAAAAGGGCTTTTAATGAAGTCATTAGGAATTTCAACATTATGTTCTCTCTCTCTCTCTGCCTCTCTCCTCAGCTGGATCAGCAAGAGAATAAATTCTCTTATCATTTATCTTTTGTTAAACAAGGCAGCAACTTTGAAACGTGATATTCATAGCCTTCCTTAACAAAAAGGAAGTGACAAAGTGTTGAGCAAAAACACTTTTGAAGGGAGAGATGCAAAATGGCTTTCACTAATAAGTTGTGTTTTTTCTTAATTATGCTGACTTAAGCAAAGCCACACTTGAAATGTTTGT